>NC_068428.1:9425801-9735608 GCF_023373465.1 Oncorhynchus keta
GAAAACAAAATATGCTATCTAGAACCTAAAAGTGTTCTTCGGATCTCCCCATAGGAGAACCCTTTGAAGAGTCTTTTTTTGGTTCCAGATAGAACCCTCTTGGTTCCAGGAAGAATCTGGATCAGGTGGGCATAAATTAAAAGCTTATTCTATTGCCAACGTGTGTAATATAATCTTTCAAAAAATGTCAATGAATATTATTCTAATGTTACTGAATGCATCAAGAGTATTTTCAGATGTTGTTGTTGACAAATGCTGTGAAAATGCACATCAAATCAACAGTGTGATGTTTGAATTGAGTCTTGTGTCAGGTGAACTGTTGTGTCCTCATCTTTGGTCTGATAATTTCCCCATAATAAAGTTCTCTCTGTCATTTGCTACCACGGTCAATCATATGGTTTTTATAGTTCTTCCGTTAGAAACATTTCAATTTGGCCCTATCCATATAGGCCCGAATTCGACGAGTGTAAGGGGTTTAAGGCCTTTCTTCACTGGACACATTCACAGCCACACCATAAAAGAAGAAAATAAAAAATGCAGGTCAATTATAACCGTCCTAACACCAGACTCCACAGAATGACAGACGGCCATAGACTGTGAAAAGGTGCGGTGGTCTGAGGCGGCCGGGTCTATAGAATATAGTTTTGGGTTGTGCGTCTTGGATGAAAAGGCCTATTCGGTTGCAGCCGGCCTTGTTCGCAGTTCCCGGCGTCTCTACCGCAAGACATTGATTTAGTCTCCAAGGCACAATGCAAATGCAGACCCTGAACTGTTTGAATACTTGAGTAACAATACCCCGCCGGTTCCATGGGCTGATTGCAGAAAATGAGGGATGAGATGGAGAGGGAGAATAGAAATGGGAGAGAAATTGTTTTTTTTGCTTCCATGAGCTGATTGCTGAGAACAGGGGGATGAGTGAGAGAGAGAGAAAACTAGAGAAAGAGAGAAACACACACACACACACACATATATAGGAAAAGGAGATCATTTTAATTTTTGTCTTCTTTCTTTGCAAAATGCTGCGGGGGGGTCTAAGTTTTTGTTCAAAGGCTACTCCTCTTTGCACAATGTCCCAACTGGTGAATAATACAGTAATTGTTGAGTTATTGTTGCAGATTGTTGATTTTATTCTGTGCTTTTATCTCTCAGATACTAGACAACTGGAAGTACCACAAACCCAAAGTGGCCTCTTACTGGCTGGTAAAGTTGGATTCCACCAAACAAAGGAAGGTGAGTATCATCAAAGCCTGATTTGGATAGTGGCTCTTGATTCTTAATGAAGATGAGAGATGGGGCTGGGGAAATGTACCCACTCTTTTATAACCTACAATATATGGGTATACAGTATATCATTTATTTAAATTGTCATTGGACAGCTGTAAATATTGCAGATTATACCTTTAATGCTTGTATTTGTTGTCATATTGAGACATTTGGTAATTCAGTATACCAGCGTTTCTGGATGTGTGCAGATTTATCAGTGAATGCTATCAAAAACATTTCATTCCGTGCATTTCATTCCAAAAACTTGCTCCTCCCTTCTGGCCTCCCCATTCAGTCCCCTTGACAGATCTGGTTAGGTGAAAGCAATATGGTGGAAACTAGGAGGAGCTGTTACTTACACCTGCCTTGTTGTCTCAGATCTGTTCAAGGGAGTGAATGATGACTGAGGGGGAGGGAGGAAGTGGCTATGTCTTGCATCACTGTCGTTGACAGCCTTAGCTAGACGTAGCAAGGAATAACAAGCAGTAAACAAAAACAAAGTCACATCTGAAATGACATGAATCTTGTTGATCTCATATATGGGCTGTGGTGGTGGAATGTGCTGGAATGTATGCTACAGAATCTCTTGTCCCTGGGCCTTTCTAATGAACACCAGACATTGGCTGGGCTTGTAGCTATCCTAGCATTCTGCTATCTGATTAGCATCGGAGGCTGCCTAGTGATGGTGGAGGTAGCAGTCAAATAGAGACAATGTTTTGCTCTATACCCTACGCTAGCCCATTAATAGTGCATCTCTACCTTTAGAAACACACATGCTCCTACATCGACACACACACATATGCCAGAACACACGGGAACACACACACATCATGGCCATCAGTAATAAGTCAAGAAATCAAAGGCTCCACAACAATAGCAATTACATTGCTCTGAAATGAAAGAGAATGGAAAGGAGGGATGAGGGATCCCTCATTGACCGCCTGCAATCTCTGGTCCCTGTACTTCTCTTTCTGCCTTCATCAGATACTGCCTACCTACACACTCCGCCTGATTTCTGTATGTGTGCGCGTGTGCGTATTATGTGCTTCTTTTTGTATGCATTTGTGTCTGTATTGTGTGTGCATCGGCTTCCATGTATACACAGCCACACCAGCCAGCTAAGAAAGAACACTCCCAGTAAACTAGAAACCTCAGGTTAAAACTAGAAAAGTAAGGTTCAGTAGAAACTTTGTTTTTCTTGCTCAGCTGGCTGAAAGTATTAATATTAATGGTAGTGGAAAACTGCTCGTTTTATAGTTATAGGATAGCCTAATGGATTATAAATATTGCTTTCCAATTATTGAATTGACATAAAATTGAACAACAAGATATAGGCTGTAGTTTGATCACTTCCATTAAACCCCAGGCTTGTCCCAAAGGCTTAGACTACAAATGGTGTAGTTTTCCAGAAGTATTTTTCACACTTAGCGACCACTTTTTATCTCACGCGTCTGTTGATGATTTTGATCCCACAATGTTGGCAATTCTACAGGGGAAACAACTCGGTTGATCCCACAATGTTGACAATTCTACAGGGGAAAACAACTCGGTTGATCCAACAATGTTGACAATTCTACAGTGGGGAAACAACTTGAACGGTTGATCCCACAATGTTGGCAATTCTACAGGGAAAACAACTCGGTTGATCCCACAATGTTGACAATTCTACAGGGGAAAACAACTCGGTTGATCCCACAATGTTGACAATTCTACAGTGGGGAAACAACTTGAACTGTTGATCCCACAATGTTGACAATTCTACAGGGGAAATCAACTCTGTTGATCCCACAATGTTGACAATTCTACAGGGGAAACAACTTGAACTGTTGATCCCACAATGTTGACAATTCTACAGGGGAAATCAACTCTGTTGATCCCACAATGTTGGCAATTCTACACGGGAAACAACTTAACTGTTGATCCCACAATGTTTACAATTCTACAGGGGAAAACAACTCTGTCGATCCCACAATGTTGGCAATTCTACAGGGGAAAGCAACTCTGTTGATCCCACAATGTTGACAATTCTACAGGGTTAACAACTTAACTGTTGATCCCACAATGTTGACAATTCTACAGGGGAAAACAACTCTGTTGATCCCACAATGTTGACAATTCTACAGGGGAAACAACTAAATGTTTATCCCACAATGTTGACAATTCTACAGGGGAAAACAACTCTAACTGTTGATCCCACAATGTTGACAATTCTACAGGGGAAAACAACTCTAACTGTTGATCCCACAATGTTGACAATTCTACAGGGGAAAACAACTCTAACTGTTGATCCCACAATGTTGACAATTCTACAGGGGAAAACAACTCTGTTGATCCCACAATGTTGACAATTCTACAGGGGAAAACAACTCTAACTGTTGATCCCACAATGTTGACAATTCTACAGGGGAAAACAACTCTAACTGTTGATCCCACAATGTTGACAATTCTACAGGGGAAAACAACTCTGTTGATCCCACAATGTTGACAATTCTACAGGGAAACAACTCTGATGATCCCACAATGTTGACAATTCTACAGGGGAAAACAACTCTGTTGATCCCATAATGTGGACAATTCTACAGGGGAAAACAACTCTAACTGTTTATCGGATACAGTTTTGACTATTGGTTTTCTGAGATGAGTATCTGCACATTATCTACACAGTGAACATATTCCCATACCCCTTGTTAAATCAATATTTTCATTTGGACTTTTTACGTTGAATATGATCCGCGATTGCCAGTAGTCCTACAGTAATAATACAGGCATTTACAGATGAGAAAGGGTTTTAAGTGAAATTGTATAATGTGGTCAGCAGTTATGTGGTTGCGGTCAGTAGTTGTGGGGTTGTGGTCCGTAGTTGTGTTCTCAGTAGTTGTATGGTTGTGGTCAGTAGTTATGGTGAGTTGTTGTGTTGTTGTGGTTAGTAGTTTTGCGGTTCAGTAGTGGTCAGTAGATTTCTTAAAAGACAGAGCTAGCTAGCTAACTAGAGACATAAGAAACTTGCTAGTGAGCTAACTTGCTAGCTAGCTACATTTTTGGCCGTGAGAGCGTGAGAAGAGAGTCAAATGCGTGTCTCACGGCCAATGCACTTCTTATCTCACGCATTGAAAAGTACTGCTTTTATTTTTCTGATTAGTCAGCTCATTAACTTTCAACTGTGCTCCAATTTGTTTTGAAATTGGAGCATCTGCGCCTGTAATTTACCATCATGAGCGGAACCTTTGTCCTGTCTTGCCACAGCATGTACTGAAGTCAATTTATTCCACACTTGCATTAGTCCCCTCGTTTGGTGACTGGCATTTAGACTGTGACAACGAAAAGGCAGAAGACAGTATGTTTTAGCAGGGAAGTTTGGTATGGTGACCTGATCATTTTGTCAAATAGATTGTGAACCCAAAAGTGTAAGTATGATTTTAAAAAATCATGTGGTTAGGTTGTAGGGGCACATTTACGTAATCTTGTCTTCATGAGATGTTTTCTATTTACAGATCTTATTTAGGGGCTTCATAGCGAAGGGAGGGAATACATATGCATTCACTACTTTTCCTTTTTTTTTGGTGTAATTTTCACTAATTTTCACTTCACCAATTTGGACTATTTTGTGTATGTCCGTTACATGAAATCCAAATAATAATTAATTTAAATTATACGTTGTAATGTAACAAAATAGGAAAAACGCCAATACTTTTGCAAGGCACTGTAATTTATTTAGTCTGATCAGTGGAACAATTCTCATTCTTTACATTGGGCTAAAACACAACATTACTGCTCTTGTCAGTGAGAACACTGTAGTGTAATCACATATTTGAAATCTGATGTGCGTAATTGTGTCTTTGAAAATTAATTACATGAGGCTATGTATTTTTGCAGCCATTCATGGACAGTTTTGAATACAAATAAGCATTGGATTTTAAACACTTGAGGAATCAAATATAATTTTTGACATTTTAGTATTGTGCACATGCTAGGCAGAGAATGTATGGTGGGTCACAACTCAGAAACGCTTCATATTTGTCTATGTAGAGTAAGACTATGGCAATGATCTCCAACTAGTTGGCATAAACCACCTGAATTTTATATTCTTTAGATTTTTCTTGAAGACTGGGTGATTTTGACACGGAGCACTTGGGAAACATAGATCAGGGGTGGCCAACCCTCCTGGAGAGCAAGCAGGATTTTGTTTAAAAAAAAAAAAAAAAGTAAAAAAAAAAAATAGCATACTTTATATTTCATCCACCCCAAAAACTCAAATTAAGAATGTCGTCGAATTATGAGTGTTCATTTATTGTTCAAAACATCCTGAATACACCTGACCTGTGGTTTTTATTACAATACAATTCACCCTGGTCATAGGCCTAAGCCATGTCAAAATACATAGAATTGCAGGAAATTAGCTTTAAAACGGTGCAATTTTCCACCATCTAAGAGTTGTGCCACTGAAATTCACAGCAAATCTCACTCCAAGCTTTCTTCAAAAGTTGGCAGCCCTATAAACGGATTATTTTATCAGTAAAAAAGCATTAGTAGGACTATAGGAAACATCAGGTATTGAATTTACAAGTGTTATTTGACAATATTACAATAAAACAGCTTATTAAAGGAGTTACTTGTTCATATAAAACTGGTTCCTGAGTTGCTGGGCAATTAAGTTTAGTTTTGAACCACCATGTTAACTAATGGGAGTTTTTGGAATTACAAAAAATGTAATATTGTAAAAGGAGGTATAATAGTTATCAGAATGATTTTTGCAGGGTTTGTAATTTGGAGTGTTCTGTATCGTAAAAGGTGTATCAATAGCAATGTTTCAAAAATGTTATATTTTGGTCACCCAAGAGCTCCATGTTAAAATTAGCATTTTTAAGTGATTCTATTTTTTAAAGTACGATGACTATAAAAATCATATGTCAGCAACTCAAGTTAGGCCTCTCTGCACATTATAACGTGAAATGGTATGTTTCACATAAAAGCTGTAGGAGGAGTAGTGGTGGGAATAATAATAAGATGAAGAAGTATGACGAATGACAGTAGTGTGTTGCTTTGCAAGCACACTCTTAATTAATTATTGTGTTGCGGTGGTCTTTCATGCTGTCCCTCTGGCGTCTGTTGATACCTTGATTTATTTAGATTTTCTTTTTCTCTCCCTCCTATATCTCGTGCATTTTTTTCCATGTTTGATGAAGTTTCTTGCAATCGTACGTACTAACGTTTGGTCCTCTTCCTATCACTTTCCCTTTTTTTCGTCTGTTTCTTTAATGTCCCATGAAGGTTCTGGACATCGTCCGTACCAACGTACGCTCGGTGCTGCAGCGGCTTTGGAGGGAGCCCGACGTGGACAGTTTACATTTGTATCGCCTTTTCAACCGCGTCTTTAACCGACTGCTCTGGAGCCACGGACAGGGCCTGTGGAACTTGTTCTCCAACACTGGGTAAGTCTCATTCTCTCTCTTGTTGTCTCTCCGAATCAATCTCTCTCCCTTTCCTTTTCTGTCTCTGTCTTTCACTCTCTCTCTCTCAATACTTGATTTCTCTTCAATACTTGGTACTGTAGTTCTCAATCTCATATCGACCTCCATCCACTATGCACCTGCAAAGATATGAGAGTATTAACAATATGGTAATAGCTCCACCTTGCCCTCGTCCTCTGATAGACTAAGTGGAATTTTCACCATTGTTCTTACACCTTTCCAATTCTCTCAGATCACTCCAAGTGCAAAGAGGGTAGGGATCGTGCGTGTCTTTTTCTGCCTTGATAAGTGCATATTTCAGTAACACATGTCCAGAAAGTATGTGGCAATCAAGTATGTAACAACTGAAATCCATGCTACAGCATGATGATAACAGCATTTATTAGGCTCCACATTCTGCCCAATGCATGTTTGATTGACAGCTGGTGTACTTATTGACAGGCCCTGCCATGCACTGCTGTGGAGATGACAGACAGACAGACAGACAGACAGACAGACAGACAGACAGACAGACAGACAGACAGACAGACAGACAGACAGACAGACAGACAGACAGACAGACAGACAGACAGACAGACAGGCAGGCAAACATCCGGACAGACAGAGTAGACAGACAGTCCCTCTCATCCTGCAAAGAGCTACAGGGATGAAAGCAACACGTGTCTATCAGAGTCGAGACACATTTCTCAGTCTGCATAATGTGGCCACAGATCTTGTTTTCTTATCATCGGGGCTTTCTATGTGTCAGAAAGGAAGGAAGGAAGGAAGGAAGGAAGGAAGGAGGGCTAAAGTAGGTCCCATACTCTTCTTTCCTCACTCACTTCTGTTTGTAGAAAGGTCCTTTGATGTCTCTCCCGACTTTTTTTGTGTGCCATTTTTGTGCCGACTGTAAGTGGCTTTCTACATAGTGACTCATCTCACTCTGCATCCTTATAGAAACACACACACTCCTATTCACATATCTACAGACACACACACACACATACATTATATTATATCATCTTCAAGAGCCAGCTGTGGTGCAGCCAGCTTCTCATCTCATTGCTGATAAAGGTTCAACCTTTTCCTCCCTCTCCATATTCTTTTTGTAAGCAGTTAGCAGCGCTCGTCGTGGGGGGCTACGTGGGTTTTTGTATAGCTGCCCCGGCAACTGCCACAGCTGGTAATTGATTGTCAATGACCGAGTGTGCCGTACTGTAGCCTTGTTCGAGTCAGTGAGTGGCTTTATTTCACTTGATGAGAGTCCGAGTCTCCGGGCGGATTAGCCAGCAGATGCGGCTCAGGCACCACATGCTGCTTGCGTCTAATTAGGGAGCGCGCTCTGGAGGATGTGGGCCGCCGTAGCCACAGGATAAACGCTGCAGGGGGGCCCGGCGTCATGCAGCGTTGGAGCCCACCTCGCTACTCGCTAAGACCAGGCGGTGTAAACGTACACTTGAGCTCCACGAAACCCCTCGTTTGATATTTCATCTGAGCAACTTCGACAATCAAACGCCGCCGCGACTATTGCGGTCGGAATTTAACAGGGCTTTGAAAGGGAAAGAAGAAAAAAAACGGTCTCTAAACGGTTCAAAAACCCAAAGAATTGAGAGGGAAGAGGAGAGACATTAAAACGCCCCGACCCCTCAGTTCTCTCACTGTTCTGAGCCCCTCACAGTCGGGGGGAACGGCCAGTGTGATAAAGGAGGTTAAATGTACAGCATTTGTTTTATCCCCTATTATGTCTTTGTTTGTGTGTGTGTGTGTGTGTGTGTGTGTGTGTGTGTGTGTGTGTGTGTGTGTGTGTGTGTGTGTGTGTTCTGTGGCGCAGCTCGTCGTGGGAGACCATCTTCAGTAAGAGCAGCGAGGTGGTGTCGCAGCAGGAGCTCCAGTGTTGCCAGAGGCTTGTGCAGCTGTGCAGGGACTGCCTCCTCGTTGTCTACAAATTTGTCTCCGAGTCCCGGGGCTCGCTCACCGGCCTCAGCCCCGAATGGGACGACACTAGGTGAGGATCAACATCCAATCAACGTCCATTCCTCCTTTGTTTTCTACTGATGAAACAAATCATTTTTGCAACTGATATGCTTCCAACTTGAGTTGTAAAATTCTGTACACTTTAAAAAAAATCTTGTTTGAAGGTAGGAACTTTCCTGATGTTCCTGGGTTTTTCCCGAAATCCTGGTTGGGGGTAGAAACTTTCGCAGTTCCCAGGTTTTACAGAATTCCTGGTTGGAGGTCTCTATGCTAATTCCCTCCTGATTCTGGGAAGCCTCCAAACGGGATTTCTGAAAAAAAGTATTTGTTTTTTTACTCCAACTCCCAATATGGAGTTGTTAGTGAGACAACACACAAGACTTGGACAACGTTATGATTCCCATTGGTATTACAATGTTTCGAATCTCAGACTTGATGAAAATTCTAGTAGGGATCAGAATGTTATGTGTTGTGCACCCCACCAATATATATATATATATATATTATTCATTCATTTTCTTTCTCTATCTAGCACCTGAACCAAGTGGTAGGTGTTTATATTTCCTCTTTCAGTGTTTCTCCTAACAATACCTGGGCTAGGTGGTACCCCCCACTTCCCTGCCTAACTCTGTTGCCCCCCTGCCAAGCTTTAATATTACTCCTTAAACCCCCAACACGTCTACCCTTCCTAATCCCTAAAAAAAGTATGGTTTTCATTTGAAACTTTTGGTGCCGGCAGCTCACAGTGTCATTTCCGAACCTTTGTACCCCGACAGGAATCTCACCTGACCAACAACTGACCCCAGCCTCTATACCCCTTCTACAACTCTTCTATTTTTAATGTCGATCCTCATAAGACTTGGTGGGGGATTGGTTTTGAACGTGTAAACTTTTAATATGCGTCCCAAATGGCACTCTGTCACCAACAAATGTTCAGACACACCTACTAATTTTTCTTTATTTTTACTATTTTCTACATTGTACAATGATAGTGAAGATATCAAAACTTTGAAATAACACATATGGAATCATGTTGTAACCAAAAAGTGTCAAACCAATCAAAATAGATTCTAGATTCTTCAAAGTAGCCACCCTTTGCCTTGATGACAGCTTGGCATTCTCTCAACAGCTTCACATGGAATGCTTTTCCAACAGTCTTGAAAGAGTTCCCACATATGCTGAGCAGGCTGCTTTTCCTTCACTCTGAATTCCAACTCATTCCAAATCATCTCAATTGGGTTGATGTTGGGTGATTGTGGAGGCCAGGTCATCTGATGCAGCACTCCATCACTCTACTTCTTGGTCAAATAGCCCTTAAGCAGCCTGGAGGTGTGTTGGATTATTTTCCTATTGAAAAACAAATTATAGTCCCACTCAGCGCAAACCAGATGGGATGGCATATCACTGCAGAATGCTGTGGTAGCCATGCTGGTTAAGTGTGCCTTGAATTCTAAATAAATCACTGACAGTGTCACCAGCAAAGCACCCCCACAGCATGACACCTCCTCCTCTATGCTTCACAGTGAGAACCACACGTGTGGATATTATCCGTTCACCTTCTCTGCATCTCACAAAGACACAGCGTTTAGAACCAGAAATCTAAAATTTGGACTCATCAGACCAAGGAGAGATTTCCACCGGTCTAATGTCCATTGCTCGTGTTTCTTGGCCCAAGCAAGTCTCTTCTTTTTATTGGTTTCCTTTAGTAGTGGTTTCTTTGAAGCAATTCAACCACGAATTCAACCACGAAGGCCTGATTCATGCAATCTCCTCTGAAAAGTTGATGTTGGGATGTGTCTGTTACTTGAACTCTGAAGCATTTATTTGGGCTGCAATCTGAGGTGCAGTTAACTCTAATGAACTGCAGTAGAGGTAACTATAGTTCTTCCTTTCCTGTGGCGGTCCTCATGAGAGCCAGTTTCATCATAGCGCTTGATGGTTTTTGCAACTGCACTTGAAGAAACTTTAAAAGTTCTTGATATGTTCTGCATTGACTGACCTTCATGTCTTAAAGTAATGATGGACTGTCGTTTCTCTTTGCTTATTTGAGCTGTTCTTGCCATAATATGGAATTAGTCTTATCAAATAGGGCTATTTTCTCTATACCACCCCTACCTTTTCACAACACAACTAATTGGCTAAAACACATTACGAAGGAAATAAATTCCACAAATTAACTTTTATCAAAGCACACCTGTTAATTAAAATGCATTCCAGATGACTTCCTCATGAAGCTGGTTGAGCGAATGCCAAGTGTGTGCAAAGCTGTCATCAAGGCAAAAGGTGGCTACTTTGAAGAATCTCAAATATAAAATATACTTTTCTGGTTACTACATGATTCCATATGTGTTATTGCATAGGTTTGATGTCTTCACTATTATTCTACAATGTAGAAAATTGTAAAAATAAAGAAAAACCCTGGAATGAGTAGATGTGTCCAAACTTTTGACTGGTACTATATATAGTGCACTACTTTTGACCATAGCCTATGGGCCCTGGTCAAAAGTAGTGCACTATATAGGGAATGTGGTGCTATTTGGAACACAAGCTAAGAACACACAGGGCTACAATGTTAACAGGAAGTAATGACCTTGGGATTAGCGTGCAGGTTAGCAAGCCCCCTGAGGCCAGTTTAATTCAATTATGAGCCAGATGAGGCGCGCCACAAATGACCTTACGCCTGCTCCTTCCCCCAGAACGCTTTAGATGATTCATAACCAGCGTATATTTAACAGGCTATCACTTTGCACTTTCTAATTTAGTCATTAAAAAGGGTGGGGGTCGGGGGGATTTTGGATAGTCTGGATTAGGTCCCCATCAACATCATGAAGGGGAAAGTAAAAATTTAACAAATGCCTACATTAGTTTAAAACAAAGTAACTTTCGCTACTTTGTTAACTGTGCGCTTTCTCCCCTTCCTACAGTAAATAACAACTCCATTCAGATTATTAAGTAGCAGCCTACCAGTTTTTACGCCTGTCCTTCTCATTTAACTTTTAGTTCTGTCCTTTTAATTCCATCTTCCATTGATTCGTTTAGATTTCTCCTAATAACTTGCAATACGGAGGCTCCAACTCTGTCTGTGGCCTAGTGCCAGTTTTTTGACTTGTGATTGGACGACAACAACAGCAAGCTACACACGCCACTGTCATGAACAGCAAAATCAGTAGAAATTATAAAAATATCTCTTTCTTTGTGGGACACATGATGTAGACCATCTATATTGTGAATTCACATGGAATTGTATGATTTCTTTCTTACAGTTTTAACAGAAAACCAGCAGTTTAAACATTAAGAAAATGTTTCCATTTGTCACATCCGTAGTCTGGATACACCGACTTTGTCTGCGTTCCAAATGATACCCTTTTCCCTAATAGTGAACTATTTTGGACCAGAGCATAATAGTCGACTGTGTTGAAGAATCTCCTTTAAAGAACTTCATGCCTTATCTTTGAGGAACTTGACGCCTTTCAAATGGCAAGAGGCAGGGGTAGGAGTGGGGTGGTGTGTGTGTGTCGGACTAAACAATTATTTTGGGGGTATTTTGACGTTTCTATTGACAGGTATTATTTTAGAATATGAGGTGGGGAGATAGATGAGAGGGATTCAGCATAGAAAAGTGAGTGGCGGAACAGGTATTGAACCACTGCCTCCAGGGGAATATGTGGTTCGGCACCGACCAGCCAGCGGCCCACGTTTAGCACTCCTATGGGGAAAGTCATGCATATGAAAGAGAATTAAGCAACCTGCCTGAATTAATACTATTTACCTGCTTAGCCCTTGAGGGGTATCCTTCCCTCTGTCCATTCAAATACTACATTGGTCTACCTCTCAACGTCCTGTGTGTGTGTGTGTGTGTGTGTGTGTGTGTGTGTGTGTGTGTGTGTGTGTGTGTGTGTGTGTGTGTGTGTGTGTGTGTGTGTGTGTGTGTGTGTGTGTGTGTGTGTGTGTGTGTGTGTGTGTGTGTGTGTGTGCTCACCACGGAAGCTCACCATTGGCTGCGGAACCAGCCGCCTCCGCCCATGGCTCGTCTTCCTCTTCCACTGCCTCTTCTTCCTCTGCCATCTCGCCCATTGACGCAGGTCTATGCTCGATTCAGTGACCTCTATTCCTCCCCTCACTCTGGCCTCACCCCTTTGCTGCCTACAGTCTGACTGAGTCCTGACCAGGGTTAATCTCAATTTGCTTGGAAAGACCACACATTGCAAACATCCAAATGTTAGTAGAGACCGCTTGCTAGTTTTAGAGGCAGCTTTATATTTTCTAGCAAAGAGCAGTGTGGTAGCTGACTATCTGTGAATAAGTTCATTGTTTCTTCCCACAGTTTGCCATGTTAATTAGCTAGCTAGCCAAACGCAGCGTTATGTTTGCTAGCGAAGAGCATTGCTGTAGCTAACTGAATAAGTGAATTATTTCGCCCCTCAGCTAGCTAGCTAAATGCAGCATTACGTTTGTGAGAAAAGAGAAGTGTGGTAGCTAACTCACTGAATATAGTTTCACCCCACAGTTAGCCAAGTTAGTTCGCTAGCTAAAGTTATTGACAGTTAGTTAGCAACTGCTCCTACACTCTTTCACTAGCTACCGTAATGCTTTCAAAAACATGGTAATGACGTGTCTCCAGTTGTGTTTACACTTTCCATTTAAATTCAGTCAACTCTGGACAGGAATCAAAATAAAAAATTCAAGAATCCAAACATCTTGGACCCTTGGACTTTCAATTCACCATCTGAATTTGACTGAACTAAAAATGGAATTGAGCCCTACCCCAATTCCCCACTGCACACCTTCCTGCTAACTGTGGCTTACTGTAGCTGTGTCCCAATAGTCTCAGATAGATTCCTCACCTTGTCTCCTTTTTTCGTCAGACTTAGTCTAAAGGTCAAGAAAGCTGACTGGTGAAAGGACAGATTAGAGGTTATGTAGGAAAGGAGGCAAGGGAAGTAAACAAATTGAGACTGTTGGGAAGCAGCCTGTCAACATGCAATCGCAAGAGACTGTGAGCCCTGGCCGGCCAATAACCTAACCTCTTCTCGTCACTTCCATTGCACTGCGTGCTTAGCACAGTTTCACAACGATGGCCATCCTTCCTTTGATTCCATCAGACACTTGTGATTGCCCCATGGCCACCATGGGGCTGGTTACAGTTCTTTTGTCATTAGCCACATGCTTTGTCTCGATGGGGTGACATTATGTCTGCCTATGAGAAGAGTACCATCTTGCACCTGTCACCTCCTTCTGCTAGCCTGTGACTCATACCCTACTCACTGCCGTTGTGTCTGGACCCCCTGACCTGCATCCTTATGCTGCCTGCTTACCTGACACACACACACACTAACATGCTCGTAAATGCACACATATGCAACACACACGCGCATGCCGAACACACACACTCACACTCTCACATACGCATTTTACACAGACATATATTCTGCAGCACACACACACTGGAGTGGGTCTCAGTGATGAGAGACAACCTTAAGCACTTCTCATGGTAGGAGTACAGAATACGTGTCAGTGATCACTTACAATAGGTCTGAGAACAGACCTTCTCTTTCTGTGTGGGCAGAACATATGAACATAGTCACACAACAGTATTATTGTGAGCCTAGATGGCTTTTCACGCTAGTGAATTGAACCAAACTGAACAGACCAATATTTACTGAGCTGGCTTGGTTACACATCCAACATAGCTGCTTGAATCCAGCTGAAAAGTACAATGTGAATTATTCTATTCAGTATAGTTAAGGTTTTGGACCTTATTTCATTTTTTCCCTTTTTTTATGAATAACAATCAGGTTAATTGGGTTTTGTCTGTGGAATCGGTCAAAGGTGACCTTTTCCGTACGGCTTTTGATCATGTTCACTTCTTTCACTTAGTCAAGACTCTGTTATTCCGCTTGGCAGTTGTGTCGCTAACAGAGACCTTGAACAGTGCAGGGCCAGTTGGAGGTACTCCACATAATATAGCGGTGAGTTTGGAGCTCGTTCTCTTCACACTGACGATTTGAATTGAAGCAGGCCTCCACAGCAGTGGCTTCTCCTGGACTTTCAACTGGCAGGTTACTGCAAGCAGCTCATCCATGATCAAAAGCCCAAGACCTGGAAGACGTGTTACAGAGGGTCCAATTAACTGCACCCCCGCAGAGTGATCAGGGCTCGGAAAGTGTCGGGACCGTATCACGCGTTTGGCCTACCTGGTGTGGACAGAATGTTCTCTGTGTGAATTCATGAGAAATATAAAGAGAAAATAGTACACACAATCACTAACCACCACCCACAAGCATCACCGCATAGTTCATGTTTGAATTTCAATTCTTGCAGTGGAATTTCCATACATTGGCCAATAAGTGTTCCGTGGAAGAAATATGGTTATGCCTTCCGGGAAGTGTAACACACACCGAAGTTTCAGACTGAACACGGTCTAACGAGTTTGTAATAAAACTCAAACAGAACAGATATCAGATACAGAGGAAAGCCTTCAGGAGAAATCAAAGCTTCTTCCAGAAATGTATCCCTATTCCCTATGTAGTGCACTAAACACTTTTAAACAGATTAGGGAATAAGGTGCCACTTTGGACACAGACCGACATAATCAGAAACGAGGAAAGGGATGAACCCGAAAGGTGACAGAAAATCCTGCAACACCATCTTAAACTGTAAGTTTAAAAGTCAATGTCCCATCCGAAACCATTGTAAGCAGTGCCCCTGAAGTGGCGAGGATGTAGCGAAGCAGTGCAGCAATTCGAGAGGGTATTGGCTAAGTAATCCACCCTCCCTCACTCTCCTTCTCTTCTGGCCTTGCTCCATTGAATGGTTGAGCTCCAGAACAGGCCAAGTAGTACTGTGGGTGGGTAGTTTAACAACCGCAATCGAAAGTACCCGCACGGCCCACTTGAGTGGTTTTCAAGGACATTCTACTTGAACTAAATGAAGTTAATTTGAATCCTGCCCAACTCTCCTGGGTCTGGCTCTATTGCGGCAGATGCCCTCGACGCAGCAAGTCTTTTTTTGGTCGACTTTAAAAAGAAGAAGAAGCAGCTCGACTAATTTGTCCAGGAGATATTTTACAGGGAAAGTATGTCAGAGTGAACACTGTTATCTGCCAGCAAACAGAAGAACATTAATTCACACCATAATCCATATGGTTCAGTTGACAAACTGTTTTATTAGTTAGCCATTCAAATCTGTAAAATTCTATCAAGCTTTTTGCTCAAATGCCATTTTCGTTCTCCCTGAGTTACTTCATTGATGTCCCTTGCCATTTTGAACGAGTTCAAATGTTGATACATATAGTTAAATAACATATTATACGCCTTGTTATAAGACATTATACAGGTGCATACATGCTTATAAGTTATTAAGCAAAGTGTTACAGCGAGTTGTTTCTGTTTGAGCTGTACTCGTATTTAAAGAGGAAATCTGCAATTCAAACAATAAAGTGGTGAACACGCCACTTTTTTGGTAATTAGCTTAGGCATGGGGCTGGAGAAATGTAACCACTCTCAAATTCATAAACAGAGCAATGGATGCAAGAATTGACCATGCATGATCTCAGAATTATAGTTTTAACCATGTTTTGAGGCTATACAGTGTTTGTTTACAATTACATAGTTTACAAACAAGGTATTTAAACAAGCTTATATTTTAGGTTCTGATGGGGTGTAGGACAGTTGATCTAAGCTCATTAGGCATTTGTAAGTTATATTCTTCATCAATCAATCGGTTTACAGCATTCATTTCAAAGTAAAGAAATGGGCAAATCAATCACAGATTGCTGTTTTATTCAAGCTCTCCGTAGCCGATGTGAGTAAGACCTTTAAACAGGTAAACATTCACAATGCGGCAGAGCCAGATGGATTACCAGGACTCGTACTCAGAGCATGCGCTGACCAGCTGGCAAGGGTTCGACTGACATTTTCAACCTCACCTTGACCCAGTCTTTAATACCTACATGTTCCAAGCAGACCACCATAGTCCTTGTGCCCAAGAACCCCAAGGTAACCTGATGAAAGGACTATCGCCTCGTTGCACTCTGTAGCCATGAAAAGCTTTGAAAGGCTGGTCATGTCTCACATCGACACCATCATCCCAGACACCCTGGACACACTCCAATTCTCATACAACCCCAACAGATCCATAGATGACACAATCTCTATTGCACTCTACACTGCCCACTCCCACCTGGACAAGAGAAACACCTATGTGAGAATGCTGTTCATTGACTACAGCTCAGCGTTCAACACCATAGTGCCAACACCAAGCTCATCACTAAGATAAGGGCCCTAGGACTGAACACTGCCCTCTGCAACTGGATCCTAGATTTCCTGACTGACTGCCCCCTGTTGCTGAGGATAAGCAACAAAACATCCGCAACACTGACCCACAACATGGGGATCCCTCAGGAGTGCGTGCTTATTCCCCTGCTGTACTCTCTTTTCACCCACGACTCCAACACCATCATTAAGTTTGCTGACGACACAACGGCGGTAGGCCTGATCACTGATAACAGTGAGACGGCCTATAAGGTAGAGATCAGAGATCTGGCAGTGTGGTGCCATGGCAACAACCTCTCCCTCAACGTCAGCAAGACAAAGGAGCTTATTGTGGACTACAGGAAACGGAGGGCCGAGCACATCCCCCATTTACATCGACTGAGCTGTAGTGGAGCTGGTCAAGAGCTTCAAGTTCCTCTGTGTCCACATCACTAAGGATCTATCATGGTCCACACACACCAACACAGTCATGAAGAGGGCACGACAATGCTTCTTCCCCCTCAGGAGGCTTAAAGGATTTGGCACGAGCCATCATATCCTCAAAATGTTCTACAGCTGCAACATTGGGAGCATCTTGACTGGCTGCTTTACCGCTTGGTACGGCATCTGATTGCATCCTACCACAAGGGACTACAGATGGTAGTGTGTACGGCCCAGTACATCACTGGGGCCAAACTACCCATCATCCAGGACTTTTATACCAGGTGGTGTCAGAGGAAGGCCCATAATTTTTTCAAAGATTCCAGACACCCAAGTCATAGACTGTTCTCTCTGCTTCCGCACTGCAAGCGGTACCAATCAGATTTCTCAACCAAGTTACGAACCAACAGGACCCTGAACAGCTTCTACCCCCCAAGCCATAAGACTGCTAAATAGTTAGTTCGGGTAGCTATTAGTTAACTATTTAACTATCTGCATTGGCCCTTTTTGCACAAGTTTTATTTTTTACTCATCACATACGCTGCTTCTACTGTTTATTATATATCCTGTTGCCTAGTTACTTAATTCCTATTTATATGTACTGTACATATCTACCTCAATTACCTTGTACTCCTGCACATTGACTCAGTATTGGTACCCTGTGTATATAGCTAAGTTATTGTAATTCATTGTGTATTTATTATTACACTGAACAAAAATATTAATGAAACATGCAACAATTTCATGATCAATTGTAGACCACACTATCTACCAAGAGAGTTCTCATCTATATTATTCGTAGCCGTCTATTTACCACCACAAACTGATGCTGACACTAAGGCGCACTCAATGAGCTGTAAAAGCCTATTTGGAGGAGGTCAGAGACCTGGCCATGTGGTGCCAGGACAACAACCTCTCCCTTAATGTGATCAAGTCAAAGTAGATGATTGTAGACTACAGGAAAAGGAGGACCGAGCACGCCCACATTCTCATTGACGGGGCTGTAGTGGAGCAGGTTGAGAGCTTCAATTTCCTTGGCGTCCACATCACCAACAAACTAACATGGTCCAAGTACACAAAGACAGTCATGAAGAAGGCACGACAAACCCTATTCCCCCTCAGGAGACAGAAAAGATTTTGGGTCCTCAGATCCTCAAAAGGATTTACAGCTGCACCATCGAGAGCATCCTGAGTGGCTGCATCACTGCCTGGTATGGCAACTGCTCGGCCTCCAACCGCTAAGCACTACAGGGGGTAGTGCATACGGCTCAGTACATCACCGGGGCCAAGCTTCCTGCCATCCAGGACCTCTACACCAGGTGGTGTCAGAGGAAGGCCCTAAAAATTGTCAAAGACAGCCACCTAGTTGTAGACTGTTCCCTCTGCTACCGTACGACAATGGGTACCGAAATGCCAAGTCTAGGTCTAAGAATCTCCTAAATAGCTTCTAACCCCAAGCCATAAGACTCATGAACAGCTAATCAAATGGCCACCCAGACTATTTACATTGACCCCCCCCCCCCTTTTGTTTTTACACTGCTGCTAGTCACAGTATTATCTATGCATAGTCACTTTACAAATTACCTTGACTGACCTGTATATATCCTCGTTATTGTTATGTAATTATCTTGTGTTACTTTATGATTAAAAAAAATAATAATAATACATACGTTTATTTAGTCAATCTTTTCTTAACTCTATTTCTTGAACTGCCTTGTTGGTTAAGGGCCTGCAAGTAAGAATTTCATGGTAAAGTCTACACCTGTTGTATTCGGTGCATGTGACGAATAACATTTGATTTAATTAGAACAGATCCAGGCGCTCTAGATTCACTTTCTCATGCCATCTCACCTCATACTGGAGTTATTCCCACCTTCTCTACCTACTGTATATATTTTTGCCAGGTGTCTAGGTGTCTATTTGATGGCTGCAGATCTCATAGTCATAGCTCATCATTAGAAAGGTACTGTATTTTAGTCTAGGCTGAAACAAAAGGGGAGACGTATCCTCGTCTCGTGAATGTGTCGTCAGCTTGCAGGGATAATGGGCTAATGCGGCCATGATCTCTTTGCTGTGACCCTTTGGGCCTCTAATCCTCCTCTCATTATGTCCCTTGTCCACCTTCCCCCTCCTCTCTTCCCTCCATCCTTCCCTCCGTCTGTGCAGGTATCTGCTGCCAGTGACCTCCCAGTTCATCATGAAGTGGCCTTCATCCAGCTTCGGCCATGTCTCCTCGGCCATGCCGCGCTCACGCAGTCTGTTCACCACCCGGATGGGTCAGTTCTGACTGACCGCCCAGGCCCACCCTCATGAGCTGTAACCCCCAGCCAATCCCTCCTCCCCTCCACTAACCAGTTGAGAGGGCTGAACTGGTGGACCTTGGACCCCTCAGCGGCCCCACAAAGGCCAGAGCATATGGGTGAGATTAGTGACACCCTTGCTCTGCCCAGAACACTCCAATGTTCCAACAGGACTCTTGATCTGAGCTCCACTTAGTGTCAGACAATGGGTCATTCTCATGTGCCCCGACCCAGTCTTTCTCTGTCTCTCTCGATCTCGCTTTATCTCTCTTTCTTTCTCTCTCTCTCTCTCTCTCTCTCTCTCTCATTGTACCTGACATTGCTGTAGTATATCCGCTCACTGTACAGTTACAAGTCAAAGTACTGTAAAGGAAACAGAACAAGGTTTCTTACATTTATTTTGTCAAATGTTCCATGAATGCAGTGAATGCTGACGCAGTGTGCAGATGGAATGAGATTAACAGGTTATCCCTTTGTTGAGAAAAAAAATAAGCTTTTTTTTGCTGGCTATGAAAATTGCTAAATGTATTTTGGTGCTGTTTGTATTTAATTTATTTTTTTAACTTATTTCAATGTGATGCTTTAGTTTACATTGTTTTAACAGTCACTTTATGCTCCTGTCAATACAACCCAAAGTACAGTAGAGCGAGGAAAGATTCATTTATTTTAAACAATTGGGTCAATTGCAACCAACAGGTAGAACGTGCAGCTGCAGGTTAGCGCTTGATTTCTTAAAACGCAACTACACTATTCTGCACTCTACTGAGATATACTCTACTCAAGTACAGTAAAGTATAATACAGTACATTATAGACGTTTATGTTTGGGCCACATTAGAATATAATTTGTAATTTGACATACCTTGATTAGACTCTAATTTAATAAAAATATAGGTTTGTATTAACAAAATCGTGATTGTTTTGAGTTGATTTTAGTTCAGGAATAGTTTATTTTCCCCTTTTGATAAGAAATTACCATACTGTATTAAGGCAAGTTATTAATGGATTAAATATTGGAAATGAAAAGTAAGTATACCAACACAAGCTTCACATTAATAAAATGTATAGCGTAAATTGGCACAGTAGATTATCGCTTGTAAACGAGGAATTACCTTATTGCAGTTGTACGGAATGATTGTCATATATTTAAATCTGTGCTTAATCCCCTCAAATATTAGGTTTAATTTATACCGAAGATAATACCCAGAGGGCTAAATAGTCTTGAAAATGTTTTGCAGCAACCGGGACTGAAAGTTAACATCGACATCAGCTTTAGGGAGGGGTAAAATGGCCGCCAATAGTGGTTGCAATTGAGATCGGCAGTGTGGGTGATTTTAGGGCATATTGATGCTTTAATGAGAGACCGTGCTCAATGTTGGTTGCAGTTGACCCTTAAACGTTTAACTATAGCTTATATTTTGGGTCTGTATTGACAAGTGCAGCACAGTATAGCCACAGAGTGTCTAGAATGTTTATTTCCAACTAGCGAGCCAAGCATCCCTGCTACTTAGTGAATGAGTTGACTTTGCAGCCTCACCGTAGGGAGCCAAAATGGATTCTCGGATATTGTCTTGTTGAATATGCACCTTGCAGTATATCACAATGTGGCTGGGTCATGTACAAGGTCAACTACATTGTTGACGACATTGCAGTCGTCTGCCATTTCTCACAACGTCTGTATAGGTGTTTATAGAAATCTGACGCCCGACTGGGAAGTCGTTGACATGGCACGCATGCTTGCTGCGTGCAGCAAGACTGCAATATAGGTGATTTGGAACATGACCAAGGACTTACTCCACATACTACTTATGATGCTGTAAGCAGTAGTTCTTGCATGCATAGATTATAGTTCTACACCCAGACGTTGTCCATAGACAGAACAACTGCATTATGGGAAATACTTGAATTTTTGTGTTGTTAAATCTTTTGGTCTGCGCTCGCATTAAATACACAAATTTAGATTTTTGGGTATCTTTCATTCAAGGGTTTTTCTTTATTTGTACTATTTTATACATTGTAGAATAATGATGAAGACATCAAAACTATGAAATAACACATATGGAATCAAAGAAAAAAGGGTTAAACAAATCAAATTATATTTAATATTTGAGATTCTTCAAAGTAGCCACCCTTTGCATTGATGACAGCTTTGCACACTCTTGGCATTCTCTCAACCAGCGTCACCTGGAAGGCTTTTCCAACAATCTTAAAGGAGTTCCCACATATGCTGAGCACTTGTTTTCTGCTTCGCTTCACTCTGCAGTCCAACTCATCCCAAACCTTTTCAGCTGGGTTGAGGGCGGGTGATTGTGGAGGCCAGGTCATCTGATGCAGCACTCCATCACTCTCCTTCTTGGTCAAATAGCCATTAAACAGCCTTGAGGTGTGTTGGGTCATTGTCCTGTTGAAAAACTAATTATAGTCCCTAAACGCAAACCAGATGGGATCACTGACAGTGTCACCAACAAAGCACCCCCACAGCATCACACCTCGTCCTCCAAGCTTCACGGTGGGAACCACACATGTAGAGATCATCCATTCATCTACTCTGCGTCTCACAAATCATCAGACCAAAGGACAGATTTCCACCGGTCTAATATCCATTGCTCATGTTTCTTGGCCCAAGCAAGTCTCCTCTTCTTATTGGTGTCTTTTAGTAGTGGTTTCTTTGCAACAATTCGACCATGAAGGCCTGATTCATGTAGTCTCCTCTGAACAGTTGATGTTGAGATGTGTCTGTTACTTGTACTCTGTGAAGCATTTATTTGGGCTGCAATTTCTGAGGCTGGTAACTCTAATGAAATGATCCTCTGCAGCAGAGGTAATTCTGGGTCATGCGTTCCTGTGCTGGTCCTCGTGAGAGCCAGTTTCATCATAGCGCTTGATGGTTTTTGCGACTGCACTTGAAGAAACTTTAAAAGTTCTTGAAATTTTCCGAATTGACTGACATTCATGTCTTAAGGTAAATGATGAACTGTCATTTTTCTTAGTTTATTTGAGCTGGTCTTGCAACAATATGGAATTGGTCTTTTACCAAACAGGGCTATCCTCTGTATACCACCCCGACCTTGTCACAAAACAACTGATTGGTTCAAACGCATTAAGAAGGAAATAAATTCCACAATTGAATTTTTAACAAGACACCTGTTAATTGAAATGCATTCCAGGAGACTACCTCATGAAGCTGGTTGAGAGAATGCCAAGTGTGTGCAAAGCTGTCATCAAGGCAAAGGGTGGCTACTTTGAAGAATCTCAAATATGACGTTCATCACTTTTTAGTTTACTACATGATTCCATATGTGTTTTTTCATAGTTTTGATGTCTTCACTATTATTCTACAATGTAGAAAATAGTACAAATAAAGAAAAACCCTTGACTGAGTAGGCTTTTGACTGGTACTGTATGTGTTGTATCACATATGGATTGTATGACATGATTTAGTGTGTGACATTTATGAGTGGGGGGGCAAAAGTGGTTGCGATAACGTAATTATGTCATTGGCACCTCTGATGTCATACTTGTTGTCAGAGATTGGAACTAAAATTATTTTCCAATCGTTCCGAGCAGAGCCCTTATTTTTATGTTCTATTCCGGTGGTCCCACCAGAAAATAAAGTTCTGAACCGATTCGAACACAAAAAAGTAATGGTTCTATAGTTCATATATAAATGGAACATGGGAAATCAACTTTGTTTTTACATTCAGCTCATTATTTTACTCCTCCAATTAGCGCTGATAGTGTAGCTTGCTCTGGAAAGGGTAAAATACTTTTGACTGGTCAGATAAATGCAGGCGCGAGATGTGACTGAATTTTTACGGCTGGGGAGAGAGCAAGAGAAGAGGGGTGGACATGGAGACGGCTTGGCTTGAAGCGCTGAACATCATAACGTGAATTGGAATATGTTTAGGCTATTAGTAGCATTATAACATCACCAAATTACAGAATTATAGACTAGACTTTAGGAATATTTGTTGAAGTAAAAATAACATTATTAAATGTTTTTCAAGATGTATAGATAGCGGTTCTGTTCCGGAACACTGGAAATCACTTTCGTTCCTGGTTCTGTTTCCGTTCCTCTGACAATGTCGTTTGTTTTCGGTTCTGTTCCCTGAACCGGTTTGAACCCCTGTTGGTTGTAATACGAAGTTTTGTAAATGTCTTGTTATGTAAAACAAATCTTACTAGATAACAACAAGAATATGATTTATTTTCCATGACGTGATATCGTCATGAGAAAGACATCTTTCCCTGGTTGTAGACATTCTCAATCTACAACTAGAAAATGACATCATTATGATGTCACATGTCCATTTTTGAGTCTCTTTGGCGATTCTCTGTAAGTCGTACTGTTACTGCAGTGCTTTGCCTCGTCCGAGAAGCTGCCATTTTGTGTTTTAGCAGCTGTGTCCTATTTCCCACTCCCGCAGGTACAAGTGCCAGTGCAAACAGTGAGGTGCCAATACACCGCATATCCATTCACTAATGTGTTCCATTGGTCTTTAATTAAGGTTAATTAAAGTTAATATGTGATCAATTACAGTAGAAACCCTCATTAGGAACTATTTAAATGTTAATAGGGAGAAATGCAGTATTACGTGTCTAGGCTAGATTGTGTTACTTTTCTCACATAATTTATGGGTTCGATTTTCAACGGTAATAGGAAGCAGTCAGACTTCATGATAAAGTATACTGTACGTTTTACAACAACTCTCTTACTAATAGGTGTGGCGGGAATTCTGTGCTAAAAATGTATTTTCCCCTTACACTTTGCTGAATATTAATTCACAATGCCAAATATTTTATTTTGCCTGAACTTTGTGTTATTTAAGAGAAATACCTTTTCAGTTGAGGTATGGATTTTTAAGTTTACATAGCAATAAAATGCTTAAAACAAAAGAGGTTCTCAAGTTTCTATTATTATTTATCCTATATCGGCATAAGGGTGCTTTGAGGTTCCATGTAGAATCTTTTTGAAAGACATATTCAGTATGAAGCGAGCCATTGAACTAGTTGGTTCTATATACATTTACATTTAAGTCATTTAGCAGATGCTCTTATCCAGAGCGACTTACAAATTGGTGCATTCACCTTATGACATCCAGTGGAACAGCCACTTTACAATATAGAGCCTTTACTTCAATCCCAGTAGTCCATCTGAGTGACTGTGCTTGGTCTCTGTGCCTTTGATAGCCTGACAGAGTGACTACACGACATGTAGCTATGACAGGCTGTCCATGTTAGCCCTGACCCGGATCACATTTCCCATTTGGAAATGTCAAACTTCACTCATGTCAAGGACTGTGAGAGAGAGACCCGCAGCCCTGTCTTGTCTTGACCCGGACCCCCGGGGAAGACAGGTGAGCCCGGCCTTTATTTGCCATCTCTACACCGGACTGGCGTCCAGCTTCCTCTGGCGTCTCAGATGACGCAGTGAATTTCCCCCCAATCCCTCCCTCCCGTCTTCTCTCTGTTAGTAGAAGAGGTGGATAAGTCTACAACCTTGAGTTCCTACTGCATTGTGGTCAGAGGCCTCTGCACCAAACAGGCAGACACTGACAGCCAGCCTTGTGTTTCAACTAGTCCCAAAAATATATCCCATGCGCTATGGCGCTGCACTGTCCTTTTGACCTCTGTCCCCCTTCTACTCTCTCTCTCTCTCACCCTCACCTGTCCTGGATCCTGGTCCAGACAGTTGTGCAGGCAGCCAGGGTCCAGTGTACTCTCAAGTCCACAAGCCCCTCATCTCTGAATCTCCATCCCTGTGACCTGAGTGAAAATTGGCCTGGGAGCAGAGTGTGAGAGGTGGATTGCTCAAATGTGATAAAGCGGTACACTTTGACCGTGTACATGTGCGTGTTTGCATCTACAATGACATGCTTCAAAGGACTTTATCAGGAGGCAGTGGTTTACAGCATCGTCGTCGCAGCTGGGGGCTGTCTACTGACAAACACACAACCACATTGCACACCACCTAACCATCTCAGGACTGATAACAGGCATTTGCCTCCTGGATAGCAAGGGCTCCTTTAATGTTCTCCCCGACACTCCTCCATGCACCGAGAAACTATTTCAAGGTGATTTTTTGGTATCTTCATCCTAAAGGTCATTCCCTCTTCCATAAGCTGCACAACAAAAGGCTACATTCATCAACAAACAAATTAAGAAATGGCTGCTATACTTTAATGTAAGGGAGTCCTCTGATCTGGATTTTTTTTTATTTTTTACAATGACGGCCTAGCAAGAGGCAAAAGGCCTCCTGTGGGAACGGGGGAAAATATTGTCGGTCAAAACGCACATCAAGACAAAAGAGAAAAGACTACATAAAGAGAGGCCTAAGACAAAAACACAACATAGCAGCAACACAACATGACAACAACACAACATGGTAGCAGCACAAACATTGTTAGGCACAGAAAACAGCAAAAATGTCTGTGACTATCATTAAATGTGTTAGACTTATTATGTCAAATCAATTCTCTGTAATTATTATTATGTGATTGAACTAATCATGTAAACTTTAATTGACTAGGAATTCGGGGCACCACGGGAAATCTTTATAGAGTCTCTATTTCCCCAATCAACTCTTCAGATATTTTCATATCCTATCGAGTAAAGTACAAATGTATTATTATTAACTCATCAGATGAACGTGGTACCATTTGGAAATTGCTCCAAAGGATGAATCAGACTTGTGGAGGTCTACAATTTTTTTTCTGAGGTCTTTGCTGATATCTTTTGATTTTCTCATGATGTCAAGTTAAGAGGGACTGAGTTTGAAGGTAGACCTTGACACACATCCACAGGTACACCTCCAAATTACTCAAATTATGTCAATTAGCCTATCAGAAGCTTTAAAGTCTTGACATAATTTTCTGGAATATTAACCAGGTGAAATTATGTCTTGCGTTCATTGCACGCAGAGTCAATGTATATGCAACAGTTTTGGCCGCCTAATTTGCCAGAATTTTACGTAACATACGTATGACATAACATTGAAGGTTGTGCAATGTAACAGGAATATTTAGACTTATGGATGCCACCCGTTAGATAAAATATGGAACGGTTCCGTATTTCACTGAAAGAATAAACGTCTTGTATTCGAGATGATAGTTTCCGGATTCGGCCATATTAATGACCTAAGGCTCGCATTATCTAAATCAAATTGAACATGTTTCATTATTTATTTGAGGCTAAATTGATTTTATTGATGTATTATATTAAGTTAAAATAAGTGTTCTTTCAGTATTGTTGTAATTTTCATTAGTACAAATACATTTTTTTTAAATCGTCCGATTAATCGGTATAGAATTTTTTTGGTCCTCCAATAATCGGTATCGGTATCAGCGTTGAAAAATCATAATCGGTCGACCTCTAATATTTACACACGTATGTTGTTGTTTACGCCCGTATGTCATTGTTGTCTCTCTGTTGGAATTGCAGGTCCCTCTGCTGGAGAGTCGGTTCATCAGTGAGTCTCTGGTTAACTTCCCCAGAAGTCACAATGTCTTTTGTAGTTGTCGCTTTCTCAGCGGCTCTGGATATTGTCTGTTATAATGGATATGTCAGGCGTACAGATGGTCGTTGCATAGAATAGATGCCTCCGCGGTTGTCGGTATTCTCGTACTAGATTTATGTCATTTCCAGCTGCAAACTAGTAATTCAATGTCTAGGATTTGCTCTTATTCTGTAGTGATCGATAATCTCCAAGTTTAATCATTTCCAGCCGTGTAGCCAAAGTATCCGCTGCCTTGTCTCCTGGGCCTATAGAGTTGTAGTTCTTAGCCATTTCAACATGTAGCGTCAGCTCCATGTTTTCTATTCTAATGGCCTATAGAGTTGTAGTTCTTAGCCATTTCAACATGTAGCGTCAGCTCCATGTTTTCTATTCTAATGGCCTATAGAGTTGTAGCCATTTCAACGTGGGGACTCCGTCCCGGCTTTCTCTGACGTAATGTATATTTTTGTAGGATGTGGTTTTATACTCGGTGGAAAAAGGGGTGATTCCATAACACCTGATGTAATGTATAGCCTCACGGGGGCGTGGCCACTGACTAGTTAAACTTTATATGAAAAGCTATACTCTCATTTAGAAGGCTCACATACATTACATATTTTCACAAATAGTTTCATATTTATTCATTCTTTTTATCCAACATCTAGATGTAAATCTGATCATTGAAAATTGACACAAACAGAGATACAGTAATGTGGGTCTCCTGTCTTTCATGAGGTCACCAAATGAAGCAGCTTTGACAGGACTTTTCTTTAAATACCCACAGACCATTCCCACATTCTCAAAAATAGAAATATTGTTTAATTATTCATACTTTTGATTGTCCAAGTGTCTCTCTGTGTTCCACAGTTTATATTCCACTCTCGAACACTACAGAGCATAGAGGCAGCGTATTTTACAACCGCCATAAAACAGCAGACTTCCCGCTCTCCCCCTCTACGAGAGAGAGCACGCTGTAGAGTGGACCCACTGTAACCTGACCTGATCCACTGTAACCTGGTCAGATCGTCACAGGAGAGTTATGAAAGTAGAAACAAAAGCACATCACGCAAAGCAGCCACAAGTGTCAGTAAGTGTCCATGCCACTGGATGTCATAAGGTGAATGTTGAATGCACCAATTTGTAAGTCGCTCTGGATAAGAGCGTCTGCTAAATGACTTAAATGTAAATGTAAATGTAATGTAGAGATGGAGTAAAAAATGTCTAGTTTGAGTGTTTTTTGCAGCTCATTCCAGTCATTAGCTGCTTTGGGGACCTTTAATAGAATGTGAATGGCAGAACGGGTGCTCTATGTGAAGGATGAGGGTTCCAGTAGGTATCTTGTGATGGAAAATGTTATGTTGATGTTTTTCTATTGATACATGTTTTTGCTTTTCTAATAACTGTTTTCTGTGTTCATGCAAGTGACTGATTGAACGAACCCTCACTATCAGTATCTGCAATTTGGCATTTTCCCAGACCCTTGTTTTGAGAACGAAAGATATCTCAGTTTCAAGGTCTTAGAGAAGAAGCCTCGCCAGTATTGGTTGGTCACATGAATGAAGCAAACGTTAATGATGAATTAATTATGAATGAATAAGCTAAATCATGCAAATATAACTTGTCGGTATATAACAGATCTAACGGGGCTGCCCCGAGAGAGGTCCTGATTGACATGTTCTTGGTGCATTGAGTTGGTTGGAACCTCTCCAGCGAGCTAATAATAAACAACGATTTATATAAGATTGACCTCTTGTCTCCCTGTGTAAGAATTTCCATGACAATTTGGCTTCAACAAACAGGATGATTAATTCTGCCTGCGGAGCATTCCAGTGGGGGTCTGCAAGAAAAAAACGGTGGTGCATTTTATGAAGCATGAAGGAAATTCTCGCCTGACCAAAAGATGACAAGATCCAAGCAGACCAGACCCTTACCGTAAGTTGCTCAGGAGAAGACACATCATCTGCAAACAATTGAGGGACCACAAATGATTTCAGTAAGTCAATTTAAATTAATCTGTATAAAGAAATCAAATAAAAAAAATCTAATTAAGGCGAGTAATGCATAAAAAGGTACCCATAGTCTTGTAGAGAGAAGGCTATTCACTAGACTTATGAGAAGAATAGAGTGAGGGCATAATGGTACCATGGAAAGCCCCGCTGCCAGCTGTCTGTAGGCATTTAGAAGAAGTGTCGGTCAAATAACACAAGGTGTTTTGAATACGGTGTGTTTTTTATATGTATAGGAAGTAGCGGCAAGAGAACCATTGAAGATACATGTGGTGCATAGCAAGTAAAAACAAGGGAATTGTTGTAGATGCACATGGTTTAATAAGGGAGATTTCCGAGTGTGTTTGGGAATAGTACCAGATGAATGTGATTGTGAGATACAACATATTAACCTATTAGGGATAGTGAGACGCTAGCGTTTCAAGTGGCCAATAGCCTCGGGAAATGCATAGCGCCAAATTCTAATAAGACGCGATAAAACTCAAACTTTCATTAAATCACACATGCAGGGTACTCAATTAAAGCTACACTCATTGTGAATCCAGCCAACATGTCAGATTTTTTAAATGCTTTTCGGCGAAAGCATGAGAAGCTATTATCTGATAGCATGCACCCCCCCTGAACCACCTGAACGAGTTGTAAACTAAATAATTAGCGTAGCCGGCGCTACACAAAACGCTGAAATAAAATATAAACATGCATTACCTTTGACGAGCTTCTTTGTTGGCACTCCAATATGTCACATAAACATCACAATTGGTCCTTTTTTTCGATTAATTCCGTCCATGTATACCCAAAATGTCCATTTATAAAGCAGGTTTGATCCGGAAAAAAAACAGCTTTCCAAAACACAACGTCACTACAAAACATTTCAAAAGTTGCCTGTAAACTTTGCCAAAATATTTCAAACTACTTTTGTAATACAACTGTAGGTATTTTTAAACGTTAATAATCGATCAAATTGTAGACGCGGCAATCTGTATTCGATAGAGAAAGTAAACAAAACATGCACCATTTTCCCTCTTGCGTAACTATCAACAGTGTAACGTTGTTCCAGGATGTGCCTCTTCTTCGTTTCACCAATGATTCAATTCAACCTAATTCCAAAGACTGGTGACATCCTGTGGAAGGCGTAGGAACTGTAAAATGGGTGCTATCTAATTTCCCTTGGCAAAGACAAAGAGGGAACTGTCAGAGGAAAAAAATAATATTCTTAACAGTTTTTCCTTTGGGTTTTGCCTGCTACATAAGTTATGTTATAGTCACAGACATGATTGAACCAGTTTTAGAAACTTCAGAGTGTTTTCTATCCACACCTACTAATCATATGCATATAATATATTGCTTGCATGAGTAGCAGGAAGTTGAAATTGTGCACGCTATTTATCCAAAAGTGGAAATGCTTCCCCCTATCCCTAAGAAGATTTATTAAGCTGATTGAAATTTAGCTGATTGAAATTTGAATAATAACATTGAAATGTAGCTATTAATTACTTAGAGAAGGAGATCTGTCAGGGGACTAGCGCCAGTATGAAAGAGAATTATTGATTGCGTGAAAGAAGGGATACCCCAACCAGTTCTGTGTGAGCTGAGTTTTTCGATATATAACGTTATCTAGGGGTTCTGTCCACCACCGCCCATTGATCTACATGTAGTGAGCACTGAAAGGAGAAGACATTGAAAAGTTTGAAAGGTAACAGCTGAGACTTGGTAAGGGCTGAGCAATTAAATTAATTGATGCCCCCAGACACTGAGATTTCCTCAAGAGAGAGGCTAACAGTTGAGATAAGTAAGGTCTGTAACAATGTTCATTGATGAATAACTAAAGATTTCTAACGTTATAATAGTTGATTCTGAATGGAAATATGAAAGAAGAGAGTATTATTCCCCAAAAATGTTGTTAAATAGAACACTATTGAACATTTAAACTCCTGTATAAATAGAACACTGGTGTAGAGGAGGAATTTGTGATGTAATGTTACGCCCCTGAAAACAGGGGAGAAATAATCACGAGAGTGATAAGGTGTTTTATTCTCAATTCAACTTTAAGTTCAATGAGAAAAGACCGCGATTTTCCCCAGGAATATGGGTGGAGACCAGAGCAATTGATCTCCGGCTCATAGATTAAGAGTATTTCGTAGATCACAGATTAACACTTTTAGGCACCACAAAATAAAGTAATCAATATAACGTTTACACATTACTCTCACAATCTGTACCCTTTGACAGATTGTAACTTTAACACAATTATATGAATGTTATCAATCTCTATCAACTAATACTGAATGCATCTTTTTAACCTTAGATGTATTAAGATCCTCACGTACTATGAATTTACTAATACTTTTTAATGTAAAACAGGCTATGAATATTTCCTTTAACCTGTCACACTCTCCCCGACAAAATAAATGTTGTCCCAACATTACCAACATTGTCTTCTTCAACAGTCCGTATGCACTGGACCTAGAAAATCCTTTTCTGTAAGGTAATACTTGAGCAGAGGTGAAGGGTCACAGTTCAAATATAACTAACAAGTTATATTCACAGTCCATATCTGTTGACCAGCTATATAACATAAGCAGTATTTTCTCATACTATTGATCAACAGTCCATCAATTTTAATGATCTATATGCATAGTCTGCAAATTGTCTCTTTTGACAGTCTGTGAAATCAGACAGTAGTCCATGGTCAAACATGTCAACTCTGTAGGCTCATGTTTGCTGAAGCCCATACATGTAAGGTGGCTGAAAGTAACATTGCTGTAGTGATGGCAGCCATGGGACCAGTCCTGGTGCAGAGTAGACAGGGAACAACTGTGGCTGTGGCTGTATACTGTGGCAGGAAGGGATACCAAGCTGATCATAGGTGATACGTCTTGGAGGGTGTCTCTCTCTTTGTGGCAGCTTGTAGGCTGGTTCCTCAGGTTCAGCAGCATCAGTATATGAAGGAAAGGCCCTTGGTGGATGATCATCAGGCAAATTTTCAGCAGGCAAGTTAATCTCCTCAGCAGGCAGGTCTTTAACTGTTGTTGTCTCCTCCAGCCGCTTTTCAACAAGAGGCTGTGCTGGTAGCGTATCAGGGACTGGCACTGCAACTGTCCGTTTCACTGTTGGGGCCTGTGTTCCCACTCTCTCGCTGGTTCAGCATTCCTCTCCTCAGGTACTTTAGGAGATGTGGGAACCTGTAGTGGCTCATGATGAAGGTCATATTCATCCCCACTGTCTTCATCAGAATCTAGAGTCTATGATGCAGGCTGGTGTCTCCTCGTTTTCTGACTTTTGTCCACTTTGGTCATTTCTGGTTGTGTCTCAAAAGGTAAGTGGTCACAGGACATGAGCAGATTTCTGTGCAGGACCCTGGAGCGTCCCCTACCCTTTTCTGGTCTCAATTCATAAATCCCATTTGTCTCACCACTGTGTGAATTGTATCTTCCCAATAGTTACAGAGTTTTCCTGGTCCTCCTCTTGGTGTCAGGTTTTTAATCAGAACTCGCTCACCAGGTTGTAGCACTGAACTCCAAACTTTAGTGTCATAGTACTTCTTACTTCTTTCAGCGGCTTTCTGAGCATTTTCATTTGCAATGGCGTATGCTTCTTCCATCCCTCGTTTCCAGTTCTCCACGTATTCTCGCTGGTTACTAGAACCTGCCTCTGTGCACAATCCAAAGAGCATATCAACTGGAAGCCTGGGTGATCTCCCAAACAGAAGATAAAATGATGAATAGCCAGTCACTTCGCAACGGGTGCAGTTATAGGCATAAACCAGTTTGTTCAGAGACTCCTTCCAATTTGACTTTTGTGTCTCAGTTAGTGTCTTTAACATTTGCAACAATGTTCTGTTCATGCGTTCCGCTTGACCGTTTCCCATCGGGTGATAGGGTGTTGTCCTGGACCCAGCCATGCCACTGAGTTTCTTTAACTGATTGGACAACTGGTTTTCAAATTCTCCCCATTTACATTACATTTACATTTAGGTCATTTAGCAGACGCTCTTATCCAGAGCGACTTCCAAATTGGTGCATTCACCTTATGACATCCAGTGGAACAGTCACTTTACAATAGTGCATCTAAATCTTAAAAGGGGGGGGGTGAGAAGGATTACTTATTGGATTACTTATTGGTCATGGTGGATGCGGGACGGGAACCCAAACTTCAGGGCAAAGTCATTGAAGATGAGAAGATGAGATTTGCAGCAGTTTTACCTGACTTTGATGTGGTGGCGTAGGCTTGAGTGAAACGAGTGAAACGTGTAAAATGATCAACAATCACGAGGATGTACTCATATCCCCCTTTGCATCTGTCGAGATGAAGGAAGTCTATACATACCAGTTCAAATGGCTGTGTTGTCACAATGTTTGTCAGAGGAGCTCTTGTTTCATGGGCTGGCTTTTTCTGCTTGACACAGCTACAAGTTTTAGTCACATAGTGCTCGATTTCAAATTGCATATATGGCCAGAAGAAGCGGCCACGTACTAGTGATACAGTGCGGTCAGTACCTTGGTGTCCCATGTTATTGTGCAACTCTTCCATCACTTTACCTTTGTACTGCTCTGGTAGAACTAACTGCTTGCGGGTGGTAGTGATTCTGTACAGAATGCCATCACTGTCTATTGTCAATTTGTCCCATTCTCTGAATAGGCATTTTGTCCTTGGACTGAATTTCTTTTGCTCTTTAACTGGCGGTTTGGAACCCGACAGTTTGAAATTGAGCACAGGACGGATGACCGGATCAGATTCTTGTGCTTCTCTTATCCCATCTTTTGGGATTGAGCTGGTTGTTGCAGTGGTTGTCTCACCTTCAGCTGATACTGACATAGATGCAGCTGAAAATGACCAAGGTACAACAGCCTCTTTCTGTACCTCAACTGCTTGTATCGTGGCGGCGATGGTGTCTGGTAGAAGCTCCTCAGAAGATTCTCTCATCAGTGACTCTACATCCAGGGGCATCCTTGACAATGCATCTGCATCACCGTTCTCTCTGCCTGGCCTGTACTTTATTGTAAAGTGGAAATCAGCCAAGTCTGCAACCCACCTGGAAGTGGTTGTGTTCAGTTTTGCAGTCGACAGAATGTAGCTGAGCGGGTTGTTATCGCTGTATACAGTGAAGGTCGGAGCATAGTACAAATAGTCATGGAACTTATCAGTGATTGCCCATTTTAGAGCTAGAAATTCTAGCTTGCTCGAGTGGTAGTGATAGTTCTTCTCAGCTGCTAAAGCTTCTTAAGGCTATAGGTTCCCCTACAGGAACTCCACCCCCCCGTTCAGTTGAAACAGTGGCGCAGGGAATGCAAAAATATATTTAATCTCCACACATTAACAAGTCCAATACCTCAAATGAAAGATAAACCTTGTTCATCTACCCAGCATGTCAGATTTTTAAAATGTTTTACGGCGAAAACAAAGCATATATTTATGTATACCACCAAAACAAAGAAAAAACGTAGCCATTTTGTCCAGCAAAATATAAATGGACAAAAGCAGGATTTAAAATAAAAATAATTCACTAACCTCTTGAAAATCTTCCTCAGATGACAGTCATATGACATGTTACACAGTACATTTATGTTTTGTTTCGATAATATGCATTTTATATCCATAAATCTCGGTTTACATTGACGCCATGTTCAGAAAATTCTCCAAAATGTCCGGAGGAATTATAGAAAGCTACGCCAGATAACAGAAATACTCATCATAAACTTTGACTAAAGATACATGTTCTACATATAATTAAAAAGATACACTGGTTCTTAATGCAACCGCTGTGTCACATTTTTTTTAACGTTACGGAAAAAGCCTAACATTGCAATAATCTGAGACGGCGCTCAGACGTAACAATATTTCTCCGCTATGTTGGAGTCAACAGAAATACAAAATTACAAAATAAATCTTCCCTTACCTTTGATGATCTTCCATCAGAATGTAGTGCAAGGAGTCCTAGTTCAACAATAAATAGTTTTGTTTCATAATGTTCAATTCTAGTGTCCAAGTAGCAGCATTTGCTACCACTTTCAGCTGAAATGCCCAAAAAATGACTTCTGGTCCAGGATAACTTTGCATCAAAACTTCCAAATGACATATTACAGGTCGACGAAACTGGTCAAACTAAGTGCAGAATCAATCTTGAGGATGTTATAATCATACAGATCGAATAGCATTCCAACCGGGCCATTCATGTTCATCTGGGGCTGATTGGAATAGCCGAAGCACTCAAACGCAAACGCGCCTTCAAGCACATGGAAATCTTTTGCGACACTTACTACTTTCCTTCCCATTAGGTCAAAGTTCACAGCAAATGCTCCATTACACTTTCTACTGAATGAGGACATCTAGTGGAAGACATAGGAAGTGTTTCCAGAACTTGTTGGGAAGGGAGGGGCGATAAAAGAAATGGCGTCAAAGTTGCCCCAACTTTCAGGATTTCAAAACTAGTTTGGAAGATTGCCTGCCCTGTGAGTTCTGTTATACTCACAGACATAATTCAAACGGTTTTAGAAACTTCAGAGTGTTTTCTGTCCAATATTTATAATAATATGCATATATTAGCAATTTAGGACAGATTTTGATGCAGTTCACTATGTTCCTTGAAAGAGAGGAAGTTGCAGAGTTAGAAGATGGTGGCATGTCAGAATTGTTGCTACTTAAAGACGAAATGACAGAGATGATCAGTGGCATAGATAACAAAACAGGGCAAATTGACCATGATATTGAACCAGCCGGAACACATCACAGAATAGAGGAACTGAGAACTGTAACCCCACAACAAGGGGTGGGAACTGAGCAGATTACTGCAGCCAAAGCCAGTGATTCTCTGCGTCAGCCCCAACACCATGCCAATCTTCAGGGGAGCGTGCCGCTCACCCAATGCACAGCCCAGCTCATACTGGCGCAAAGAGTTTAAAAGTTTTGGTCAGATAGGTGAACCGGGCCAGAAAGAAAAACGGATTTTTTACAGCCTTGCCCATCAGATTGAAAATGGACTTAACAGAGGCTATCCTGAGGTAGAAATAGTAGACGCAGTAGTCAGGGCTATTTCTCCAGGCTCACAGCTACGCAGCTACTTGGAAGGTAAACCCCAGCTAACTCTTCCCACACGTAGATGTATCCTGCGTTCCCACTTCCAAGAGAAGAGTGCAACAGAGCTTTACAAACAGCTAGCTTCAGAAGCACAGCATAGCAAGGAGACCCCTCAAAGCTTCCTGATGCGCATTTTAGATTTGAGGCAAAAAGTACTGTTTGCATCCCAGGAGTCAGAATCAGGGCTTAAGTATGACCCTGCTCTAGTCCAGAGCATGTGTTTTCACACAGTCCTTACGGGTCTCCAGAGTGACAGTATCAGGATAGACATGCAGCCTCTCCAGCTAGAGAGCGAAACATCAGATGAGGTTTTGCTAAAGAAGCTTAACATTGCTTGTGCTAATGAGATAGAAAGACGAAACAAAAAGCAGTTTAATGCCCCACAGTCTGCTACAACTGTAAGTGTAGTCCAGTTAGAAGATATGCCATCTGCAAAGTGTCCTGTGAAGGAAGCCAAAACTACGATACCCACAGAACTGTTAACAGAGTTAGCTGAATTTAAGACAGGTGTAGCTTCTCTAAAAGGTCTCAGTGCAGAGATTGCTCAGATTAAGGAGACATTACAGCAGCCTATGTTTCAGTCACCGCCTTGTGCCTATGCCCCACCCCCAGTTAGGAGGCCAGATAGGGACCCCCAGCCACCTGTTTCCCAGCAGCAGTATTACAGCAGCTACAGTCGGTCCCAAGCACCTGACCCTGCGCAGCATCAATATGCATCTAACCAGTATACCAACCGCTCTGCTCAAGCTCCAAGGAGGTGTTTTGTCTGCCAGCAGGCAAGAACAGATGCACACTACACACACTGCTTCCGTTGTGGGAGTGGAGAACATTTTCAAGCTGGATGTAAAATCCGGGGAGCCAGACCATCATCGCCTTTAAACGGAAACGAGTTACCGCTGAGGGACAAGTGTTAACCGTAGCTACCAAAAAGTCCCAGAAATGTGCAAATTGTGCCAGAGAAGATTAATTTGAGAACCTGAAACAATGTTCATCATGTAAAGAGACACTGTACTGTTCCAAAGTATGTCAAAACCAACATTGGACTAAACATAAGGAAAAATGCACTCAACAAAAACAAAGAAAGTAAGTCATGTGGTGCCCTCAAACAAGCCAATCCTGTGGACTGACCAGCATCAACAGGCACTTGAACAGCTGATTGAGTGTTTGCCACCAGTTTTAGGTTTCCCTGATTTCACTCAGCCATTTGTTGTACACACTGATGCGTCACACCAAGGCTTGGGAGCAGTTCTTTATCAAAAGCAAGAGGGGAAGCTTAGGGTCATTGCTTATGGCTCTCGAACCTTAAGACACTCCTTCTCTCCGAAACATCTAACAGGAAACGAGTAACAACATCCCAAACTCGTATTACTCCCTTCTGGTGATCTGTCCTCACCTCCTGAACTCAACCCCTCCTTCATCTAATCCACAGATGTCCATCTGTCTTTCCTGTATCAACACGTTGCTCTGCTCCCGTCCCCCAACACATTCCACAGCTATCTGTCCTACAGAGAACCCTTAACTTTCTCCTTTGATTCTTCTCTATAATTTATTTAATATCTCAATGTTCAAAATGTCGAAAATAACAGTGGTCAAGATGTGTTGGTATCTGCACTGATGTCACAAAAGCCATGACAGGGAGACATAGTGGAGTGGTAACGTGCATGCAAGCAGTTGCTCCCGACGCGACTTTGGTACACTGCAGCATCCACCGAGAGGCTATTGCTGCCAAATTAATGCCTGACGGCTTGAAAGACGTTTTGGACACCACAGTGAAAATGGTTTGTAAACTTTGTTAATTGAAACTCTGGGGGCGGTAATTCATTTTTGGATAAAAAACGTTCCCGTTTTAAACAGGATATTTTGTCACGACAAGATGCTCGACTATGCATATAATTGACAGCTTTGGATAGAAAACACTCTAACATTTCAAAAACTGCAAAGATATTGTCTGTGAGTGCAACAGAACTGATGTTACAGGCGAAACCCAGATAAAAATCCAATCAGGAAGTGCCCCATATTTTGAAAGCGCTGCATGCCAATAACTCCTTATATGGCTGTGAATGGACTACGAATGAGCTTACGCTTTCTACGTAATCTCCAAGGTGTCTACAGCATTGTAACGTATTTTTACACATTTATGTTGAAGAATAGCCGTAAGGGACCACATTGGGCAAGTGGTCACATGATGTCTCCCGCAGAAAATCTTGCGTAAAGTACAGAAGTAGCCATTATTCCAATCGCTCCTAATGAGAAACCAATTGTCCCGGTGGATATATTATCGAATAGATATGTGAAAAACACCTTGAGGATTGATTCTAAACAACGTTTGCCATGTTTCTGTCGATATTATGCAGCTAATTTGGGAATAAGTTTGGGTTGTAGTGACCGCATTTTCCGGTCGATTTCTCAGCCAAACGTGAAGAACAAACTGAGCTATTTCGCCTACAAAAATAATATTTTTGGAAAAAAGGAACATTTGCTATCTAACTGGGAGTCTCGTGAGTGAAAACATCCGAAGTTCTTCAAAGGTAAATTATTTAATTTGATTGCTTTTCTTATTTTTGGGAAATGTTGCCTGCTGCCAGCAGAGCCTAGCATAGCATTATGCCATGATAAATTTACACAAATGCTTGTCTAGCGTTGGCTGTAAAGCATATTTTGAAAATCTGAGATGACAGTGTGATATAGCCTTAATAATTAACTAAGCAATCAGTTAAGAACAAATTATTATTTTCAGTGATGGCCTTGGTTAACTGCCTTGTTCAGGGGCAGAACAACAGATTTTTACCTTGTCAACTTGGGGATTCAATCTTGCAACCTTTCGGTTACTAGTCCAACACTCTAACCACTAGGCTACCTGCCGCCCCAAATGCTTTCAAGAGAGGGGCTCTGGGATTGTTCAGCTTGATTGCAACACTATCATCTGATGTGTCTGAATTATGATTCTGTATACGACTGATGGAATGTCCGCGACCAATTATTTTTCTTTACATCTCTCCCTTTGAAAGGCTTCCTAAGGCAAGTGCCTTGGGAGAGCAGTTAAAGGTACCCGGATCCATAAGGGAGCTCCCAAATGAAGTAAGACTTGGCCATTTTGTTTGTTTTTAACCTACGATTTTTTATCACACACACACACACCAGCACCCCCACACAACCCATATGTTAATATTTGTTGGTTGTTAACCTCTCTGGGACATGTAGGACGCTAGCGTCCCACCTGGCCAAAAGACCGGGAAAATGCGGAGCACCAAATTCAAATAAATTACTATAAAAATCTAACTTTCATTAAATCACACATGCAAGATAGCAAATTAAAGCTACACTTGTTGTGAATCCAGCCAACATGTCAGAAAGCCTTCAAAAAGGCTTTTTGGCGAAAACAAACGATGCTATAATCTGAGGATAGCACCTCTGTAAACAAAGAGAGAATAGCATATTTCAACCCTGCAGGTGCGACACAAAACGCAGAAATAAACATATAATTCATGCCTTACCCTTGACGAGCTTCTTTTGTTGGCACTCCAATATGTACCATAAACATCACAAATGGTCCTTTTGTTCGATTAATTCCGTCGATATATATCCAAAATGTCCAATTATTTGGCGCGTTTGATCCAGAAAAACACAGGATCCAACTTGAGCAACGTGACTACAAAATATCTCCAAAGTTACCTGTAAACTTTGCCAAAACATTTCAAACTACTTTTGTAACACAACTTTAGGTATTTTTTAGCGTAAATAATCAATAAAATTGAAGACGGGATAATCTGTGTTCAATACAGGAGTAAAACAAACTGTAGCATGCTTTCTGCTTTCTGGTCACGCGCCGACCCTCGTTCAAGATGGCCGTACTTCTTCATTACACAAAGGAAAAACCTCAACCAATTTCTAATGACTGTTGACATCCAGTGGAAGTGATAGGAACTGCAAGAAGGTCCCTTAGGAATCTGGATTCCCAATGAAAACTCATTGAAAAGAGAGTGACCTCAAAAACATCTGAATGGTTTGTCCTTGGGGTTTCGCCTACTAAATAAGTTCTGTTATATTCACAGACATGATTCAAAAAGTTTTAGAAACTTTGGGGGATGAGTAGCAGGCAGTTGAGTATGGGCATGCATTTCATCCGGACGTGAAAATACTGCCTGTGAAAGTCAATATACATGTGCCCTTGACCAAATTTGGGAGATCTCTAGAAGTAGAGAAAAATTGGCAATGCTAAAAGATTTGCGTAAACTGGCTCTACAAATTGAAGAGTCTCTTGACTAGGGGGCACTTGTGCAATCATGAATTTTGTACTTTTGTCCCGGATCTCTCTTCTTATATGAGTGATCTCGATGATTACATTGCCACTGTTGGTAAGAATAATTCCCCACAACCAAAGTGGACTCCTGCAACTTGATTGGAATAACTGTTTGGAAGTTGGAATCCCAAATTGCCAAATGGGCTGAAATATGTGTTATTTTCTTAGTTTGTCTATATTGTGCTATTTAACATGCTGTGTATGTGTGTGTATTTTTGATAAATTCATTCCCATTAATAGAAGTAGTGTCACGCCCTGACCTTAGTTATCTTTGTTTTCATCATCATTTGGTTAGGTCAGGGTGTGACAACGGTGGTTTGTTTAGGTGTTATATTGTCTAGGGGTGCTCTAGTCTAGGTGTTTATATGTCTATGGTTGCCTAGATTGGTTCTCAATCAGAAGCAGCTGTTTATCATTGTCTCTGATTGGGAACCATATTTAGGTAGCCATATGCCTTGGGTATTTTGTGGGTTGTTGGTCTATGTTTAGTTGCCTGTTTGCACTAGTCATATTGCTTCACGGTTCGTTTTGTTATTTTGTAGAGTTTTGTTCAGTGTTGCATTCATTTAATAAAATGTACGCTTATCACGCTGCGCCTTGGTCTCCTCATTATGACGAACATGACAGAATAACCCACCAAACAAGGACCAAACAGCGTGAAAAGGAGGAACAGCGCTTAATGATGAAATGGCCCTGGGAGGAGATATTAGATGGAGCAGGACCCTGGACAGAGCCGGGGGAGTATCGCCGTCCTAAGGAGGAGTTAGAGGCAGCGAAAGCGGAACGGTGATACTACGAGGAAAATACAGGAGAATAGAGGAACAGTGAAGATATGAAGGAACACGGCTAGCACGGAAGCACGAGAGGCAGCTCCAAGATTTTTTGGGGGGGGCACACGAGGAGATTGGGTGAGTTAGGTAGGAGACCTGAGCCAACTCCTCGTGCTTACCGTGGGGGAGCGTGTAACTGGTCAGGCATCGTGTTATGCAGAGATGCTCGCGGTGTCTCCAATGCGAATGAATGGGCATCCAGCCAGGACGTATTGAGCCAGCTCTATGATCTGGATCTCCAATGCGTCTCCACGGTCCAGTGTATCCTGTGCCTCGTCCCCGCACTCACCCTGAGGTGCGTGTCACCAGCCCAGTACCAGCAGTGCCAACAGCATGCACCAGGTTTCCTGTGCTCCTTCAGAGCCCAGTACGCCCTGTTCCTCCTCCCCGCACTCGCCCTGAGGTGTGTGTCCTCAGCCCGGTACCACCAGTGCCGGAACCACGCACCAGGCCTACAGTGCGCCTTGGCAGTCCAGAACCTTCGGCGACGGGCCACAGTCCAGAACCTTCAACGATGGGCCACAGTCCGGAACCTTCAACGATGGGCCACAGTCCGGAACCTCCAACGACGGGCCACAGTCTGGAACCACCTACGACGGCCCCAGCCCGGGGTCTCCAGCAAAGGTCCCCAGTCCAGAACATCCGGCGATGATCCAAGCAGCGAGGGTCCCCAGCCCGGGGCCTACGGTGAGGATCCGCAGTCCAGAGCGTCCGGCAATGATCCACGGGTCAGTGCTACAAGAGCGAACTCAGTGTAAAGAAGGGGGCGGCGTACAGAACCAAAGCCGTCACCAAGGTTAGATGCCCACCCAGACCCTCCCATATAGGTTTAGGTTTGCGGCCGGGAGTCCGCACCTTTGGTGGAGGGGGGGTGGGGGGGGGGGTACTGTCACGCCCTGACCTTAGTTATCTTTGCTTTCTTTATTATTTTGTTTGGTCATGGTGTCACACGGGTGGTTTGTTTAGTTTTTGACATTGTCTAGGGGTTTTGTATGTCTCTAGGGGTTTACCTACTCTTTGTGTTTATATGTCTATGGTTGCCTAGATTGGTTCTCAATCAGAGGCAGCTGTTTATAGTTGTCTCTGATTGGGAACCATATTTAGGAAGCCATAATCCTTGGGTATTTTGTGGGTTGTTATTCTATGTTTAGTTGCCTGTTCGCACTAGTCATATTGCTTCACGGTTCGTTTTGTTGTTTTGTATAGTTTTGTTCAGTGTTGCATTCATTTAATAAAATAGAATGTAGGCTTATCACCCTGCGCTTTGGTCTCCTCATTATGACGAACGTGACAAATAGTACTACCGTACTAATTAGATTGTATAATCCAGAATTAAGGGTTTGAAATGATGAAGTGTCTGGGTTTTTTTCTGTGTTGATTTTCCTGAATTTAATAGGAGTATAAAATATTTTGATATAGAAGCTAAAATATAGATGCTTACCTTAAAATGTTTTCAGATATCTCAGTTTCAAGGTCTAGCTTAGAAAGAAGAAGTCTCATGAGGTATTGGTCTGAGTCGTGGAAATTTCCGCTATTTACCAAATCATGAGCGCAAACCACACACAAGTCAGTTAGTTATCAAAGTCCATCTTTAATTATATGAGCTCTATCACAACCCTGTCACTCTCAGATCAATTCAGTGTCTATCAATGAATTCTCTGAGAGCTCCCTCTACATTGCAACTGAGATCCTTTAATAGCAAAGAACATACATAGTCAGACAGCATTAGACATAATAAATCATTCAGCTTTGTCTCCTTACTCAAAACCAGAACCATAAACCAATCCTCCATATCAACAGGCATATATCAAATTGTCATTTAGATACAACCAATTCTAAATACAACCAATCCTGGACAAGCTCACGGGGAGCATAGAATGATTCCAGACACTGCCATCCTCCTCTCCCCAATGGGAAAAGTAGGGAGTGACTGGCACACAGCCACAGTGGAGCAAAAGATATGTTTACACATGATGACACCTTGACCTCTCCCCAATCTGCGGCCCATGCAATTTAGTCTTGACATAGAACAGATAACTGCCAATGGCCACCACTATAGTACAACAAAATACATTCTTATGAGAAATAACTCATAAGCATATCATGAAAATAAAACATCTTATCTATGTTACCCACAAATTCGGATTATTCCCCAACATCTGTCACATGCATGACCCAGTATTGGTCGGTCACATGAAGCAAACGTTAATGATTAATTTATTATAAATTAATAAGCTGAATCATGCAAATATACCTTCTCTGTATATACGAGATCTAACGGGACTGCCCCAAGAGAGCTCCTGTGCGATATTTGTACATGGTTCATTGAGTTGGTTGGAACCTCTCCAGTTCGCTGACAATAAACAATGATTAATTTAAGATTGACTTCGGGTATCCCTGTGTGTAAGAATTTTATAAATAAGCATCAACCAGTGGGTCTTGCACCGGGTATACAGAGATGGCCAGTTTACAGAGGAGTACAGAGTGCATTGATGTGTCCGATAATGAGCATTGGTGGCAAATCTGATGGCTGAATGGTAAAGAACATCTAGCTATGAGAGAGAGCACCCTTACCTGCCAATCTATAAATTACATCTCCGTAATCTAGCATGGATAGGATGATCTTCTGAATCAGGGTTAGTTTGGCAGCTGGGATGAAAGTTGGGTGATTATGCTAGTTGAAACCAAGTCTAGATTTTTTTGCCACCAGCTTAGATATGTGCTGAGACAAGTACTTGCATGAGGTACTAATCACACTGGTGTGTGTGATTACTTTGTTTTGGAGGTGTTCAGAACAAGGTTAAGGGCAGAGAAAGTTTGGACCACAAGAAAGCTTTGTTGTAAAGCGTTCAACACGAAATCCAGGGAGGGGCCAGCTGAGTAAAAGACTGTATCATCTACATATAAGTGGATGAGAGAGCTTCCTACTGCCTGAGCTATGTTGTTTTTGTAAATTGAGAAGATTGCGGGGCTTAGGATTGAGCCTTGGGGCACTCCCTTCGTACCAGGCAGGGGCTGAGACAGCAGATGTTCTGACTTTACACATTGCACTCTATGAGAGAGCAAAGCAGGCCAAAGACTCCTCAGAGACACTAATACTTCTTAGTTGACCCACCAGAATGGAATGGTCTACCTATCGAAAGCTTTGGCCAAGTCAATAAATATAGCAGCACAACATCAAGGGCAGTGCTGACATAATTTAGGACCTTTAACCCTTTGACACTTACAAACACATAGGTGTGATCATTCTACAGTGGTCATTGCAGCATTCGCTCAAACCAGTGTGATTAGGACACTTATTTAAAAGATCCATTTACGAATGATGCAACAATCAGCTTTTAAGCTGGTCACTGTTTTTTCACAGAAACATTTTGTACAAACAGTCCTTACAACGTCATGTCCTCAATGTAAGCAGTTTATTTTTGGATGCAATGTTCAGACAATCACAGAAGTAGCGACAACATAACACAATTCTCATCTAAGCCAGAAAATGTAGGCTACATTAGTCGTAGCGCTAACTGAGGAAAGAGTGACCTAACACAAGCGGTCATATAACTATATGACCAAAAGTATGTGGACACCTACTCGTCATTACAAAATCATGGGCATTAATATGGAGTTGACTGCTAAAACTGCTAAAACAGCCTCAAAGTTTGAAGCACAGAATGATCTTGAATGTCATTTTATGCTGTAGCGTTCACTGTAACTAAAGGGCCTAGTCCGAACTATGAAAAACAGCCCCAGACCACCAAACTTTACATTTGGCACTATGCATTGGGGCAGGTAGCGTTATTCTGGTATCCGCCAAACCCAGATTCGTCCGTCGGACTGCCAGATGGTGAAGTGTGATTCATCGCGTTTGCTTTGCACTGCTCCTGAGTACAACACTCCAGCCGAGCTTGGTATTGAGCATGTTGATCTTAAGCTTGTGTGCGGCCGCTCGGCCATGGAAACCCATTTCATGAAGCTCCTGACGAACAGTTATTGTGCTGATGATGCTTCCAGAGGCAATTTGGAACTCGGTAGTGAGTGTTGCAACAGAGGACAGACAATGTTTATGCGCTTCAGCCCTAATAACAGCCCTCAGCGGTCCTGTTCTTTAAGCTTGTGTGGCCTACCACTTGTTGCTTCTAGATGTAAAAGCACTTACAGTTGACCGGGGCAGCTCTAGCATTTGATGAACTGACTTGTTGGAAATGTGTCATCCTATGACAGTGCCACGTTGAAAGTCACTGAACTCTTCAGTAAGGCCATTCTACAGTCACTGTTTGTCTATGGAGATTGCATGGCAATGTGCATGATTGTATATACCTGTCAGCAACGGCTGTGGCTGAAATAGCTGAATCCACTAATTTGAAGGGATGTCCACATACTTTCGTATTCATAGTGTATTTAGCGAACTCTCGGCTGACAGAAACCATAATATGAATGAGCTAATAGCAATTACTATTTACAAATCACCCCATCACGGGTGACCTCACCAGTGATTGAAATAATTAAATTCGAAAGTAATCTGACAATGGGTAGCTTGTGTGCGCCGCAATGTTTTTTCGCATCAACCAAAGATGTTACAAGATGAATTGAGTATTTTTGCACTATGCATGTTGAAGGGAGTGTAGTTATATCTTTGACATACGTTTATGTGACAACCAAGATGCATTGTATGATGTCAACAAACAAGGTGCCACACACATAGCCGTTAATTAGCTTAGCATCTGCTCATTATAATAAAGTATTTTACACACATCTTGTGTCCATTACAATCTATGCAAGAATTGGAATGCATGATTTGTCATCAGAATTTGAAAATGTGAAGAAAACAGTAAATACATTATGCTCCCATGCATACAGTGCCTTCAGAAAGTATTCAGACCCTTTTTACACATTTTGTTAGGTTACAGCCTTATCCTAAAATGTGTTAAATAGTTTTTCCCCTCATCAATCTACACACAATACCCCATAATGACAAAGCAAAAACTGGTTTTACAGATTTTTCCTAATTTATAAAAAATATATAAATGAAATGTTTACATAAGTATTCAGACCCTTTACTCAGTACTTTGTTGAAGCAGCTTTGGCAGCGATTACAGCCTTGAGTTTTCTTTGGAATGACGCTACAAGCTTGGCACACCTGTATTTGGGGAGTTTCTCCCATTCTTGTCTGCAGATCCTCTCATGCTCTGTCAGGTTGGATTGGAAGCATTGCTGCACAGCTATTTTCAGGTCTCTCCAAAGATGTTCGATCGGGTTCAAGTCCGGGCTGTGGCCACTCAAAGACATTCAGAGATTTGTCCTGAAGCCACTCCTGCATTGTCTTGGCTGCGTGCTTAGGGTTGTTGTCCTGTCAGAAGGTGAACCTTTGCCCCAGTCTGAGGTTCTGAGCGCTCTGGAGCAGGTTTTCATCACGGATCTCGCTGTACTTTGCTCTATTCATCTTTGCCTCAATCCTGACTAGTCTCCCGGTCCCTGCCGCTGAAAAACAACCCCACATAGTTACTGTCATGTAACAATGACAAGCAACTTTCATGTAACACTGATGTCACAATGTCAGATGAAAAAGAAAGACATGACTTACTTTCAGAGGAGCAGCATAGCACACACCATTGAGGCTCACAAACAAAGCTGTGGGCTGTTTCCTAGAATCCAGAGCATAAAGAAAGAACAACTACTAATGCTGAAACCCGGGAACAAACCAGGGACATTTAGATTTTCAGTCTAACACTCTCCCAACTGAGCTATTTCTGGATGTTGTTAAAATCAATTCTGTGGCACACTTGACGATACACATGCATGTGACTCACAATTTTGACATTAAAAATGTTACTCTTGGCCAGTACGGGGATCGAACCCATGACCTTGGCATTATTAGCACCAAGCTCTGACCAACTGAGCTAAACGGCCACTGGCACACAATTGTTGAGATGCACCGAGCCTCTGGGTTAATAATGCCTTATGAACCTGTCTTCGATGACAATCCATCAAGCCACAATGAGGTCGAACTGTGTCGATTCTAAGCTTCCTGGAGCAACCGGAAGTGGTTAAAATCACCCTAAAAGTGTTTTGCCATACCCAACCTTTAGTTAACGTAAATACTTTAAACTCAGGATTCTGTAAAAGCATACCCCAATCAGGATATGTGTTTACTTTAAGCGTCCTGTGCCAACCGGAAGTGCCTTTAATTGGGGTCAGAGTGTCTGTTTTGAAGGGTTAAAAAGGTAAAATCTTTTCAAAACTTCATATGTGTGATTAGGCAACACTCATGAACTGTAAGTCAGTCATTTCTCCCAACAGATGTCAAAGAAAAGATCTCTCACACACACACACACACACACACACACACACACACACACACACACACACACACACACACACACACACACACACACACACACACACACACACACACACACACACACAGCAAGGATGGAGTGACAAAGTGCGGTGCTTAAAGACACACAGAGCCTGCAATGGCATTACCATAATCTCTAGGCTGTGCCGAGTTCAACGAGATGCCCAACTTGACCGTAGCTCGCTCGGACTAGGCGCAGCGACCGTGAAAAAAGTAGGCCCAAAATGAAGCCTGGCCCCAAACTTCATTTGCTTTGGATGACAGTGAGAGAATCGTTAGGTTGAGAAGCACAATTCGACCTCAGGTACGTTCCTGAGGTCCTCCCGATCTGTGCAAGCCTAACCTTGACCGTGTGGCATTAACCCTTAACAAAATCATCAAAACATTTTCACACAGATGATCATTTTCACACAAAAACAAAAACATAATAATGAATATTTACTGCAAATCAGTGTGACTTCTGCTGTTGCCTTTCAGAGACCAGTTCAGAAATACTTGGCTTCACCTTGGCAAGTGCCATTCTCATGTCATTTTCGCAACAAAGTCTGTTCCTTTTCTTCGTTTTTATGTCCAGCATCCTCGAAAAGGATTGCTCGCAAAGATATGTTGTAACAAACGGTATGAAAATCTCCAGAGCTTTCTTAGCAATAACAGGGTACGTTACCATTTGTTGACACCAAAACGTTGAAAGCGTTGTTGTTCTGAAGAGTTGCTGTTGAACCTGGCTCTGCTGAATTTCAATGATTTCATCGAGGTATTCATCATTGACATCTGTTGTCTCAACACTAAACGTGAACGGCTGTCTCACCCATGCTGGATATGACTCTCTTGTAGGGAAGTATCCGTCGAGAGACTTTGCAAGTTCATCTAAGTGCGTGGCAATTGCTTGCTTCAGTTCAGCGGGTACAGAAATGTCTCCGATTCCAGATACATCTTCGATCTTACTTACACAGTCGTCCAGCAGGGGAAAGTTTCCAAAGTTATTGTTCTCTGTTCGTCGTTTCCATAACGGTAGCTTTTTTTGAAAAGCCTTCAGGTTTTCCTCCGCTTCGATGATGTTGAATCCACCGCCCTGCATCCTTTGATTGAGATGATTGAGAGCTGCGAAGATATCGGCCATGTACGCTAAAATGAGAATGAACTGAATTTTTGAAGCAATCTGCATGACAATGTTGGTGCTCTTGCAAAAACAGGGCTAATTCCACAAGCACGGCAAAAACACGATTCAGCTCCTGTCCCCGGGATAACCACCTAACGTTAGAATGGTACAGAAGTACCTCAAATTCAGAGCCCATTTCTTTAAATCAAAATCAAATCAAATCAAATTTAAAAGTGGCATAGTTAAAGTGGCTAGTGATACATGTATTACATAAGGATGCAGTCGATGATATAGAGTACAGTATATACGTATGCATATGAGATGAATAATGTAGGGTAAGTAACATTATATAAGGTAGCATTGTTTAAAGTGGCTAGTGATATATTTACATCATTTCCCATCAATTCCCATTATTAAAGTGGCTGGAGTTGAGTCAGTGTCAGTGTCAGTGTGTTGGCAGCAGCCACTCAATGTTAGTGGTGGCTGTTTAACAGTCAGATGGCCTTGAGGTAGAAGCTGTTTTTCAGTCTCTCGGTCCCAGCTTTGATGCACCTGTACTGACCTCGCCTTCTGGATGATAGCGGGGTGAATAGGCAGTGGCTCGGGTGGTTGATGTCCTTGATGATCTTTATGGCCTTCCTGTAACATCGGGTGGTGTAGGTGTCCTGGAGGGCAGGTAGTTTGCCCCCGGTGATGCGTTGTGCAGACCTCACTACCCTCTGGAGAGCCTTGCGGTTGAGGGCGGAGCAGTTGCCGTACCAGGTGATACAGCGCGCCAGGATACTCTAGATTGTGCATCTGTAGGAGTTTGTGAGTGCTTTTGGTGACAAGCCAAATTTCTTCAGCCTCCTGAGGTTGAAGAGGCGCTGCTGCGCCTTCTTCACAATGCTGTCTGTGTGAGTGGACCAATTCAGTTTGTCTGTGATGTGTATGCCGAGGAACTTAAAACTTGCTACCCTCTCCACTACTGTTCCATCGATGTGGATAGGGGGGTGTTCCCTCTGCTGTTTCCTGAAGTCCACAATCATCTCCTTAGTTTTGTTGACGTTGAGTGTGAGGTTATTTTCCTGACACCACACTCCGAGGGCCCTCACCTCCTCCCTGTAGGCCGTCTCGTCGTTGTTGGTAATCAAGCCTACCACTGTTGTGTCGTCCGCAAACTTGATGATTGAGTTGGAGGCGTGCGTGGCCACGCAGTCGTGGGTGAACAGGGAGTATAGGAGAGGGCTCAGAACGCACCCTTGTGGGGCCCCAGTGTTGAGGATCAGCGGGGGGGAGATGTTGTTGCCTAACCTCACCACCTGGGGGCGGCCCGTCAGGAAGTCCAGTACCCAGTTGCACAGGGTGGGGTCGAGACCCTGGGTCTCGAGCTTGATGACGAGCTTGGAGGGTACTATGGTGTTGAATGCCGAGCTGTAGTCGATGAACAGCATTCTCACATAGGTATTCCTCTTGTCCAGATGGGTTAGGGCAGTGTGCAGTGTGGTTGAGATTGCATCGTCTGTGGACCTATTTGGGCGGTAAGCAAATTGGAGTGGGTCTAGGGTGTCAGGTAGGGTGGAGGTGATATGGTCCTTGACTAGTCTCTCAAAGCACTTCATGATGACGGAAGTGAGTGCTACGGGGCGGTAGTCATTTAGCTCAGTTACCTTACCTTTCTTGGGAACAGGAACAATGGTGGCCCTCTTGAAGCATGTGGGAACAGCAGACTGGTATAGGGATTGATTGAATATGTCCGTAAACACACCGGCCAGCTGGTCTGCGTATGCTCTGAGGGTGCGGCTGGGGATGCCGTCTGGGCCTGCAGCCTTGCGAGGGTTAACACGTTTAAATGTCTTACTCACCTCAGCTGCAGTGAAGGAGAGTCTGCATGTTTACGTTGCAGGCCGTGTCAGTGGCACTGTATTGTCCTCAAAGCGGGCAAAAAAGTTATTTAGTCTGCCTGGGAGCAAGACATCCTGGTCCGTGACTGGGCTGGATTTCTTCTTGTAGTCCGTGATTGACTGTAGACCCTGCCACATGCCTCTTGTGTCTGAGCCGTTGAATTGAGCTTCTACTTTGTCTCTGTACTGACGCTAAGCTTGTTTGATAGCCTTGCGGAGGGAATAGCTGCACTGTTTGTATTCGGTCATGTTACCAGTCACCTTGCCCTGATTAAAATGCAATGGTTCGCGCTTTCAGTTTCACGAGAATGCTGCCATCAATCCACGGTTTCTGGTTAGGGAATGTTTTAATCGTTGCTATGGGAACGACATCTTCAACGCACGTTCTAATGAACTCGCACAGCTCACTGAAGATGTGATGCCGCAGAGCACTAAGTTCGCACATAGTTCACGCATTCCACTACAATTTTTAATACTTCTGCCAGTTTTGGAGGCAAGGTTTTTGTTGCCAATGCATGCCTGTGCAGAATACAATGCGTAACAATGATGTGTGGTGCATCGGCTTTCACTAGCGCACCAAAACCAGACTTTCTTCCCAGCATGACTGGAGCTCCGTCCGAACAAACTGCAGAAACCATATCCCACGAAAGATTGTTGTCTTTGAAGAAGTCATCCACAAGTTTCTTCACATCGGCTGCCTTCGTTGTTGTTGTAAGAGGCTTACAAAATAAAAATTCTTCCTTTATCACGTCGTCTTTCACATAGAGCACGAATACAGCAAGCTGGCTTAGATTGGAAACGTCTGTGGTCTCGTCGAGTTGAAGGCTGAATTTTGCCAGGCTTGAAATCAGATCTGCAACTACTTGAGCCAAGATGTCTTTGCTCATGTCCTCTATTCTGTCGCTGATGGTGTCATTTGAAAGAGGAATTTGGGATAACTTAACTTCAGCCTCTTTTCCCAGCATGATATTCGCCATCTTCAACACAGCTGGTTTTATGAGTGTTTCACCAATGGTATGTGGTTTGCCCTGCTTTGCAATCAGGTAAGCAACTTTGTACGATGCTGTGAGGATCGGTTTGTTGATGGGTACAAAGCCGAGAACAGGCAGAGTAGCCTTTTCATCGAATCTGGCTCTCTTCACCTTGAATTCAGCGAGCGTTGTGTTCTTGTATTTTCCATCTCCATGCAACTTAAGGAATTGTTCTCTTAGTTTTGCCGGTGCTAGACTAGAATTACTCAACTTGGCATTGCAAATCATGCAGTTAGGACACTGACTCCCATCACGTTCGGTTATACATGTAAATCTATATTGTACATATTCGTCCGACCACTTTCTTTTTTTGCTCCACATAGTAAGTATGAAGGGATTAAAATATTAAGAAAGAAATCACAAGACGTACCATCACCACAGTCACAAACTGAGCGCACCAAATTCCCTGCAGCACAGATAGGCCAAGCGATGTAGCGTGATCACCTGCAGCCAATGATGGCCAAGCGGAGCGTGTCATCATGAATCATATGAATCGGATGTTTGTCTTGACCTCCGCCGAACCCCTGAGACTGACTCACCGAACCCCTGGGGTTCGATCGAACCCAGGTTAAGAACCACTGCCTTAACCTCTCTGCGCACGGAACCCACTAGCGGGCTAAAATTCCACAACATACGGTGATCGCTACATGAATAGTCATATTAACCATTCCTGAAAATACAAGTGTCTCACATGTATCGAAATTCTAGAATCTTGCTAATCCAACTGCGTTGTCGGATTTAAAAAAGGATTTACTGCGAAAGAATACAATGTGATTATCTGTGTCACGTTCTGACCTTTATTTCTGTTGTTTTTGTCATTATTTAGTATGGTCAGGGCGTGAGTTGGGGTGGGCAGTCTATGTTTGTTTTTCTATGATTTGGGGATTTCTATGTTTCGGCCTAGTATGGTTCTCAATCAGAGGCAGGTGTCATTAGTTGTCTCTGATTGAGAATCATACTTAGGTAGCCTGGGTTGCACTGTTTGTTTGTGGGTGATTGTTTATGTTAGTTGCATGTGTCAGCACAGGTCTCATTTATAGCTTCATGGTCGTTATTTGTTTATTGTTTTTGTATAGTTTGTGTTCAGTGCTTTCTTTTATTAAATATTCATCATGAACACATACCACGCCGCATTTTGGTCCTCCGATCCTTCTCGCCTCTCCTCTTCAGATGAAGAGGAGGACGATCGTGACCATCTGAGCATAGAGCCCCATAAAAAACAACAATTTCAACCAGCACAGGCGTAACATAATCACAAACTGCATTAAAATAAATGGTTTACCTTTGACGATCTTCGTCTGTTTGCAATTCAATGCTCATTGTTACACAATAAATTATCTTTTGTTTGATAAAATCCGTTTTTATAGCCTAACACGAAACATTTTGTGAACCGCTTGTGTCGTGAATTCCGTCTCATTCCATTTTCGACGACACATTCCAGGTAAATAACCCACACAGAATGTGACTTTTCCAGTCATGTTTGGTTTCACTGCAACCAACTGGTTTGTTTGTAACACAATCAAAGCCATTTTTCCGGACGTATTGACTGAAAGAAACCGATTTGAAGACAACAAGTCATGACATCAATGTGCACCAATGATTTGCCCGCTGTTTCGTCGATTGACTGTATTTTAAACCAATGACCATGAATGTCAGTCAATCCAGGAAATGTCAAGAACTTTGAAAGTTTCTTCAAGTGCAGTCGCAAAAACCATCAAGCACTATGATGAAACTGGCTCTCATGAGGACTGGCACAGGAACGGATCACCCAGAATTACCTCTGCTGAAGAGGATAAATTCATTAGAGTTACCAACCTTCAGAAATTGCAACCCAAATAAATGCTTCACAGAATTCAAGTAAGAGACATATCTCAACATCAACTGTTCAGAGGAGACTACGTGGTCTAATTGCTGCAAAAACAACGCTACTAAAGGACAACAATAAGAGGAGGAGACTTGCTTGGGCCAAGAAACATGTGCAATGGACATTAGACCAGTGGAAATCTCTCCTTTGGTCTGATGAGTCCAAATTAGAGATGTTTTGGTTTCAACCGTCGTATTATTGTGAGACAGATGATCTCTGCATGCGCGGATCCCACTGTAAAGCATGGACAACTTCAGGCATGTTTATCCCCATTTTGTTCTGTTTGCCTCTTTTTTGTTGTTGTTGAATTTTACCCCATTTTCACCCCAATTTTGTGTGTGCACTGCACCCGGCCTGCCACAGGAGACGCTGGTGTGCGATGGGACAGGGATATCCCTACCTTCCCTAACCCGGATGACGCTAGGCCAATTGTGCATTGCCCCACGGACCTCCCGATCGCAGCCGCCTGCGACAGAGCCTGGGCGCGAACCCAGGGTATCTGGTGGCATAGCTGGGACTGCAATGCTGCAATACTGCGCCACCCGGGAGGCCTCTTTTTGCAACTTTTTAAGAAATGTTTTTCAAAAGAATCGGCGGAATGAAAACCCCCAATTTGGGTTATTTGTTAAACCGGTGCTGGATAAATATTGGACAGAACATACACTGGGTTGCGTGAATAACCCAACATGTTGGGTTGTTGGGATTACCCAAACATGGGTTAATTTAATCATCAATTGTTTTTTTATTCACTTTAATGTAATCTATAGGTTATTTTCAGGAGGTGTGGCTTATTAGGGCCGTGGCTTTCCTATAGTTTGGCCACCCGTGAGAGTAAATGTCCTTCCTGTTGATCATGTTACGTTTGTACACTGCAAATTTAAACTTTCCTTGTGTTGTTGCACATTACATATTCTAATATAATATTAATTGTTTTTTTCCAAAAGAAAAAAAATGAATTGTCACGGGTGTTGTCAGGGTGTGACTAGGGGGTGTTCTAGCTCAATATTTCTATGTTGGTGTTTTGTATGGTTCCCAATTAGAGGCAACTGGTAATCGTTGCCTCTAATTGGGGTTCATATTTAGGTAGCCATTTTCCCACCTGTGTTGGTGGGATATTGTGTTGTGTTTATGCACGTGCACCACTACTTTCACGTTCCGTTATTGGTTTATTGTTTTTGTTTAAGGTTTCACCGTAATAAAGATGTGGAACTTCAATCACGCTACACTTTGGTCCGCTCATTACGACGATCGTGACATTAATACAATTATTATATACATATTGTAAAAAAGTGCTAACTATCCCAACATTGGCTACAAATGTGACCCAATGCCTGCAACCCAGCATTTTTTAGACTGCATCCTATCCTCTCCTCCTCTCTCGTTCTACCGAGCCCCCCTCTCCCTCTCTGCCTCTTTCTATTTCTCTCACTTGTTCTCTCAATTCAATTCAAAATGCTTTATTGGCATGCATCTCTTTTCCGCTCTCTCTTTTTTTGTCTCCCTTCTATCGCCCCCTCCCCTCTCCCATCTCTCTTCCAGCCAAACGGCTACCCAGGGACTCCTTGTCCTCTCCCTCGCTCGCTCGCCCCTCCACCAGCGCTCCCTTTAGGGGGGGATTGAGACATCCTGGCGGATATTATCAATACATCCCCTCCAGCCAGGCTGCGAGACATGAGACAGGGCCGCTCTGCCTATTAGTCAACCGCTGAGCGCGGGGACAAGGGGAGCAGCTGTCTGGCTGGCTCCTAGCTCTGCCAGCCAGACTCATTCACTCCTTCTAGAACTCCCTTCCTCCTTCCATCTCTCCCTCCCTTACTGCAGGACTGCCACCGACTGGAGGCACACCTACAACCTTCTTCCCTCTCTCTTTCTCTCCATACCTCCCTCTATCTCTCTCCTTCCTTCCTTCTCTGCCAGCCACACTCAATTCTTCTCTCCTTCCCTAGTTTCCCTTTATACCTCCGTCTCTAACTGCCAGACTGCTGCTGTTTCAAGGCACACCTACACTCACTCCTTCTCTCCCTCCTTTCTATCCCTCCATCTATCTCCCTTCCTCACTGCTGTACTGCTGCCGACTTGTGCTGAGGCACGCCCGCTCCAGTAATTAAAAATGTCTAATTTCACAGGGAACACTCTGGCCCCGGTCTCACAGTGAAGGATGCTCCTCTGAATGGGAACGGACGGCTTTATTGACCAATTAGCCGCAATAGTGTTTTTTACCTCTGACTCCTGTCTCTCTCTCTTGTCTGGTCTGGTTTATCTGGTTTTAAACCAAGGGTTGTTGTTGACCATGGCCTCTGTCTACTGAGGATGACACCCTTGTGTTATTCTGTCTGTCTGAATCCTAGACTGCTTTACTTGTATATAGCGGATTAGATGCTAATTGTCTACTGTATATGTTGAACTTGGTTTAGAACAATTCTGTGAAGCCATTATAGGAAAGATACAGTAGGTGGATAGTTAGATTGATGAAAATACATTACCAGTCAAAAGTTTGGACACACCTACTCATTCAAGGGTTTTTCTTTATTTTTACTATTTTCTACATTGTAGAATAATAGTGAAGACATCAAAACTATGAAATAACACATCTGGAAACAACAAGAATGTGCAAAGCTGTCATCAAGGCAAAGGGTGACTACTTTGAAGAATCTCAAATATAAATTATATTTTGATTTGTTTAACACTTTTAGTTTTACTACATGATTCCATATGTGTTATTTCATAGTTTTGATTTTCCTTGCATATTGGACAAACCTTCCTGCCTTGATTGTTTATTCAAACCCACATTGTGGTAAATGTAATATGCTGGCCTTCCCCATTACAGGCTTGATTGAGCCTGGATCTTGCTCGATAGATCTTACTTGGCCTGTGGTTGTGTGAAAAATGTACTAACACATTAACAGACAGAATACCATACAGTTGCACAGACACATCCCACTGGGCACACCACGTAATTGGTGTAGATAATTGGGTAATATTTGGTTGAGACATTGATCAATGCGATTTCAGCCTTTATTCACCCACTCAAAAAGACAGCCAGAAGTTTGTTGAATTCCCGATGTGTCATCACTAAGCTTTCAACAATTTAACATCACAACCACATTCCAATGGTAAAACAATTCCTGATTTTTGGTTTAGTTGTCATCTAAATGTGTTTTCTGCGCTTTCAACCATTTAAAGAATGTTTAAATGGGAATACAATGTCAGATACTTTGCATTTATACAACAACACATTGCGTTATCACTGTGCTTCATCTAATATAACAACTAAATGGCCTGGAAATGTTTATTTAAAATGCATTTAAAGTTTGATTTTATTTAGTCCTATGCTTTAACTTTGATTTTTGTTTGAGATGGAGATGTGAATACAAAATATCTATTATACATTTTTAGACAAACTCAAATTCAGTGGCACAGATGGAACTATCCAAGAAGAAGATACATCTCCTTTAAATGTTGATATTTGTTTGCATTGACAACCAAACACAATTCAATATCCAGTTTGTCTTCAAATGAATCATGTATTCACGTCTCCACCTCAACCAGAAATATAAATGTAAGAATAGCACTACATCTAAGCTACTCCAACTTGAAATGCTCTTTAAATAAAGTTTTATTTTATTTAGTCCTATTCTTTATTAACTTCGATTTTTTGGTTGAGATTGAGAAGTGAATCCAACGTGTTAATGATTAACTTGAAGATTAAATGTGCAATCAACCAGAGCTTCAAAACCTAGGCCAATATGTAATGTCTGTTTTTAGTTGAACCCTGGGTTGAATTGAAACAATAGCTGTTGATGTCTTTGAAAATGCTATTTAGACCTAAATAAATGTCTGATATATGACATTTAATTTGCACTGTTAAATCTAGCCTTTGGAATGACTTCCATAACAACAGTGAATATAATTCAAACCCCCTCCAGTTTTTTTTTTTTATCACTTGCTTCGTAAACAGCAGGTGTAGACTAACAGTAAAATGCTTACTTACGGGCCCTTCCTAACAATACAAAGAGATAAAAAAGAGAAATATAAAACGAATAATAATAATAATAACACAAGGAATAAATACACAATGAGTAATGATAACATGGCTATTTACTGTACACGGGGTACCAGTACCGAGTCGATGTTCCTGGGTAAGAAGTAATTTAGGTAGATATGTACATATAGGAAGGGATAAAGTGACTAGGCAACATGATAGATAATAAACAGTAACAGCAGTGTATGCGATGAGTCAAAATACAAACTATTTAGCAGTCTTGTGGCTTGGGGTTAGAAGCTGTTCAGGGTCCTATTGGTTTCAGACTTGGTGCATCGGTACCAGTTGCCGTGCGGCAGCAGAGAAAACAGTTTATGGCGGGAGTTTTTGACAATTTTTAGGGCCTTCCTCTGACACCGCCAGGTCCTGGAAGACAGGGAGCTCGGCCCAAGTGATGTACTTGGCTGTACGCACTACACTCTGTAGGGCCTTGCGGTTAGATGTCAAGCATTTACATACCAAGCGTTGATGCAGCCAATCAAGATACAGCTGTAGAACTTTCTGACACATTTTTTCAGCCCCCAAAGGGGGAAGTGGCATTGTCGTGCCCTCTTCACGAATGTGATGTGGACACAGAGGAACTTGAAGCTCTCGACCTGCTTCACTACAGGTTGATGTGGATGGAGGCATGCTCGGACCTCCGCTTCCTGTAGTCCACGATCAGCTCCTTTGTCTTGCTGATGTTGAGGGGGAAGTTGTCCTGGCACCACTCTGCCAGTTCTCGTACCTCCTCCCTGTATAGAGCCTTGCAAAAGTATTCATCCCCCTTGGCATTTATCCTATTCTGTTGCATTTACAACCTGTAATTTAAATCGGCTTTCATGTAATGGAAATACACAAAGTAGTCCAAATTGGTGAAATAAAATGAAAAAAATCACTTGTTTCAATAAATAAAATAAAAAAATCAGAACGGAAAATTAGTGTGTGCATATTTATTCACCTCCTTTGCTATAAAGCCCCTAAATAAGATCTGGTGCTACCAATTACTTTCAGAAATCACATTAATTAAATAAACCACCTTTCTCCAATCTAAGTGTCACATGATCTCAGTTTTTTTACACCTGTTCTGAAAGGCCCCAGAGTCTGCACCACCAAGCAAGCGGCGTACATGAAGACCAAGGAGCTCTCCAAACAGGTCAGGGACAAAGTTGTGGAGAAGTACAGATCAGAAAAAATATCCGAAACTTTGAACTTCCCACGGAGCACCATTAAATCCATGATAAAAAAATGGAAAGAATATGGCACCACAACAAACCTGCCAAGAGAGGGCCACCCACCAAAACTCCCGGGCCAGGCAAGGAGGGTATTAATCAGAGAGGCAAACAAAGAGACCAAAGATAACCTTGAAGGAGCTGCAAAGCTCCACAGTGGAGATTGGAGTATCTGTCCACAGGACCACTTTAAGCCGTACACTCCACAGAGCTTGGCTTTACAGAAGAGTGGCCAGAAAAAAAGCCATAGCTTTAAGAAAAAAATAAGCAAACACTTTTGGTGTTCGCCAAAAGGCATGTGGGAGACTCCCCCAAAATATTGAAGAAGGTACTCTGGTCAGATGAGACAAAAATGTTGTTTTTTTGTCCACAGGAGAAAGATTGCCTTATGGCGAGGATAGCTTTGCTGCAAGCCCAGCTTCAGGCACAGACGCTTCAGACGCAAGGGTAATTTCAGTGTAGGAAAGGATGAAACAGCGTCTGTGCCACCAGTACAGCACCAGTCCTTATCTTAGTGATGAGTTTGGAGGGCATAATGGTTTTCCTTTTGTCCAGAGCAGTGTGGAGTGCAATAGAGATTGCGTCATCTGTGAAAATGTTGGAGCGGTGTGTGAATTAGAGTGCGTCCAGGGTGTCTGGGATGAGGGTGTTGATGTGAAGAAAAAAATGTCATGGGTACAGATGTGAGTGCTACAGGGTGATAGTCATTTAGACAGGATACCTTGGTGTTCTTGGGCACAGGGACTATGATGGTCTGCTTGAAACATGTATGTATTAAAAATCATGCTTGGGAGAGGTTGAAAATGTCAGTGAAGACACTTGCCAGCTGGTCAGTGCATGATTTGAGTATGCGTCCTGGTAGTCCGTCTGGCCCTGCCGCCTTGTAAATGTTAACCTGTTTAAAAGTCTTACTAACATTGTCTACGGAAAGTGTGATCACACAGTCATCCGGAACAGCTGGTGCTCTCATGCATATTTCAGTATTGCTAGCCTTGAAACAAGCATTGAAGGTATTTAGATCATCTGGTAGGCTTGTGTCACTGGACAGCACGAGGCTGGGTTTGCCTTTGTAATCTGTGATAGTTTGCAAGCCCTGACACATCCGATGAGCATCAGAGCTGGAGTAGTAGGATTTGATCTTGGTCCTGTATTGATGCTTGTCTGATGGTTCGTTGGCGTAGTGGGATTAGTGTCCCACTCTTTGAAAGCGACAGCTCTATCCGTGCGGATATCAGTGCGGATGTTGCCTGTAATCCGTGGCTTCTGTTTGGGATATGTACGTACGGTCAATGTGGGGACGACGTCGTCGATTCACTTATTAATGAAGCCAGTCACTGATGTGGTAAACTCCTCAATGCCATCGGATGAATCCCGAAACATATTACAGTCTGTGCCAAGCATCTGCTTCATTGGACCACTTCCATATTAAGCGTGTCACTGGTACTTCCTGTTGGAGTTTTTGATTGTAAGCAGGAATCAGTTCGATATAGTTATGGTCAGATTTGCCAAAAGGAGGGAGAGGGAAAGCTTTTATGCATCTCTGTATGTGGAGTAAAGGTGATCTAGAGTTTTTTTGCCTCTAGTTGCACAGGTGACATGCTTGTAGAAATGAGGTCAAACGGACGTCAGTTTTACTGCATTAAAGCCACAGGCCAATAGGAACGCTTCTGGTTGTTAGCTTATGGCCCTATTCAGCTAGTCGAGTTTGGTGTTAGTGCCAGCATCGGTTTGTGGTGGTAAATAGACAGCTACGAAATACCTGTATATAGATGAAAACTCTCTGGTAAAAAGTATGGTCTACAGCTTATCATGAGGTGTTCTAACTCAGGTGAACCTTGAGACTTCCTTAATATAGCAGCAGCTTTTGTTAACAAAGAGACACACCACTTCCCTTGAGCTTTCCCGACGCCACCGCTCTGTCCTGCCGATGTATAGAAAAACCAGCTTGATTTATATTTACTGTCCTTGTTCAGCCATGACTCTGAGAAACATAGGAGATTACAGTTCTTCAGATCACGTTGATAATGTTAGCAGTTGATGTTTTTCTTCAAGCAAATCCGGGGGAGAAAAATAGATTTATTTGAAAACGACAAATCATAGATGTTATGCTGAGAAGTAGATGTTCAGTCTTCCCTGTCCTCGGTTTTTCTCCCCTAAGACTCGCTCCTGTGGGACAGCGTGTAGTTTTATAACCCAGTCATAGCCTGTGGTTGACCAATTTCTTTTATGATTCTTTAAAATGTAACCTTTATTTAACCAGGTAGGCCAGTTGAGAACAAGTTCTCATTTACAACTGCGACCTGGCCAAGATAAAGCAAAGCAGTGTAACAAAAACAACACAGAGTTACACATGGGATAAACAAACATACAGTCAATAACACAATAGAAAACTCTATATATAGTGTGTGCAAATTAAGTAAGGAGGGAAGGCAAAAAATAGGCCAATAGTGGTGAAGTAATTACAATTTATCAATTTACACTGGAGTGATATATGTGCAGATGGGGAAGTGCAAATAGAAATACTGGTGTGCAAAAGAGCAGAAAAACAAAATGGGGATGAGTTAGGTAGTTGGTTGGATGGGCTATTTACAGATGGGCTGTGTACAGCTGCAGTGATCGGTAAGCTGTTCTGACAGTTCTCATTGTCCCAACCTGAAATAGGATAGAGTTTTATTGAAATGAATTCTAATTAGTCAACCACAGGCTAGGGCTGGGTAATAAACTACATCCTGTCCCTTTGTTCACTGGAGAGAACCACATTGGGAGAGAATAACTGGAGAGCATCACTGAGGACAGGGGAGAATGACCATCTACCTCCCCGTATGATTTGTCCTCTTCGAATAAACCCATTTTCCTCCCCCTGATTTGCTTTGAGGTCTGTGTTATTGAAGAATAACATCAACTGCTAACAATAGGATAGTCTTGGACAGAGCTCATCCAATTTATTCTCCAGTGATTGCATGTTCACCAATAGAACGGAGGGTAGATGGGATTTATCCACTCTCCAACGTAGTTTTGTCAGGTATCCCGCACTCTCTATTACGCCGTCTCTTCCTCTTTCGAATGTTGGAGATTTGGGCCTGGTCCAGGATAATCAACATGACTTTTGCCTCCGACTCATTGAAGTAGAAGTCCTCGTCCAAATCGAAGTTAGTGATAGCTGTTCTGATGTCCAGAAGCTATTTTCGGTCATAGGAAACAATGGAGGAAACATTATGTACAAAATAAGTTAAGATCAGCGCAAAAAAAATAGCACAATTAGTCAGGATCTTGTGATAGTAATTATTGCAATATTACATTGGTAGTAGTCAGTGACAAATATAAAAGCTAAGCAGGCCTTGGGGGACCAAATTAATGGCTATATATTAACTCTCCAGTAAAAGGTGCTGTCCAGCTTATAGTGTATATAACGTTGAAGATCTGACGTTGTTTCAAAGGTACAAATTCAACATACACTATATATGCAAAGGTATGTGGACATCCCGTCAAATGACTGGATTTGACTATTTCAGCCACACCTGTTGCTGACAGGTGTATAAAATCGAGCCCAGCTACGCAATCTCCATAGACAAACATTGGCAGTAGAATGGCCTTACTGAAGAGCTCAGTGACTTTCAATGTGGCACTGTCATAGGATGCCACCTTTCCAACAAATCAGTTCGCCAATTTTCCGCCCTGCTAGAGCTGCCCCGGTCAACTGTAATTGCTGTTATTGTAAAGTGGAAACGTCTAGGAGCAATAACGGCTCAGCCGCAAAGTGGTAGGCCGCACAAGCTCACGGAATGGGACTGCTGAGTGCTGAAGCACGTAGCGTGTAAAATGCGTCTTTCCTCGGTTGCAACACTCACTATCGAGTTCCAAACTTCGTCTGGAAGAAATGTCAGCCCAATAACTGTTCGTCGGAGGCTTCATGAAATGGGTTTCCTTGGCCAAGCATCTGCATACAAGCCAAAGATCACCATGCAGAATGCCAAGCGTTGGCTGGAGTGGTTTAAAGCTAACCGCCATTGGACTCTGGAGTGAAGAATCATGCTTCACCATCTGGCAGTCTGATGGACAAATCTGGGTTTGGCAGATGCCAGGAGAATGCTACCTGCCCCAATGCATAGTGCCAACTGTAACGTTTGGTGGAGGAGGAATAATGGTCTGGGGCTGTTTTTCATGGTTCGGGCGTTGCCCCTTAATTCCAGTGATAGGAAATCTTAACACTACAGCAGACAATTATAGACGATTCAACTTTGTGGCAACAGTTTGGGGAAGACCCTCTCCTGTGTTAAAATGACAATGCCAGAAATGGTTTGTCGAGATCGGTGTGGAAGAACTTGATTGGCCTGCATAGAGCCCTGACCTCAACCCCATCCAACACCTTTGGGATGAATTGGAACGCTGACTGCGAGCCAGTTCTAATCGCCCAACATCAGTAACCGACCTCACTAATGCTCTTGAAGCTGAATGGAAGCAAGTTCCCTCAGCAATGTTCCAACATCTAGTGGAAAGCCTTCCCAGAAGAGTGGAGGCTGTTATAAAGGCAACTTGTGGACCAACTCCATATTAATGCCCATGATTTTGGAATGAGAGGTTCGACAAGCAGGTGTCCACATACTTTTGGTCGTGTAGTTTATTTTGTCTGTTGAAAATGGGTTACAATGATGAAATAATCCTGTGGTTGAAACGTCACCCTCAAAACAACAGCTACATTTTTTAAAAAATCAATGCATTTTCCACTAAATTTCCATGTCACAATACGTTGACAAATTACGTTGAAAAGGCATTGACTCAACCAATTTGTGCCCAGTGGGATATGATCTCTGTTTCTTTTTCAATCATCACTTCAGCTCTTTTGCTCGTGTTAAGATGGCACATTATCTATTAAATCTTCTCTATTAAGTCACTAAACGCTTCCTAGTTTCCCAGTGTCATCCATCTACTCTTAATTGTTATTAATTAAGGCAAGCAGTTGTTCTTCTATTATTTTTGATATCTGCTGTTTTCTAAACGTTTTGCTTAGGCGTTATGGGGAGAGCAAATTTTTTGCATCTTAAAAAAATACAAATTCTACAAATACAAATGTATTCGAATGTGTTGTTAACTCTGAAACTTTCCTATAGCATATGTAACTTCAAAATGTCCAATTCCACCTTTGGCCAGTCTCTGGTGTTGCTTATTTCTGCACTTGTCACCCCCATCTCCCTCCCAATTCTTAATCTGGCCTGGCTGCAATACAGAGTCCAAAACATTTGGTTAATCTGGGTTTAGCACTCGCTTTGGGAATCTCTGAGTTCTTCTGATTCAGCTGGACGAGTACTTGACATATTTATTTTACTCCAGACTCCAGTTGTGGGTATTTTAGGGATGGGGATCTGAATCGCTTTAACAGACTGTGACCTCATCCACTCTAAACAGAGTGGACTTTTAAAAGCGCATCCCCACCAAATGAACCTTGGTTACAAAAACACACTCTTTTTGTCTGAGTTTTTCCTCATCCTTTGTGTGGCTCCACCGCAAGGACCTGTCCGTCATCATTAGATCTGGTGCAATCTGAGGAGGACGCTGCGCACTGGTCACAACAATATGACGGACACAGGTCACTGCTACTCCTTCCGGATGACTCAGTTGAGTCAGACACACACACACACACACACACACACACACACACACACACACACACACACACACACACACACACACACACACACACACACACACACACAGGGTTGGGGATTAACTGATTAGTGTAATTACTTACAAACCAGAAAAAATATGATTACTTCTTGGATTACTTTTAAATTTAGAAAGGATGTTTGTGAAAAAAAAGACATTATGATACCTTTATGTTTTCTCAATGACGTTCAATTCAGCATTGAAAAAAGGTGCAAGTTTAAGTTTGTTCCATCTGAGTGAGTCTGACCAAGTCAGAGACCACTATGATGACACACCAAATGCTTTTGATGGATCCTTTTTGTCTACTTCTAAGGCCTCCTAAGGGGAAAGTAATCCAAAATTAACAAAGTAATCAGATTATGTTATTGAGTATGGGTAATCTAAATGTTCCGTTACTGATTGCAAATTTGTGCAGGTAACTGTTATGAATTACATTTACAAATAACTTACCCAACCACACACCTGCGTGTGTGTGCATGTGCTCGCATATTAGAATGCAGGAAAACCTGTGTATTTGTGATGGACTGGTTGTTGTAATGATGTGTAGTAGTTTTGCATGAATTCACTTCAGTAAATATAGCTGTTATCTTTTTGCTATTATGAGTCTTCTAAAGCTCACACTTCGGGTAGACAATTCTAACCGTTGAAGGTCTTCCAAAACGTGTATTTACTTTCCTATTTCATAAAACTGCTTCTTCCGGTTCTTGGTGAAGAGTTGTTGGTTACATTTGTAGTTTCAAAGGCCTAAATCTGAGGATAAAATGGAGTTGAGTTTAAATTGTTAAATCAGTATGTTGTCCTAGTGCATGTGGTCTCCAACCGGTAGAACTACCAGTAGCTCGGAGCCCACCTATGTATGATTAGTTCGCCAAGGAATTCTGAAAGTACGTTCCTTTTTTACATCTTCCATCTCAAACTGTTATAAACATAATGCTCCCAGCTGCTATCCAATCAAAAGCCACATTGACATTATTCCGCCCCTGGTAAGCACCTATTGGCTTAAAAAGCCAAACATAACACAATATCAGGAAATTAATTTCCTGCAATTTTGCCCTGGTCTTCTGTCTGTTTTGTGCGCACATTTGTCTATCACTCGGTCTGTAGCCAGTTAGTGATGCTAATGATAACCGTCTGTGGGTAGAAAGAAAGACTTTCCCCAGAAACATTCTCAATTAAATGTTAATTGCAAAGTAGGCTTACCACATGATTATTTTTATCAATTAGGTGGCGATTGTTTTGTTAATCCTGCCATGACGTGCTGCAGCTAGATGCGCAGTTAAAGGGGATTTTTTTTCAGACCTCAAACATTTTCTTCTGATGGAATCTACAGTTGAAGTCGGAAGTTTACATACACTTAGGTTGGAGTCATTAAAACCTGTTTTAGTTTTGGCAGGTCGGTTAGCACATTTACTTTGTGTATGACACAAGCAATTTTTCCAAGAATTGTTTACAGACAGATTATTTCACGTATAATTCACTGTATCACAATTCCAGTGGGTCATACACTAAGTTGACTGCATTTAAACAGCTTGGAAAATTACAGAAAATTATGTCATGGCTTAAGAAGCTTCTGATAGGCTAATTGACATAATTTGAGTCAATTGGAGGTGTACCTGTGGATGTATTTCAAGGCCTACCTTCAAACTCAGTTCCTCTTTGCTTGACATAATGGGAAAATCAAAAGAAATCACCCAAGACTTCAGAAAAAAATGGTGGACCTCCACAAGTCTGATTCATCCTTGGGAGCAATTTTCAAACGCCTGAAGGTACCACATTCATCTGTACAAACAATAGTACGCAAGTATAAACACCATGGGACCACGCAGCCATCATACCGCTCAGGAAGGAGACACGTTCAGTCTCCTAGTGGCAGCATCATGTTGTGGGAGTGCTTTCCTGCAGGAAGGACTGGTGCACTTCACAAAATAGATGGCCTCATAAGGGAGGAAAATGATGTAGATATATTGAAGCAATACCTCAAGACATCCGTCAGGAAGCTAAAGCTTGGTGGCAAATGGGTCTTCCAAATGGACAATAACCCCAACCATACTTCCAAAGTTGTGGCAAAATGGCTTAAGGACAACAAAGTCAAGGTATTGGAGTGGCCATCACAAAGCCCTGATCTCAATCCCAGAAAATTTGTGGGCAGAACTGAAAAAACATGTGTGAGCAAGGAGGCCTACAAACCTGACTTAGTTACACCAGCTCTGTCAGGAGGAATGGGCCAAAATTCACCCAAAGTATTGTGGGAAGCTTGTGGAAGGCTATCCGAAACGTTTGACCCAATTTAAAGGCAATGCTACCAAATACTAATTGAGTGTATGTAAACTTCTGACCCACTGGGAATGTGATGAAAGAAATAAAGCTGAAATAAATCATTCTCTCTACTATTATTCTGACATTTCACATTCTTAAAATAAAATGATGATCCTAACTGACCGAAGACTGAATTTGTCAGGAATTGTGAAAAACTGAGTTAAACTGAGTTTAAATATATTTCGCTAAGGTGTATGTAAACAATATGCATTGACATGGATATTGTCATCAATATTCTTTGTTTGTCTATGAATAATAATGTAATGTAATGTATGAACTTTATTCAAGCAGCATACCACCCTGCATACCACTGCTGGCTTGCTTCTGAAGATAAGCAGGGTAGGTCCTGGTCAGTCCCTGGATGGGAGACCAGATGCTGCTGCAAGTGGTGTTGGAGGGTAAGAGTAGGGGTGTTAACCCTGGTGTCCTGGCTAAATTCCCAATCTGGCCATTACGGTCACCTAATAATCCCCAGTTTACGATTGGCTCATTCATCCCCCTCCTCTCCCCTGTAACTATTCCCCAGGTCGTCGCTGCAAATGAGAATGTTTTCTCAGTCAATTTACCTGGTAAAATAACGGATAAATAATGTTGAGAGTAAATAACAGGAGAAAAAACAAACAATAACAACTGAATTCAGGAAAATACTAAATATAATTTGATGTTTAGCAACCATTCTTTTACCACGTGTATTGACAGAAAACATATCTTGTACACCAAGCAACCAGATAAGAGTTGCTCGTTAGAGGAGAAGAGAACAATGTGCCATTTATTAAGCTTTGCAGAAGAAAAAAAGGCTTTTTAAAAGTATGCTAGAAAAGGATGGAGACCCCTTTTATGAAATTACATTATTTATTTAACTTGAGAGAGGCACCCCAGATCATGTAAGAAAGTTTTGATAGTAAAACTGAACTCAATTATGCATAGTACTCAATATGGTAATTTGTTTCTGCACATTCTCTCCAGCTTCTTAGCAAACCTGGGCAAATCAAGACTTCAATAATTGCCGGAATGTCCCTTCTCACTCTGCAACTTGAATTAATTGGCCTCTTTACTTACACTGCGAGTGTCGGAGTATCTTTTAGATCACCCACGGCAGATTTATCTTTGAACTGCACATACCATATACGGTGTGTGATTTAGAAACGGATTAAAAATAACATAGGTGGGTTCAAAAAACATACCTACTCTCAATCAGACTTTGTCATGTACATTGAGAGATGTGAATATTGAAGGTCATCACTTTGTTTAATTCATATTCATGAACCTTGTTAAGATGGTCCAAAGGGTCGGCCATGTTGGTCAGGGAGTTGCTAAAAAAAAACTTTTAATAAAATGTTGTAAAAAAATGAACGTGAAGAACTGCATTTATAATTATATGATTATTTTAGGTTGACTATAATTTCATAACACAATTTATGATACATCACATGCCTTACTTTTATTTTCCTGCAAAGCAGGAAATCCATCACCAATGTTTCTTTTGCCATTCATTCCATTTAGGTTTTGGATTTCTCTCTGACCAAGATGGCTGCCATTTTCACCCCATTATGTAACTTTGAGGGCTTATGGCATAGCCCTTCTAGTAATGTAATAGGATCTCTATGGTCATTCCATCAGATGATTAATTGAATGTGCGTACTGTAAAACATCTGGTGAAGGTAACACGTCTAATGCAACCTTTCAATTATTCATTTGATTACAATGAGAGTAAATCGTTTATTTTTAATTAGCTAGATGTTTTTACCCTTCTTGGACATACACACATTGACCTATGGCAGAGCTAGATTAAAGTACTGTGCTTCAAATACATTGATTTGTTGCTATTCAGATTGAATAGATATCCACAATGAAATGTACACTTTGATCCATTATAACTGTTTTGAACTCTATGGTGTGCATATTAGGACAACATCGATTGAAAATAATTCCCGAGGCTGTCCTAATATCGAAACCGCGGTGTCAAGGGCCATTGGAGGTAGGCTGAAGAGAAGGAACCTTTTCGTCGGTGTTACATAAGAATCCTCCTCACATTTCAGAGCACGGAAGATGAGGAAAGAATGGTTTGCTTTATAATTCTGGAGGAAAGGATGCTAGGAAAATGGCATTTTGGCATTGAGTATGAGGACAACATTTGCCTTGAGCTGTTGGATAAACCCTGCTATAAAACCCACTGTCTACTCATGATGGTGATGGTATTATATCACAGTCTGTCACATTAAGATATTTATTTTTGTTTGCCATTTCACGATCCAGATATATTTGCACATACAGTCGTTTTTTTTTTTTACGCTTCTGGACTCTTTCGAGCACCCAAAATCATCAGAGAGGATGTGATGATAAGCCTTTCAACCAGAGTTGAAAACACTGAAACTTCAAATGGAGTACAAACATATGGAAAAAAAGACAATAAATTATTTCAACTCTGCTTTAAAATTGGAGATAATTGAAAAATGTTTTTCGTTTTGCCACGTAATTACTTCAATTGCTGAACACACTGACTTCAATATTTAGATGATCTGAGGTATTATAAGCTTCAAAACCTTTGTGATGGTGGAAGGAGACAGAGAGAAAGAGAGAACACCTTCCTTCAACTGAGAATTCCATTCTTTAAGCGCATCCACTGATGTTTAATTGATCCCATCCGTCAGTCTCTTTCTCTGAGGAAATCCTAGCAGAGGACAAATACTCTTCCAGCTCTCTCACAATTGCCAGAAGAAGACAGAGGGGTGAGAGAGTGAAAAAAAGGCCCAATCCTCAACTGACTAATAACTAACGTGTAGACTACACTGAGTATTAAACCCAGGGGAAGTGTAACTGACTCGTTGCCTAAACCCAGCCATCAAAACAAAATCCCACTGTCTGTGTCTGTGCTCCCTTCTGTCTTGTCTGAGCGCTTCATACCCTGGGAGAGCGACTTGTCTCGAGCTCTGGAGTTGGGGGAGTCGTAAAGCCCCAAGACGGTCAAGCGTTCAGTGGGCCTTTAGCAGGATAAAACCGACCCTCCGCTCAGACATCAGACATAACAGAGCCGGAGTTAGGGAGAGGTGAGCTGAGAGTTTGGGGACTCCGGCTCCTCTGCATCCTCTCCCAATATGAAAGTATTAGGAAAACCGGTCCTCCATGTTTTCTTCTTCCTCTCTCTGAATCGCGAGCCATGTCAATTCAACTGGGGATGGAGAGAGCGAGATAAAGAAAAATAAAACTCTTGAGGCTGGGTTGGGGTGTTCTACGAAGGTTTCCGGGGGTGTTAGGTATACTAAGTTGCATGTTAGCATCTAGTAGCGACTCAAAATAGGCTGCTGAAATATCCGTTTGATGACTATTAAGAGTCTAAGAAAATACACTTACTGCAGTCTCCCTGAAATTGATGAGTTTCTACCCTGACAATATCACCTACACACATTTAATAGAGAACTAATTATGAAAAACACCTGTTCACAATATTCTAAAGACATTTTAAAAAACGGAGAAAGGTATTTTATTTTGAGACTCCTCTGAAGGTGACTAGTATTGTGTCTGCCTGGCTTTGGGTCTGGTTATTGGATATGTGGTTGTGTTTGAAAGAGAGAGAGAGGATCACCTTTTCAGGCACAACTCTGAGTTAAAAAGCTGAAGAGCCCAAGGGGTTGGTAAAAATAGCCTGGAGGCTGATTAAGGGAGAGGCAGCAGGAGGATTTGAAACTCCTGATTAAGACACCTGTAAGGCCCCTTTAAGTAAACCTTCTCAAGAGCACAGCTACTCACATCTGCCAAAGCTATCCGTGACGCCAGTAAACTTCCCTCCCCATCCATTCTCCAGGGGGTAGCGGGGACAGATGGAAATCATACGCGAGAGAAGAGAAGACAGTGCAGTAAACGCTTTAGCTATATCCTCAATATGCCCTAAAACTTGATCTGTGCCGACCTTATACATGCTACTATTTTATATGAAGGGTTATTATAATACCTGAAGCTCACCCCAAAATCAACATTTTTCTGGCATTTTCATAACTCAAAAGTTAAGTTGAGTCCATGTCCCACACCATTTGTTGTCTACATACAGGTAGACATTAGGAGGAACCTACAGCATGCCTCATTTTCAAATTAATTACACAGATTATCACCATCTAATGTATTTGGGCTAAACTATCCATTTAAGCTGTTTGGGCTGAACTATCCCTTTAAGCTGTGAGATCAAACAATGTGAGAACAGTGTTTTACCACTGTATTCATACAAGTCCTTCACTGAGCAAACACTATATCTCTGCTAAGCTAGTATTGCTGTTGAAAACCAATCTGGGGTCTGAGGTGAATGGCCCACCCCGAACCAAAATGAAGCTATGCATTCTCAGCTTCTCTTGAACCAAGTTGACTGGTCCTTTGCCTCCTACAGGGCCAGTAAAACAAACAGGCTCGCCCACAGACAGGGTGTTTGGAGATGTGCTTTGCTAAAGTCTGCATGTCCCAGGATGCCTCTCAGGGAGAAAGAGAGAGGGATAAAAACAGAGAGAGAGAGTGGAGGGACATGGACAGGTCATCATGGGGCACTTGGCTCCACTGCTAGTGTTCCCTTTGCAATCGCAACCTGGGGGCGGATTTTTTTTTTAAAGAGCAGGTCCCTGTCTTGTCCTGTCAAATAAAGGAAAAGGGAGAGAGGAAGGAAGAGAGAGAGTGAACCTGAGAGCCCCCAGTCCCAGCTGTAAGGCTTCCCTGATCCCTCGCTCCTCTCATCTTCAGCCTGAACTCGACCCCTTACGGAGTTCAACCCGCTCGTCTACGTCGTGTTTTCACAGGGCATAGCAAAGAATATCATCTGGGGCCTTTACATTGGACTCAATTTGCGCCTAAGGATTCATACAGGTTTTATTATACTCTACGTCAGGTAATGGATACAAATGATTTAGCGGTGCATAACTGAATGAAACATAAATGGCTGGCAATCTCTTTTTCTTTCTTTCTCTCTCTCTCACTCTCCCTCCCCCTCTATCATCATTGCTCTCTATCACTCCTCTCTCTCTCCCTCTCTCTCTTTCCCTCCACTTCCTCTCTCTCTGAATATAAACCATTGGACACACTACAATCCCAGGCTCCCAGTATGTTCTTTGTGTCCCTGCCAACAGAGCTGACCAGCTCAGCCCTCCGATTCCACGGCTCTAGTTCACTCTGCTCTGGCATTGCTCGCATGCTGACCAGACCAGATGGTGGCAAGCCTGTGGCCAGACGTTTCCTGGTTCCTGGTCACCTGAGCAGCATGTGGCCAGGGTGGCCCTTCCCCTTCCCTGGCTCTTCCTGTTCGGCTTGGAGGTTCCTGAGAAGGGTCAGTGTGACCCAGTGTGCTCAGGATCCATACCGGGATATTTATTATTTCATTTAAATCCTTCTTTGGCTCTGGAGAGCAGAGGGTCATCAATGTCTCTCAGAGGTTACAAAACGTGTTCATGAGGTAACCGCGTGAACTGCTGAACCCGAAGCAAGGACTGGGTACTTGTTTTTTTCTGCACACAAGGGCCACCGAAGAGTGTTTATGTGGCATGATAAATTCAGCAGACAATACACATGAGCAAGCACACACACACACGCCAAGACAGATATGTGCTTTTAGAAAAGGGATGTTTACTGGTCGCTTGCTGGCTGACCGGCTTTTAGGTAATTGCATAATTTATTTGATGCTGTTGGACAAACAGGAACATGCACTAAACTGTCCTCCCCCACCCCTCAGAACACATTGTTATTACTTTAAAGCTAGAATCCTTAATTTAATCAATAACAAAGCATTCACCCCACCTCTGTTTTGGTATAAATCTGAGTGATGGACCTGGAGAAATGTAACCACTCTCAAATTCATAGACAGAGCTATGGATGCAAGGACTGACCAGCCATGATATCAAAATTATAGTTTACATAGGCTATGTTTACAAAAATAGTAAAACAAGCATATTTTGGGTTATCATGGGGTATGGCAGTTGAACTAAGTTTATGGTGCTTCAAGAATCAAGTTAAATTCTTCAAGAATCAATCAGTTTATACCAATAATCATTAAGTCCAAAAATTGATATAACAACTAAGGATTCTAGCTTTAAGACTGATCTCTTCCCTCCTCTGTTTTTATAGATATTCGTATGGGGGGGTACACTGTTACGGTAGCCTTGTAAAGATAAGGTTTAGATTATTAATGGAAATGTTTACCCTGCCCCCTCCCTCTCAATATTAGTGGCTTCCCCCCTCCACGTCAATATCAGTAGTCTCTACACTCCTCCTCTCCACCTCACATGACCCTCCCAGCCATGACATGAGTTCACAGGGGAGGGAGAGGAGCAAAGTAAATGAGGGACAGAGGCCTAACTCCATTAGGCATAGAGAGTAATGAAACCATGTTTTGTTAGATTACCTCCAACAAATGTGTGGACACTGGTTTATGTGGATAATCGTTCATCCCAGACAAAAGGGGACTGATTTAGGTCCTGGCATCAGGTTACAGGCAAAGGTAAGATCCACAGAAGCTGATGTATGTTGATTGCTGGCTATGCGCCATAACCCAAGCACATCAGAGGGAGAGAAGACTGATGATGGCAGGAGGACACAGATCTCTGATTTCTCATAATCTCATGTCTACATGGACACACACACACCACGAACACACACATGCTCATACACGCCCATACACACTCTCGTACACACAAACACACACACACACATGCTCACACACATGCTCACACATGCCTATTAACATGAAATGGATTATGCCTTAGATTTCTCTAAAGATCTATTAGTCCTCGAGCCTGTCATTGAGCAGACGGGTCCACAAGTCTACAAACAGTTGCTCCTTGGCTGAGTGAGATGAATGGTTTTATAAACATGATGAATGACTCTGATGTGTGATGACAGCCTTTGAGTGACTTGTTACAGGTGTCTGCCCCCCACAACCCCCTTTGCCTCTTCCTCCTTTACTCTATCCATCTAGAGAAAGAGCGAGACAGCTGTTCCCTCCGACGACCACCTTGCCCTCTCAATCAGCCTCGACAGACAGTCCTTCTTCAGATAATGGCGAGGCGTAAACTTTGATAGTGATGACAAACATTAGCTAGCCATGTCTATGAAGTTTTTGTGCAGCCTTAGTTTCCGGCCGAATCCCTTTGGCTTATCTGCTCGTTTGCTGTCCTCGGAGGCTCGACCAAGCAAAATAAATAGCTATGCTGTCACCCGTGAGAGTGGATACACAACCGCCCTTCAGACATCCAGTTGGCAAGGGTGTTGGGGAATAAAATATCAAAGGGGCCTTAAAACAGCTGCAAATGGGTTTACAGAATCATGCTGACATGGCACAGAGCAGACTGGTCTAATATTATGGAGACGGTCAGTGATCCATTTCAAGGTAGTGTTTCACACACTGAAAATCCAACTCTCCTCAAATGGCCTTCACTCATTGTCACCCAGCAAAATTAGAATTTTGTGATCTACACATTCGTGATATATACACATTGATTCTTGAAGAATATCACTTATAAATGGTCATCTGTCTAACTCATGATCATAGCCAACCATATCATGCAAAATCATCAAGTATAGAACCACAATTTGGATCATTATCAAACGCTAATAGAAAGTGGTTGGGAAAAGTGCAGAAATGTTCACTTAAAGGAAATAATGTGCTTTGTTTTTCCAACAACAACAACATATACCCACAGTAGCTGTCTGGCACAAGGCAAGGCAAGCAAGAGGTCTTGGGACTGTGATGAAGGTGAATGGCAGGGGAGAGGGGCTAAAGCCTTTCTTCTTGGCTGCTGAGCCTCCCCTTTGGTTCTTCACTGACACTACCTTTTGCTCTCCTAGCAGAAATGAAAGGGGGGAAAACAGGGAGTGTGAGCTCAAATCACGCTGTTCTGTAAATGGACTTGACAACCTCTGATATTGCATCACTTAAAGAACCCTGGAGCTTTTCTCAATAACCCTGAAAGGCGTGGGCTACTTGTTTTCTCTCCTTACACTTGCACCACCTTACACTGATAACATTATCGGAAAGAGAAAGGTAGGAATACAGCAGAGCTACAACGCCCAAGATTGTAAAATTGGAAATAAAGAACTAGAAGGACTTTAATAGTGTACATTTGTAAAGACAGTGAATAATATATTGGGGAATTAAAGAGAGCGAGAGAGTCAACTTCCTAAAAGTAGGTCAGTTGGAAATCAGAATTGCCCCCACCCCCTCTAAACATTTATTTATTTATTTCCAGTCACCTTGGATACGGGCACGGCGATAACTTCAAGCCCCAACATCTCACATTTAGAAAGGCATGAGACGTGGACTTCCAACATCAACGTGAAAGCTCACAAAATCTGTCTGTCATGGGTTTGACAAGTACCCTTCACAAAGCAAATGAAATCTGTATGTTTAGCGGTAGGCAAGGACCTTGTCGGATGCTAATGCCGGGGGCCACAGCGGAGGTAGCTATTTCTACATTTCCAACACAGTATGTTTGTTGTTCTAGCAGTACCTTTGCAAGCCAGATGGTGGTGGTCTCTGCACTTGCTACACGAATCATGCCCTTATCTCCCTTCTCTTCCCTCTCTCTAGCTCTTGTTATTCATTAAAGCGGAGCAGAATAATAAGTCCCTAAGAAACTAGGAACATGTGATGAAGCCATATTTAATAATGTATACATCCCCCTTCTTTTTCTCCCCCTTTTCCCTGCTTCTCCCTCTTCCTCGGCCCCCTCTTTCCAAAAGCTGCAGTGTGCTCCACCAAACTCCTCTCTCAATACACCCGTGCCCTTGTGGTGAATGGGGTAAACACACATTAACATATTTATACTTTGCTGCTACCAAAATGTGACAACACACAAGTGTAAATGCATTCCATTGAAGCCTTGAGAACACAACTCCTTTCACACCCCATTTCAGCCCCGTAATTATGCTATTTAATGTGTTCAGGGAGGACAGAACCGCCGTCTGACAATTGGGAATGGCCATCTCTGAAGATTCTAGATTCTGCCCATCAACATGTTCAATAACGAATGTGATGCTGTGCGATCACAGGGAAGGCATATCATGGTATGTATGAGCTCATAGAGAGAGTGATGTGGGTGCTCTGATACTGGGAGGGCCAGTGATATTTCACTGTAACGTTCTTTGTGAGATAGAACGCGATGGATTCAGTGGGCTCATCGTTTTTTGTCTTTGGCAGGATGAACATGCAGTTTGAGCTTTTATGCAGATACAAAATCAGACACGCATGCGTCACGTGAAATATCAAACAGCGGGAATGAACACAAATAACGTGTTTGATCCATCGAGATGTTTTTCTTCTTCTCTTTGTCGTTATGTGATGAACCGAAGAACACTGACTTTGGTTCACCTTATGGCCTGTGGTAGAGGATCTAGGATATTTTTTTTATAACTGTTTAAAAATCCATACATGCTTTTTATGATTGTATTTTTTTCATTTGCCACCTTGAATTTTTTTCTCACCTCACATTTGAACCAATTATTTGTGTTGTGACAAGGTATGGGTGGTATGGGTGGTATACAGAAGATTTTGGGAGAGATTTTGGGAAAAGACCAAGTCCATATTATGGCAAGAACAGCTCAACTAAGCAAAGAGAAATGACAGTCCATCCTTAGGTTAAGACATGAAGGTCGGTCAATCCGGAAAATGTCAAGAACTTTGAAAGTTTCTTCAAGTGCAGTCACAAAAACCATCAAGCGCTATGATGAAACTGGCTCTCATGACGACCGCCACAGGAAAGGAAGACCCAGAGTTACCTCTGCTGCAGAGGATAAATTCATTAGAGTTAACTGCACCTCAGATTGCATCCCAAATAAATGATTCAAAGAGTTCAAGTAACAGACACATCTCCACATAAACTGTTCAGAGGAGACGGCATGAATCAGGCCTTCATGGTTGAATTGCTGCAAAGAAACCACTACTAAAGGACACAAATAATAAGAGGATACTTGCTTGGGCCAAGAAACATGAGCAATGGACATTAGACCGGTGGAAATCTTTCCTTTGGTCTGATGAGTCCAAATATGAGATTTTTGGTTCCAACTGCCTTGTCTTTGTGAGATGCAGAGAAGGTGAACGGATGATATCCGCATGTGTGGTTCCCACCGTGAAGCATGGAGGAGGAGGTGTGATGGTGTTGGGGTGCTTAGCTGGTGACACTGTCTGTGATTTATTTAGAATTCAAGGCACACTTAACCAGCATGGCTACCACAGCATTCTGCAGCGATACACCATCCCATCTGGTTTGCGCTTAGTGGGACTATCATTTGTTTTTCAACAGGACAATGACTCAACACACCTACAGGCAGTGTAAGGGCTATTTGACCACGAAGGAGAGTGATTGAGTGCTGCATGAAATGACCTGGTCTCCACAATCACCCGAAACCCAATTGAGATGGTTTGGAATGAGTTGGACTGCAGAGTGGAGGAAAAGCAGCCAACAAGTGCTCAGGATATGTGGGAACTCATTCAAGATTGTTGGAAAAGCATTCCAGTGATTTTAGCTTGCTGTAAAGCTGTCCCAGAAAATAACCTACACAAGCAGCAATACAGGAACAACATTCACGGAGTATAATTGAATTAAGGTGAGACTGTCTATTTCACCTTTTGAGCAGAAATGAGAAATCCTGAAGAAATTATATATTTTTTTGTCCATAAAACAAATGTGTTGGTTGGCAGAATACATGATTTATTTTCAAATTGACTGTCTCCTTCATGCTTCTCTCATAAGCTCCAGATGCAAATGCAAGATGCTTCCTCTAAATAGCTGCTGCTAGAGGGTTTCTCTTCCCAGTCAGACACAGTTTTCATACCTAAAGGCAGAGGGAAGGGTTTGAGTGCGACACATTTCACAATACCATGTGGCTCACATCACATCAGTAGACATTGGAGTGGTTAGGATATTTCATTAGCAAGGAGATCAGTTCTGGGAAATAAAGAAAACATGCTCAACTGATTCTGTCAACACGGCAACATTGCAGAGCAGACGTCTGTCTAGGGCTTTCCTTCATGATACTCCACTTTGATAGGCTGACTCACAGCCCAGATTCATTGCATTTACTCTCTTTCGGCACGTCAAATAGCACCCGATATTCTACATAGTGTGCTAGATTTGACCGGAGCCATGGCCAAAAGTAGTGCAATGTACAGGGAATAGGGTGTCATATGCATTTGGGACATGGTGACTGAGACACACACACACATCCTTTAAACCGTCTAGGCTCTTAGACCCTTCTTTCAAAGTCTTCTAGCCGTGGTAGCCAAATTAATGGGCAACTGGGCATTTTTATACATGACCCTTAGCATGGATGTTAATTGCTTAATTAACTCAGGAACCACACCTGTGTGGAAACACCTGCTTTCAATATACAGTGCTTTGTATCCCTCATCGACTCGTGTTTCCTTTATTTTAGCAGTATCTTTCTATTTCAATACTCTTACCTTTCTCCCCTCTCTCTCTTTACTCTCTTCTCCTTCATTCTATCTCAATCGCGTATATAAACTGGTCTCTTTGTCTCTCTCTCTCTCACACACACACACACACACACACACACACACACACACACACACACACACACACACACACACACACACACACACACACACACACACACACACACACACACACACACACACACACACACACACACACACACACACACACACACACACACTCCACTTCTTTCTCTCTCTCACACTCCCCCTTCTCATTCTCAGGCTATACTCTCATTACTGCTAAGGGATTGTTTTCCAAATAATTGCGAGGACGCTGTTCTCTGATGTTGATTAAGTCTTTATTTCCATCACATTCAACTAATTAAATTATATTTTCTCTCCCCCACTTCTCTTTTTTTTCTCATTCCTAATAGCCTGAACAGTAAGACTAACATAAATGGAAATATGTTCATATACATACGAGCATCCTGAACATAAATAGAGACTACAATCATAACACTCTGTCTTAATTTGAAATATTTTCAATAAAATGTAAGCAATGGCTGTGGCTCTGTCTGATATGTGTCTGATATATATCAGGCTTTGCCAATGAAATTACAATAGCTTTTTCCAGAGAATGTGTGAAACTTCAATAATTCAATTTAGCACACATGTAAAATGTTTATGTTATTCATGCATTTCTGTGAATATAATAGAATGGATGACAAAACATGTAAGAAAAACTATCCATAACCCCCACCCATTCATATTCTGTATCCAAAATGTACTTTTCATACTAATGCTAAATGTTTACTTTATGCATTAACACCAACAAGAAACACACACTGTGAATAATGAATTGTGAACAGACTGTATTGGAACTATTTTTTTGTGTATTTTTTTCCGCCCCTATTCCCAGAGCATGAAACAGACATGATAACCTATCGCAAGCGAGTCAAGCCGCTTCACTCCCTGAAACATTGCCCTTCAATCCACTGGCTTTTTAAAATTGAGATAAGGGGGCAATGGAATATACACAAGTGCAGATTTTGGTGGAGCAGCTAAGCTATAGGAAAATATTTGGGCCCATCAGTGAAGGGACTTACATTTAAATAACTGTTGTATAACTTCAGCCAGTAGTTTTGAAAGTGCCAAAATGGGTCCACGTTTTTTTTGTGCACTACGTCATCCAATTGTGTACCACGCCATCCATTTTGTGTGATATGTTGTGGCTAAGATCCCAGAGTGCATTTTAAAGGGGTACACACTCCCCTAGACACCATTCATGATATTTAAATATATGGGTGTCATACTGTGTGTAGACGATTTGGCTCATATCTTTCACATATTTATTTTCCATTTGGACAGTTTTAGAGTTGAAAGAGAAATTGCATAATGACTATTTTATAGGGGTAATCTATGTTGAAATTGTTTGGCAGTGAACATGACCTAAAACAAAACAAGGCAGTTATTTTTTGTAAACCACAACACAGAAAAAAATATTATTTAAAATGTCATGTAATTAGGTTAATAACACAAAGAATAACAGATATTATTAAATGTACAGTAATGTAAAATATGTGGTTAATACAGAAATAATGGTCATTTTAAATTAGTATTATTATTACTACAGTCAATTCTTGTTAGTTTATATGTCTTACCTATTCTATTCCTTTTTTTAAGTCAATAAACTATTCACTTAACTGAGGAAACCTTACAGTTGACATATTTGCAAGTGCAAATAATAAACTGTATCTCTAACACTGTATACCTTTTCCACCACTGGGGATATTAACAGGATTCTAACATTTTAGTGTTGCAGTAATCCTAGTGATTAAGACCTGCTGACAGTTCAGACAAGGTTTATTGTTACACTAGGACCCACAGTGCTCTGCCATATTACAAACTGGGACTGCACGCAGGCTTGTACCTGACACCAAATACAACAAAAGTTCATATCAAATGACTGCCTGGTGCATACTATACTACATTTAGATGCACTATTGTAAAGTGGCTGTTCCACTGGATGTCATAAGGTGAATGCACCAATTTGTAAGTCGCTCTGGATAAGAGCGTCTGCTAAATGACTTAAATGTAAATGTACTGTATTGGTAAAACACGTACACGTACACACACACACACACACACACACACACACACACACACACGTACACACGTACACGTACACGTACACACACACACACACACACACACACACACACACACACACACACACACACACACACACACACACACACACACACACACACACACACATGTATATTTACAATATAAATAATAAAAGGTTAATAGAAAGTTTAAATTAATGTTTACTGGGCATGTACACTATAAAACCTTTTTTTTTATTTTTTACATGGTTTCACCAACCCGATGAATAAAAAACAGAATATATATATTTTTTTTGTGGCCAATCAGATTCTCAGGTTGTGAGATGAAAATGCCACTTCTCCTGCAGGCAGCCCGAGGCATGTCATTAGGAAGGGAATATGACGCCCCACGCCAGTGCTTGCAACTATTAAGTGCAGTAGAAGTGAAAACTCATCACTTTCCCCAAAATTTCAGCATGTTCTTGGGTAAGTTGCTTACTTCACTGACAATTGTTTACTTCACTGACAGGGGTACAGTGGGGCTGTAGGATTAACCTTTAGGTGTCACTGTACTTTCAAGAATATGTCCCTGTCCCCAATCACACACAGTGTAACAAAATGGTGTCTCAATGGGGCAGCTATTGTTCCCAGTCAGCTCGGTGCAGCTTTGAGACACATGACAACAGAAAGAGACTATGCTGCACCAAACTCTGCTCTCCAGAGGCAGAAGATTAATGGGCAAAGAAACAACTTTGGAGATTTTCAGAAAATCCCATTTCAAACCTGATAAAACTACAATTGCCACTATCCCAGCCCACATAAATGTAGCTTTTTTATTGGCACAAACTTTTTTTTTGCATGACAAATGTTGAATATTGAACATTGGCTTCCCGCAAGTGAATTGCTGCAGGGCTGGACTTAACACATGTAACTGGCTGGTTTATAAAATCTAATTGCAACAAATTACACACATGCTCACCTCGGATATACTGTACTTTATAATACAATTCGCACAGTCAGAGTAAAACACTTTCAAAAGGAGGAGAATGGAGGAAAAAACACATGAAAAGAGACTTTTAAGACTTGACATTACACATTCAACACTGCGAGAACAAAGAGTCTCCATAAATACTTCCATATGCTTTCTGTTTGTGGCTATGCATATTTCTATTCAAAGAAAAACAAAAAACATGCGGCTTCTGCCAGAATACTTACTATTCAGAAAATAACCTTTGTAGATGAGAAGATTTGAGGGAGAGTTTTCCTTCTCCCTCTCTCTCCCCCTCCCCCTTTCTCTCTCTGTCTCTATCTCAGCATGACTTTACTGCTGTATCACCACAGATTGAATGTGTTTACTGTGATATGGTTCAAGACCTATCAGCCAACTGCATTCTTGTGCCGTTCATTTTCACAGCATCTGCAGCCATATGCAGGACAGACATAATCAAAGCCTGAGTGACAGCAACCCATTTAGAGCTCAGTCAAGCAACACCAGCCTTGACAAAACAGAACTAGATAAACGCATGCGAATAAAAAAGTAATGGAGGTGGTGGGCTAACAGTAGTGAGTGAGTGATCTAAAGGGAGAGAGGACGGCTATAAAAAATTTAAAAAACAAGTAACCCACATTTTTGGGCTTGGTTGAATTTGGTCTATTTATTTGAGAGCTGCTCATGTTGAGGAAATGTCACGTTTTGGAGGCTCGCTGTCGTCAGAGTATCAGTCTCACCTCATTAGTGGACTTACGGGACATTGTTTGTGTGGTTGAGAGGGGGCTTGTGAAAGCTGCAAATAAAGTAAAGTACCAGCAAAATCTCACAAGGGTAGACTGAAAATCTAGAGAGGTTCCAGGTTCTTGGCAGCATGGCCGTGCCTATTGTGACGAAACAAATTAATAGACTAAATATGTTTCACTCACGCAGAGGAAAAGATAGCTCCTTCAACTTGACAATTCATTCATGAGAATGAAATAGATTCATGTGTTTGTTATTTAAGAGCACAGTAGAAACTTTCTCTGGGACACTATAGTGGTCTAGGTTCTGTTAGGAATACTGCTTGTATACTCTATGTCAAGCTTGAATCAGTCTGACTGTAGCCTGTTGAGGTGAGCTTGTGCTCCTCTGCCTCACAACAGAGACTCCCAAATACACGTTGAGGACAGTGCGGGCTAGCATTTCATAATAGCATCTCTCTCTCTCTCTCTCTTTCTCCCTCCCCGTCTACTTCTATTCTCCACTCCTGTTCGAAATTAGCCAGAAGACAAAAATAATGTGTTTCAACATGGCACAGAAACTGTGGTTTTTGGATTTCCGGTGTTTGTACCTCACAGGCATCACTGCATCACTGTTAAGGCCATTAAAGCTCATTTTTATTCCTTCTTCCTCTCTGTTTCTTCTCTCAGGGCTGTTCGGGGCAACATTTTAGAAACAAAAGCATGTGGGCACCTTTGGGGGGGGGTTGTGTGGTGTAGCTCCATGGTCCATGGTCGGTGTTGGAGGGATAAAGAGAGAGGGAGAGTGAGAGGGGAAAGACAGACTGAGGTAGAGCAGAGAGAGGGAATGAACAGAGGTAGGGTTAAAGAGCTAGACAGAGGTGTTAGAGAGACAAAACAAGAGGGAGTTAGAGAAAGAGAGGTAGACAGAGGTGTAAGACAGCGAGACAGAGCGAAAGGAACGGAAAGTTAGAGAAGCAAAAAGAGAGAGAGAGGGAAGAGAGGTGGGCAGAAAGTGTTGGGTTTCAAATCCAGCGCTCAGACAGCGCCTTGCCAGATGACCTTGGGCATGTCAGGCTGCCATCTGCTGCCTCTGTCTCGCCTGTCAGCACACCTCGGCGGTGGTCCAAATGGCACCCTATTCCCTATATCGTGCACTACCTATGGGCCCTGGTCAAAAGTAGTGTACTGTGTAGGGAATAGGGTGCTATTTGGGATGCATCCCTTGAGTGGAGTTAAAACATGACAATCCAGTTTCCTGACACAGAGAGGTACTCATCATCACCCAAAGAGACGACGGACGGAGAAAGGGAGAGAGACGGAGAGAGGTCAGATTTAGGAAGAGACGGAAGGATAGAGAGAAAAGGGATGAGAGACAGCTAGAGAGAGGGGGAAGACAGAGAGAGGGAGGGAGGGAGGGGAAGTAGGTGACCTTTTACTGAACGGGGACCGTCTCTATCGTCGCTATGAACTGATGTTGTTATCAATGTATGACTCCCTGGGCTCCACTACACTGCTACAATAAAAGCATTATATAGACGGTATATCATCATAGGACAAAGAGGGGTGCTAACAGAGACATCCATTGGGGTATTGGGTTACACTGATTGCTCTCATAAATGAGGGTTGCTCTCATAAAATCATGTGTTAACGGCTTAGTAGTGCTGGATGCAATGGGTGCAATGGCTGTGTTTTCTTGTCTATAGCCTGACTGTCATTCCATCATTCATGTGGTATGGAGTTCCTTAGGAATGGAACAGGAAAAGAGAATAAGGACTATACTCGAGAGTGCAATGCCATTGTGAAGAAATGGGATGAGAAGCAAGTATACATACAGTAAATGACAGCCAAGGCTATACGTTCAGAGTTTTTAATCAGGTATGCCTTTGAAAAGCTCCCTGCAGGTCCGTTATGGCCTCTCATTAAGACCAATCTTAAAGATGTAATGTGTCAGCCATTGGCTGGTACAGTGTCTATATTAGGATGTAATTGTCAGGTACGGTGTCCATATTAGGGCAGTCACACATCCATGGAAGTTGAGTCTCAGGGGTTCTCTTTCAATTATTTGTTTCGATATTCCACATGTGGGATTCACCTGAATCTCAGAAGTTTGAAACCCCTCCCCTTATTATATTGAACCACTCACCCACATTCTGGTAATTCTCACCTATCTTGATCCTTGTTTTCCTGTTCAAGTGTTCACAGGTGTGCCGCGAGGTTATGCCACCAAGTGCAGGTTTTTCAGCTCTCGTCTTGTGTTGGGTGACTTTACCTAAAGTAAAGTTTTCGCTTCAGGTAAGATTTAGCTTTTTCTTCCCTTCTCTGGTGGAAGCTAGCATCACACGGCTAGCTACTGAGACTTGGCTAGCATATCTGCAAGGCTTAGCTAGCCTGGCTAGTTCGCCAGAAGGCTAGCTATCCTACCGACTAGCTTTTCTACCTGGAAGGGTAGAATTATGATCTCATTCTCTCGTTTAGCTGAACCCACCACCGTGCAGCATTGACTAGACCGACTGTCCTAGTTTCACTGGTTATCGGTCAAGAACCACATTGTTCGGCGTAAGACTAACAAAGCGCTAGCTTCCTTTGGCTAACATTTTGCTAACTAGCTAAGCTGCTAGATCATTAGGCGAAAGCTATAAACGTTCACATGGTTAAAGTATTAGCTTTCTCCGGCTGGCACTGTGCTAACTAGCTAAGCTATTAGCCCACGTGGCTACATTTCACTTTGTAGCTGTTTTTTGGAGCTGTGGAGCCTGCTAGCTCGGCCCAAGGGGCACAGCGCAAGGCCCACGGTCCCTGCCCCAGCACCAGAACATCTGTGTCCATGCGGGGCAACCGTATCAGGCAAGGACACGCATCCCCTGATAACACACTGGAAGGGAGTCAGCCCAGTGGAGGAGTGTCGCAATGAATTCTGTGTGTATTCAGCCCAGGGCAGGAATTGGGCCCATTACCCCTGCCGGTCCTGGCAGTGGCCCCTCAGGAAGGCCGGAAGACCTGCTGTAAAAGTGTCTCAGTGACCTGATGGCAAAATTTAGAGAATCTTTTCCACTATCACAAAAATGGTGGTAAAACCATCAGACGAGGGTAGATCAGTGACTAAATCAATGGACATATGAGACCAGGGACACTGAGGCACGGGAAGGGGAAGGAGCTTCCCTGCTGGAGCATTCCGGGGGTATTTGAATTGGGCACATACGGAACAGGATGTTGACATAACGAGTGACGTCCTGCACCAAGGTGGGCCACCAATACTTTCCAGAGATGGACTGAATGGTGCGGATGATACCTAGATGTCCAGTGACTACAGTTGTGTGCGCCCAGGTCAACAGCCAATCCCTTATCCCCGTGGGAACGTAGGTGCACTCAGGAGGACAGGTATCATGTGTGGGTTCCCTCTCCAGGGCCTGGCAAATGCCCACATCTACGTCCTAGAGCACGGAGACTACAACTCGAGAAGGCATTATTATGGGTGCACTCAAAACAGGAACCTCTCCCGAATCATTGAGACAGGACAGGGCATTGGCTTTTATGTTGTTTTTTAAAAACCTGGGCGATATGTCAGCGTGAAGAAAAGGGCCCACCTGGCTTGGCGCGGTTTCAGTTGCCTTGCTGTCCGTATATACAGTTTTCAATGGTCGGTGAGGATGAGAAATGGGTCCTGGGGGCCCTTCAGCCAGTGTCTCCACTCCTCTAATGCCAACTTCACCACCAGGAGCTCCCGATCGCCAACATCATAGTTCCTCTCAGTAGGAGAGAGCTTTTCAGAGTAGTATGAACATGGATAAAATTTCTGTGGATTACCTTGACGTTGGGACAGGACAGCCCTCACACCTACTTCTGAAGGGTCCACCGCCACCACGAAGGGCAGTTTAGCATCTGGATGTTTGAGCAACAGGGCGGACATGAAACATCCCTTCAGTAGGCGGAAGGCTTCGTCAGCTGCAGGATTCCTCCCCAACTTCCTGGGACCCCCCTTGAGGAGAGAAGTAAGAGGAGACGCAATCAAGCTAAAGTTCGTAATGAATCAGTTGGGACGGTTGGGACTGGCCATGGCCTGACAGTATCCATCAGCATCCACCTTCTTCTCATCCATCATGACTCCTTTTGTGTCGATCTGGTAACTTAAAAACATCCTCCTGATGAAACTGGCACTTCTCAGCCTTGACAAAAAGTTGGTTAGCCAGGAGGCGTTCCAGGACTACTCGGACGTGAGCAATGTGATCCTCCAAAGTAGCCAAGTAGACCAGGGTGTCATCGATATACTCGACCACCTGGGGTCCAAGTATGACCCGGGAACACCTCGTTGACGAATGACTGGAACACTGACAGAGCATTGGCTAATCCAAAAGCAATCACCAGGTACTCATAGTGACCAGACATCGTGCTGAAGGCCATCTTCCATTCATCCCCCTCCCGGACTCGGATCAAATTGTAGGCACTCCGCTGGTCCCAAAAAATGTGTGCCGGGGAGCTGTTCGATCGCGACCGGCACCAATGGGAGAGGGTAGCGGTACTTCGTGGTGATGGAATTCAGATTTCAATAATCGATGTACGGGCGCAACCCTACGTCCTTCATGAAGGTGAGTGGTGCTGTGATATGTGTGATTGTCCCGGATGAAACCCTCATAGGCTCCTCTCCTCTCTCCCAGACGGCTATGGCCCACTCAAACGCCCATCCGGTCAGCAGAGAAATAACTGTGGCAACCTTGACCCTCTCGGTGCTAGGGGCTCCCATCTGATGAGCGAAATAGAGGGAGCAATGGAGTAGGAAGCAACAGCATTTTGATGGATTCCATTCATATTTGTCCAGGAGAGACAATCAGGTATCGCTAATCAGGATAGACTGGGGTACTGGTTCGCTGGGTCGACTTTTGGTAGAGAATCATCCGCTCTTCGGAGATGACACCCCTTGAGTAATGTCAACTCATTGAAGAACGTGGATGACCTCATCTATAGCCGTTCCCAAATGAGACAGCTGGTCATGGTGATGACAAAGTAGTTGTCCCTGTTTTCCAACCATCTGGGAGATGTCTTGATTTTAAATGTAACCTTTTTTTTAACTAGACAAGTCAGTTAAGAACAAATTCTTATTTACAATGAAGGCCCACTGGGGGACAGTGGGTTAACTGACTTGTTCAGGGAGAGAACAACATATTTTTATATTGTCAGCTCTGGAATTCGATACAGCAACCTTTCAGTTACTGGCCCAACGTCCTCACCACTAGGCTACCTGTCGCCAGTTGATTAACTGCTGCTTTCCATTTGTAGAGGTAGTATTCTGTAACGTAGATGTAGGAAGTCAGGTGCAGTTAGTGAGTTTAAAGATAGTGAACTTGGAACGATACACAACAAGAGAAGCATCTCACATGGAAACACAAACAACACTACCTGATGACTGACAAAACAGAGTGCTAGATAAATGGTAAGTAATGAAGGTAGTAATGAAGTCCAGGTGTGCGTAAAGATGGGTTGCCAGGACTGTTGGTGAGTAGACCGGTGATGTCACACACTGGAGAGTGGGAGTAGACGTAACAGCTGAGAATAACATTCTAGATGTTTATGAAACTATGGCACTATTAAAGTGATAACAAACATTAGCTCTGCTAAGAAATCAGTATAAACCTAATTAACGTGACAAACCAAACTAATTTAATGACTTTTATCGATTTGATATCAGGGATTTTTTCTACAAAGTGTATGAAGGTGTTAGATACAGAGGTCTATGATTCTGATTCTGATAAACTACAAATTGAACCAAGTGTTGTCACAAGGGCTTTTAAAGGCATGCGTACTAAGAAGGCCATAGGAACTGATGGAATATCAGCATTCCTCCTCAAGATGTTTATGGAGGAGCTTACACTAGCTTGGCATCCTCTCTTTCAGCTTTCTGTTGACATACACATGGTCGCCCTGCTGTGGAAGAAATCAACTATCACTCCAGTCCCAAAGAAACCATGCCCTGTAGTCAATAACGACTTTAGACACATCACATACACATTCATAGTTAAGTCCTTAGAGAAAATCATGGCTGGAAACATATGCACCGATGTCCAACAATCTCTAGATCCCTATCAGTTTGCACACAAGCAGAAGAGGGGCACGGATGACCCTATTAGTACAATAGTTCATCTTATCTTAAAACACCTAGACAGCCCAGTAGCATACACAAGGTTAATTCACTCCAGCTCGGCTTTTAATATAATCCAAGTGTATATCTTACTGGAAGGCTACAATAGATGAAAGGGAAGTCATTCACAATAAGGTGGTACCACTCCTTCCTTACCAACAAGATGCAGCAAGTCAGAGTTAACTCTACGCTCTCTGATGCCCTGACAACCACCACGGGGGGGCGCCCAGGGCTCTGTGAGTTCCCCTATCCTTCTCACGCTGTACACAAACAACTGCGTCAGCATGCACCCCAGCAACTATGTGGTTAGGTTCTCGGATGACACCGCTGTCCTCGGGCTCTGAAATAAAGGCTCTGACACCAATGGCTACAGGGCAGAGATCAAAGGATTCGTCAGATGGTGTGATGAACATCACCTATAGCTGAATGTGAAAAAACCCTAAGTCTATTGGGGACCACAGCCCCATAGTGCTACACATTGGGAGAACATTGAGCAGGTGAACTTATACAAGTACCTGGGGGTCCACATTGACAGTGAGCTGTGCTGGTGCACCCATGTGGAGAGCGTTTGCTCATGCAACCAACAGCGTTTGCAGTTCCTGCATCTACTCAGGGTCTATGGAGGCATGCTCCTCTTTTATAGATACAGCTTTGAGTCAATCCTAAAATATGGCATTGTTACAGGGTTTGGTAACCTGACAGTGCAGTCCAAATCTACAGACGGACCAAGACAGCAGGGAAGATTAGAGGCATGGCACTTCCCTCGTCTCTCCAGGACATTTTCGAAGAGACTGTCATCAGACAAGCCATAAAGGTCATATCGTACCCCACACATGCACTGAACACAGCGTTCCAGCTGACGCCACCGAGGAGGCGTTATAGCGTGCCCATATGCAGGCTGAACAGATATAAACATTTGTTTGTACCCCTGACAATAAAACTACTTAACGGCAGTGGAGACATCGAGGCAGACGAGTGCGTTGGCAATGATGGACTGGAGCCTGGCCCGTGAGCCTTCATCATGTTGAACTGCCACCTAGTCACAACCTTGCCTGACATTAACTTATTAACTTTTTGTGTGGGTGGGGAGGGGGGTATGTGATGGGTTGCTATTCTCAATTGATTTGATGTATTTATGTGAGAGCAGCAGCACTCTCTATTGTCCAAGTCAGATGTCCCCTCTGGGACAATAAACTATATTATATATATCATATCATAATCAAGATGTGACAGGACCAGAGCCTGAACTAGTACAATTGATTTTTGTGTAAAAAAGGCAGGACATATTTTTTTAAGAGAAATACCCATCCCCATCTTCACAACAACTTTGTAAATACCCATAATAATTGACCATCCAGTGTTATACCTAGGAGTTTAGCTTCCTAAACTTTTCCAATGGTCACACCCTTTATGTACAACTCCAGTTGAGGTTTAGGTCCTAGAGAATGCTCTGAACCAAATACAATGCTTTTAGTTTTGGATGTATTTAAGACCGGTTTATTAGTAATCACCCATTCTGATGCTGACAGTAACTCCCACTAGCTTTGGGTGTTGACATGTAGAGTGTGGAATCATCCACATACAAAGTCATGCTTTGTGTAAGACCAGTGGCAAATCATTTGTAAAAATAGAGAAGAGTAACGTCCCAAGGCAACTGTCCTGAGGGACACCGCACTGTGCATATCAGATAATAGAGAACTTTCCATTGAAGAACACTCTCTGGTTTCTATTGGGTAAATAACTCTCCAACCATGTGATGACAGGTGATGTAAAGCCATAGCAAGTGAGTTTTTCAAAAACAATGTATGATCAATAACATAAAGGTTGCTCTGAAATCTAACAATACAGCTCCAACTATCATCTTATTATAAATTCATATCAACCAGTCATTAGTCATCTGAGTCAGTGCAGTACAATTTGAGTGCCCTTCTCTAAATGCATGCTGAAAGTCAGTAGTTAACCAGTTAACTAACTAAATGTAAGGGACTAAATGTAATGAGAAATGTAATCTACGTAATCCCCAAAAGTAATTATTTATCATGAGAGGACCACAACAATAACTAGTAATTCTGCATACTCCAAGAAAATCTCACCTTTTTGGTAAAAATAGTTATAAATTGTTGAGGTGTAGCCCCTTTTTGAGGACACAAGTACACCGTACAAATTTGATAAAAATATGAAAACATTAAACATTTTATATGATGTACTTCCTATTCAACAAAACTGTATGAATGGGGCTTGAAATGACTTAAATGCGTTCTCAATATAATATATTCAAATTATAAAATGACTAGCTATAAGATTTCCCCTTCCTTATAACTGTAAAATAAGTATTTGTATGTTTAGTGTTAGACAAAATGTGCATATTTTCTAAAGGTCTCTCTTGTTCAAAATGTCTGCCCCCATCGTTGTGAATGTCTCACAGAGATCTAGCTTGGCTTCCTGAACTCGCTAAGAACTCGCCTTTCATCTCATATTAATATTGTCCGTCTATGACAAACAGAAAGTGTGTTTAGTTTAAATCTATTATTTTAGATGAATGTCTATAAATCGATCTCTGAATGTGCACAAACTACTCTCTCCTGACGCACTACGACGTAAGGATTGCAGGCATTGTCAGGGGCTTTTGTCAGTGGCTATGACATAGTGTTCAGCCAGGAATTGATGAACAGTCAGAAGAGCGAATGAAATGGTAGGAGGGACATCCCAGCTTCAAGTGGTTTCAGATTTCACATCCTACATCACACAGGCTCAGAAAATATACTACCATGTCCATGGGAATCGGGGCTATCACTCAATGCAAGACCTTTCCATTTCCATCTGTCCACATATCGATTCCGAAGTGAAAATGTTGGTCGGAACCGGTAACAGAAACATGCAGGTATCCTAAACAGGGGATTTTTACATCTTGTTCTCTGAGAAATAGCATTGTATTTGGTCAATAACTATTCTCTCCATCTGTTTCAGGGCCGTCGGCAGAACAAATCAATATGACAGGCCTTTGATTTCCATAGGTGGGCATTATTTAAATAATTTTTTTAATGGGTGTTATGGTAAAGACCTTAAGCAGCTAGTAAGTTTACATTTTGTGGAAGCTTACAATTTATCCTACCATTTCTACTGATCAGCGTGCCAGTTATCAGTATTCTTATATGCACATTTTCCGGGAACAGTTACATTTCAATAATTCCGTTTTTTTGTTTTCAAAATCATTGTCACGTGGGTAGTCATAAAAATAAAAATAATACAATTCTAAAAGTTTAAATTCTATGCTAAAGTAATGAGTGCATGGAACTCAGAGATAGCCTATAGGCCATTGCAGCAGTAGGCCTATAATTTCCATCATCATCTAAGTAAAATAAAATATGATGAAAATTCCATCTTTCAAATAACATTAATCTCTCTACTCTGCCTGTCTGCCTACAGTTTCCCACACCATTGAGCTTGGGACAGACAGCAGTTTCTTCTGAAATGTCTAAAGGATATAGTGTATGGGATCATCAGATCATGATTTGTTTCTCTTTTCACACCGAGTCTTGGTGATTATCGAGGCCGGGAGAGTGTTGGAAAGATTTTTTCAAATACGGTCAAGAACTATTTGTCTATTATGAGCAAAGGATAATAGCCAAATAGTCAACTCTGTTGACTTTGTGAGGTGAAGAATGAATGAATGAATGAGTGAACGAGTGAATGAATGAGAATGAGTGAGAAGCTCAGCTTATTAGTGGTGGATGTGGTGAGTTAAGACAGAAATCAGACATCCCAAATGGGGAATTTCCTACATTTGCACTGCAGCAGGCCAGATAGGCCTACTTCTATGCTTGCTCAGGCATGTTCCTAGAGAGAAACCAGACACATGCCCATTGCTCACGTGGCGCACACTCCAAACAAAAGACAATGGAAAAATGTACAAAACTCATAAATTACGGTTATGAAATAAACATCAACTTGTTTCTCACAACTGCAGCAGGTTGTGAACCTCTACAAACAAAGTGTCAACGGTAGGCTAAAAGACTGTAATTAATAAATATGAATTTAAGCTTACTGGTAACTTATTGGGAATTGATTAAAAAAAAAACGAAATACAATCAAATGGAAAACATTTCACACAGAGCCTAGTGCATGCTTTCTGGAGAGAGACTTCACCACACACCACATACCCCTCCCTTTATTCTTGTTGCAACACTGTAAAAAATACTCAAGACACATTCTCTTCACACATATTTTAGATGCTTTTCACTGACAGCCACAACTCAATCAGCTAGACCTATTGCCACACATGTTGCCCAAATGTCATGCTTCCCAAACAGGCATAGCCTAAGCACTTGAAACAGATTTTATTTACACAGGAGAAATAATCTAATTTTGGCAAAACATCAAAGAGCTTAAGGGGAAGACAGCATCCGAAGTGCACTGTGCAATCGCCAACTTTCTTTTCCAATTTGCAAGAGTCTGAAACCAGAGAACTGTAAATAATAACATGTCTCCACCCTAACAATGGGAGTCGTTGTCCCAAAGGCAGGACGGGAGCTACAAACTTAGGTCTGCAAATTATGCCCATAAAAGAGCATTGTAAGTATTCTGGACAGATTTTGGAGAAAGTGAGCCCTCTAGCTTTGCCTCTTCTCTGCTGAAACTATCACAGGAGAAAGCATCCGAGTGTGCCCCTCTGTCTTTCTATGTATAGTACATGAACCTGACGGTGTATGGCCAGACATAGTACGACATGCCGTACTCTTTTTGCCCAGACAGCATCAGATACATGGTCTACACAAACTGAGACAGAGGGCCGCTGTTTCACTGCCAAGACAGCATCAGATGCATGGTCTACACAAACTGAGACAGAGGGCCGCTGTTTCACTGCCAAGACAGCATCAGATTCATGGTCTACACATACTGAGTCAGAATGCCGCTGTTTCACTGCCAAGACAGCATCAGATACATGGTCTATACATACTGAGACAGAGAGGTGCTGTTTCACTGTTCAGACAGCATCAGATACATGGTCTACACATACTGAGACAGATGGATGCTGTTTCACTGTCCAGACAGCATCAGATTCATGGTATACACATACTGAGTCAGAATGACGCTGTTTCACTGCCCCAACAGCATCAGACACATGGTCGACACATACTGAGACAGATGGGAGCTGTTTTACTTTCCAGACAGCATCAGATTCATGGTCTACAGATACTGAGAAAGAGGGCCACTGTTTCACTGCCCCAACAGCATCAGATACATAGTCTACACATAATGAGACAGAGAGGAGCTGTTTCACTGTCCAGATAGCATCAGATACATGGTCTACACATACAAAGACAGAGGGCTGCTGTTTTACTGTCCAGGCAGCATCAGATACATGGTCTACACATACTGAGACAGAGGGCCCTGTTTCACTGTCCAGACAGCATCAGATTCATGGTCTACACATACTTATACAGAGGGTCGCTGATTCACTGCCCAGACAGCATCAGATAGATGGTCTACACATACTTATACAGAGGAGGTGCTGTTTTACTGTCCAGATAGCATCAGATTCATGGTCTACACATACTGAGACAGAATGCCGCTGTTTCACTGACCAGAATGCATCAGATACATGGTATAAACATACTGAAACAGAGGGGAGCTGTTTTACTTCCCAGACAGCATCAGATTCATGGTCTACACATACTGAGACAGAGAGGTGCTGTTTCACTGTCCAGACAGCATCAGATTCATGGTCTACACATACTGAGTCAGAATGACGCTGTTTCACTGCCCAGGCAGCATCAGATACATGGTCTACAAATACTGAGACAGAGGGCTGCTGTTTTACTGCCCAGATAGCATCAGATACATGGTCTACACATACTGAGACAGAGGGCCACTGTTTCACTGCCCAGACAGCATCAGATACATAGTCTACACATACTGAGACAGAGAGGAGCTGTTTCACCGTCCAGACAGCATCAGACACATGGTCTACACATACTGAGACAGAGAGGTGCTGTTTCACTGTCCAGACAGCATCGGATTCATGGTCTACACATACTAAGAAAGAGGGACGTTGTTTCACTGCCCCAACAGCATCAGACACATGGTCTACACATACTGAGACAGAGGGGTGCTATTTCACTGTTGAGACAGCATCATATACATGGTCGACACGTACTGATAGAGAGGGACGCTTTTTCACTGCCCAGACAGCATCAGATACATGGTCTACACATACTGAGACAGAGGGGTGCTGTTTCACTTTCCAGACAGTATCATATACAAGTCTACACATACTGAGACAGAGGGCCACTGTTTCACTGCCCCAACAGCATCAGATACATAGTCTACACATAATGAGACAGAGAGGTGCTGTTTCACTGTCCAAACAGCATCAGATTCATAGTCTACACATACTTATACAGAGGGCCGCTTATTCACTGCCCAGGCAGCATCAGATACATGGTCTACACATACTGAGACAGCGGGCCGCTGTTTCACTGCACAGATAGCATCAGATGCATGGTCGACACATACTTATACAGAGAGGTGCTGTTTTACTGTCCAGACAGCATCAGATTCATGGTCTACACATACTGAGACAGAATGCCGCTGTTTCACTGCCCAGACAGCATCAGATACATGGTCTACACCTACTGAGACAGAGAGGTGCTGTTTTACTGTCCAGACAGCATCAGATACATGGTCTACACATACTGAGACAGAGGGAGCTGTTTCACTGCCCAGACAGCATCAGATACATGGTCTACAAATACTGAGAAAGAGGGCCGCTGTTTTACTTCCCAGACAGCATCAGATTCATGGTCTACACATACTGAGACAGAGAGGTGCTGTTTCACTGTCCAGACACCATCAGATACAGAGTCTACACATACTGAGACAGAGGGGAGCTGTTTTACTTCCCAGACAGCATCAGATTCATGGTCTACACATACTGAGACAGAGAGGTGCTGTTTCACTGTCCAGACAGCATCAGATTCATGGTCTACACATACCGAGTCAGAATGCCACTGTTTCACTGCCCAGGCAGCATCAGATACATGGTCTACAAATACTGAGACAGAGGGCTGCTGTTTTACTGCCCAGATAGCATCAGATACATGGTCTACACATACTGAGACAGAGAGGTGCTGTTTCAATGTCGAAACATCATCGGATTCATGGTCTACACACACTAAGAAAGAGGGCCGTTGTTTCACTGCCCCAACAGCATCAGACACATGGTCTACACATACTGAGACAGAGGGGTGCTGTTTCACTGTTGAGACAGCATCATATACATGGTCTACAGATACTGAGACAGAGGGCCACTGTTTCACTGCCCAGACAGCATCAGATACATAGTCTACACATACTGAGACAGAGAGGAGCTGTTTCACTGACCAGACAGCATCAGATACATGGTCTACACATACTGAGACAGAGGGATGCTGTTTTACTGCCCAGACAGCATCAGATACATGGTCTACACATACTGAGACAGACTGAGGTGCTGATTTCAGATGTTTCACTGCCCAGACAGCATCAGATACATAGTCTACACATACTGAGACAGAGAGGAGCTGTTTCACTGACCAGACAGCATCAGATACATGGTCTACACATACTGAGACAGGTGGAGCTAATTTACTGCCCAGACAGCATCAGATACATGGTCTACACATACTGAGAAAGAGGGCCGCTGTTTCACTGTTGAGACAGCATCATATACATGGTCTACAGATACTGAGACAGAGGGCCACTGTTTCACTGCCCAGACAGCATCAGATACATAGTCTACACATACTGAGACAGAGAGGAGCTGTTTCACTGTCCAGACAGCATCAGATACATAGTCTACACATACTGAGACAGAGAGGAGCTGTTTCACTGTCCAGACAGCGTCAGATACATGGTCTACACATACTGAGACAGAGGGCCACTGTTTCACTGCCCAGACAGTATCAGATACATGGTCTACACATACTGAGAAAGAGGGCCGCTGTTTCACTGTTGAGACAGTATCAAATACATGGTCGACACGTACTGATAGAGAGGGCCGCTGTTTCACTGCCCAGACAGAATCAGATACATGGTCTCCACATACTGAGACAGAGGGGTGCTGTTTCACTTTCCAGACAGTATCAGATACATGGTCTACACATACTGAGACAGAGGGGTGCTGTTTCACTGTTGAGACAGCATCATATACAAGTTCTGCACATACTGAGACAGGGGGGCGCTGTTTCACTGCCCAGACAGCATCAGATACATGGTCTGCACATACTGAGACAGAGAGTTGCTGTTTCACTTTCCAGACAGCATCAGATACATGGTCTACAGATACTGAGACAGAGGGCCACTGTTTCACTGCCCCAACAGCATCAGATACATAGTCTACACATACTGAGACAGAGAGGAGCTGTTTCAATGTCCAGACAGCGTCAGATGTGCCTGTGGACACAGACTCCTTTTGGCTTTGGTTAAAATATAGCATATATGGGGTACAGGCAATTCAGCCTGCTACTATTCTCAATAGTTTCCCATCTAGGTTGTCTATACCTGGAGTCTTATCATTATTGATGGATTACAATTGTTTTTCGGCATCACCAGTGAGGCTCTCCATACCCCTAACAGAGGGCCTCCTACCATGGGTCGGCACAGTGAGCCAGTCCCCCAGCCTACCTCGTCGTTTACACAGGTCAGCGATGACGCACTGTCCCTTCCGGAGAGGCATGGCGGTATTACATCGAAATTCCGTGGCTTCCTACTCCAGGGCTCCCTCTATTTTGCCTATCAGACGGGAGCCCCCACCACCGAGAGGTCCAAGGTTGCCACGGTCATTTCCCTGCTGACCGTGCGGCGTTGGAGTGGGCTACGGCTCTCTGGGAGAGAAGAGAGGAGGAGCTGGGTTCATGGCTCTGTTCAGGGCGGTCTTCGACTATCCCCCAGAGGGCAGAGAGGGACATTAGTGACTTTTTCAACTCCACCAGGGTGCCCAGGCTGCTGTGGAGTACACCCTCATGAATTGTGGCAGCCTCAAGCGGATGGAATGAGCTGGCGGCTTGCACTATTCCGGAGAAGACTACGCAAGAGGTCCAGACGGAGTTTGTGTGCCGGGATGACAACCTATCCTCGGACGCACTCATCGCAATGGCCATCCGTCTGGATAACCTTCTTCGGGAACGCCGGTGCCCACCTCACCATTCGCCATCCTCCTTTGGCTGTCCCGAGGCATAGCCTGAACCCAGGGTAGGTGTGAGTATTCCATCATTAAACTCACCTTCTGCACCTGCTTGCTGACTCCCAGCGTATATGCTACAGAGATGAATTGGGTTTTCTGCCCATGAAATAATTTAACACTAGAACCGCTAAAGCAGTCATTCTGACTGCTCACGAATGTATTTATTTCATTACACTGCCATTTTTTTGTCCCCCTCCGTCCTTGACTTTAACTAAATAAGTCTATATAACACACTATGTTAGAATCGTATTATCACAAACAGAACTGGAGTTATAACCAGTATTAGGATTTTTTTTCTCATTTGTTAATGGTAACATAAACGAATGAGCATACTATTTTGTTATAAAAAAATGTTTACCTAACATACCTAACTAAATGCTTATTTTAGCTATAGCATGTATGAGATGTGTTAATTACGCTGCTAGAATGTTGTAGTCAGAATGACTAGCTCAAAGGGGAGTCCCTAGAGGCCCAGCGGTTCTAGTGTTACGGTTCTCCAAAGTATTTCCCCATTGTGTTTAATGTCATTTATCTTGACTTGCTTAAGTTAAATAAAGGTTAAATAAAAGTAAAAAATAAAATATTTTATCATTTTTTTTCTTTCTTTTTAAGTTTAGTCATAACTTGTCTCAATTTACAGTATGTGAACCAATCAGCTGAGCAACATCATACACATCAGACCAACATACATATTTTACATCTTCAGCAAAAGAGTCCTGAGAAAACATTTTGTATGATTTCTTAAAAATGACTTTAGGCCCAACCTTTGTCACTTGGGTTTCCTTGTCATTGCCACAATGTTAAGGTCACTACTGCCAATTGGAACTGATATTGCTTTGGAGCAAAGCTCTGCAGCATTAGTGAAGATACTGTATGAACAATACAAGTGGAAGTCCCAGATCGAACACTATTGGTATGTACTCTAGTGATAACCTGGGTCATATTGCAGGCATTAGTCACAGTCCTGAGAGGACAGCTAGTTGCTAACCAATCAATGTTCAGGTCACCCAGAAAATAGGCCCCTCTGTTAACATCACACAAATTATCAATAGTGGTGGAAAAAGTACCCAATTGTCATACTTGAGTAAAAGTAAAGATACGTTAATAGAAAATGACACGGGTAAAAGTGAAAGTCACTCATTAAAATACTACTTGAGTAAGAGTCTAAAAGTATTTGGTTTTAAATATACTTAAGTACCAAAAGTAAATGTAATTGCTAATATATACTTAATATTAAGCAAATCATTTTGATTTACGGATAGCCAGGGGCACACTCCAACACTTAGACATAATTTACAAACAAATAATTTGTGTTTCATGAGTCCATGAATCTGCCAGATCAGAGGCAGTAGGGATTACAAGAGATGTTCTCTTGATTAGTGCATGAATTTGACCGTTTTCCTGTCCTGCTAAGCATTAAAAAAAGTAATGTGTACTTTGGGTGTCCGGAAAAATATATGGAGTAAAAAGTACATTATTTTCAGTAGAAATGTGGTGAAGTAAAAGTAAAAGTTGAGGGGAGAAGACTCATACCTCATCTTAGTAGCCCCTCAATGGCCGGGCAAGCTGGGTAGCGGAGATCATTCTCCTGCTGTGTGACAAGTCCTACCAACTCTTTTTACAACGACAGCCTACAAGCAGTGGGTTAACTGCCTTGTTCAGGGGCAGAACGACAGATTTTTTACCTCAGCTCAGGGATTTGATTTAGCAAACTTTCGGTTACTGGTCCAATGCTCTAACCACTGGGTTACTTGCCACCCCTGACAATCAGTGGTGTAAAGTCCTACTTAAGTCGTTTTTTTTTTAGGTATCTGTATCTGTATCTGTACCTTAATATTTGTATTTTTGACAACTTTTACTTTTACTTCACTACATTTCTACTGAAAATAATGTACTTTGGTCTTCTGACCAAAGCAAACAGAGATTTCCCACCCTCACCCGGACACCATGGCCCTCTGTGCCTGGCCCATGAGAGGTTAAATCTGGATGCGACAGGCCTGCTTCTCGGAGTCATTGAGACTATCCAGAGTGCCAAGGCTCCTTCAACACACTCACTGTATGGAAACAAGTAATGTGTTTTTAAGAAGTGGTGTGACCAAAAACAGATAATTCCTTACCAATGCTCTGTGTCTGAGGTTATATGCTTTTTGCAAGACCTTATGGACAGAGGGAATCCCCACGCCTCAAGCTGACCACCATCATTCCTGTTCTCAAGAGCTCTACAACTACGTGCCACAATGACTACCACCCTGCAGCACTCACATCTGTAATCATGAAGCACTTTGAAAGCCTGGTTATGGCACACAACTATCATCCCAGACACCCTAGAATCACTCTAATTTGCATACTGCCCCAACAGATCCATAGATGATGAAATCTAAATTGTACATTTCAAACTGTCCTCACCCACCAAGATAAGAGGAATGCCCTATGTGTGAATGCTGTTCATTGACTACAGCTCAGCATTCAACACCATAGTCTCCTCCATACTCGTCACCATAGTCCCCTCCATGCAACTGGATCCTGGACTTCCTGATGGGCCGACCCCAGGTGGTGAGGGTTGGCAACATCCCTTTTGCCATATTGATCCTCAACACGGGCGCCCCACAGAGGTGTGCGCCTTGCCCATGCACGACTCCAACACCATCATAAAGTAAGTTTTCTGACGACAAGACGGTGGTAGGCTTGATCCCCGGTGACATACAGCTGCACCATTGAGAACATCTTGACTGGCTGCATCACCAGTTGGTATGGCAACTGCACCGTCCTCAATCACATGGCGCTACATGCAGTACATCACTCGTGCTGAGCTCCCTGCCATCCAGAACCTCTATTCAGGCAGTGTGAAAGAAGGCACTGGAAAATTGTTAAAGACTGCTGAAAAGTGAATAATATGGCTACACGGACTATCTGCATTGACCCTTTTATTTTTACATTGACTTTACGCACCTTCACAGGACCCGACAACACTCACTCAAACACACACATGCACTAACACACTAACACACACACACACACACACACACACACACACACACACACACACACACACACACACACACACACACACACACACACACACACACACACACACACACACACACACACACACACACACACACACAATACACGCGCACACACAAAAACCACAGACACTCATTTGCTCACAAACTTATCATGCACACACATTCATACTTACTCTACACACACGCACACACACACAAACACATACAATCTTCATTTACGCTACTGCTACTCTGTTTAGCATATTTCCTGATACCTAGTCACCTTACCCCTATACATATCTACCCCTACCACTCATATCTACCCCTACCACACATTGTAAATATGGTATTGGCACTGACCTTGGAACTTTTTGTGTTCTTCTTATTTCCATTTCTTGTGGGTTTTTGTTCTACTTTACTTTATTTTATATAACTACTTATATTGATTACTGCATTGTTGGGAAAGAGCTTGCAAGAAAGGAATTTTAATGTACGTGTGCACGTGACAATAAAACTAAAAACTTATAATTAGGGGAGGGGCTCACCTCATTCACCACTCGACCTGTGGTTCTTCGAGATATCTCACTGATAATATCAGAGAACCTGGGTTACACAAGTAGCCTTGAGATTCCCACCTCACAAAACAAACACTTCTTCAGGGCCTCAATTAGAGTCACACATTTTGATAAACCAATATCACCTACACATTCCAATCCCTGGAAGCTGAGAGGAAGCTCCATTGACCGAAGGGGAAATTATTTAGCCCATCATAATCTGTTAATTATACCCCAACCTGCTGAAATACGTACAGAGCCGAGAGCCCCAAAATACATTTCGCATTCGGGAAGAGAGATGAGAAAGGAACTTGGGGGATCAAGGTGCTTATCAGTAGTATTATCCTCCAAATGGAGTCTCCCGATGTCGCCCCTGGCAAGTTTAAGGTGAGCAGTTCGTCAGTCGTCAGTTCCATCAACTTCACAGAAGCCTTTTGGAGATCTCTCCAAAGCATCTTGACTAAGTGACACCAGTCCAATAACTGACTGTGTTTGGACTGCTGCTTTGTTTGTGGATTTAAAAGTTAGCAAGTGGGGAGGCTGCTATTTGGCTGCTATTTGGGTCAATGTAAACCACTCCATAATATTCAGCAGTATAATTTCCCCTCTCGACCGCAAGCTACTTAAATCATTAATGAGCTATTTTAAAAAAAGGTTTTATTTACAGTTTTTTTTTATTCTCAGTAATATATCCACATTCACTTACAGTATCACCTGCAAAGTAGGTGAAGGGATGCTAAAAAAATGTTGAATTTAACTCCAACGCGGTGTGGGAATGTATTCATCATGATTCCTCCGACCTCGACACCTATGACCATGACTATAAAAATTACTTGGACAGTGCCGTCCTGAACCAAAATCTGGCTTGGTTATTTGCGTTTGAACGTAAACTTTTTTTATCAATGTGTTTTTTGGCAGAAATGCCTTCTGGAACATGTGAACTTTCTTGTGCCTTAATAACAAACGTGTATGTCATCTGTAAATACAAATACAATTGTTAAATTATGAGCCTAGTTGGTTTAGCCACAGAAAAAGTCAGCAAACTTCCCGCTAGCCATGTTTGGCTGAGATAATGAGTGGGCTGGACATGCCGAGAGATGAGTTTGAATTGGTCTACCATAAAGCATGCTTCTGTCTATTTGAGCTGGTCAGTATGTGTTGGTAATCTTGTCTAACGCTGCTTTTTTTTATGTATATCGTGCAGTAAAACTGCCTAAGTGTTGCTCTCCACTTTCTGGAGGACCGAGTTCAGTAGAATTTGAGTATGATAGCTAAGGAGATGGAGAAAACACCTGTCTCCAGATTACATATTCAACCATGTCATCCGTGACAGGAGACAAATCCATCTATGATGTATACGGGTAAGAAAGTGGTTTCATTTCAAGTTAAAGTGTACTGTTAGCTAGATAATGTTAGATGGCTGGCTCACTAGCTCAAATCAAATCAAATTTTATTTGTCACATACACATGGTTAGCAGATGTTAATGCGAGTGTAGCGAAATGCCTGTGCTTCTAGTTCCGACAATGCAGTGATAACCAACAAGTAATCTAACTAACAATTCCAAACTACTGTCTTATACACAGTGTAAGGGGATAAAGAATATGTACATAAGGATATATGAATGAGTGATGGTACAGAGCAGCATACAGTAGATGGTATCGAGTACAGTATATAAATATATGATGAGTATGTAGACAAAGTAAACAAAGTGGCATAGTTAAAGTGGTTAGTGATACATGTATTACATAAGGATGCAGTCGATGATGTAGAGTACAGTATATACGTATGCATATGAGATGAATAATGTAGGGTAAGTAACATTATATAAGGTAGCATTGTTTAAAGTGGCTAGTGATATATTTACATCATTTCCCATCAATTCCCATTATTAAAGTGGCTGGAGTTGGGTCAGTGTCAATGACAGTGTGTTGGCAGCAGCCACTCAATGTTAGTGGTGGCTGTTTAACAGTCTGATGGCCTTGAGATAGAAGCTGTTTTTCAGTCTCTCGGTCCCAGCTTTGATGCACCTGTACTGACCTCGCCTTCTGGATGATAGCGGGGTGAACAGGCAGTGGTTCGGGTGGTTGAGTGGACCAATTCAGTGGACCAATTCAGTTTGTCTGTGATGTGTATGCCGAGGAACTTAAAACTTGCTACCCTCTCCACTACTGTTCCATCGATGTGGATAGGGGGGTGTTCCCTCTGCTGTTTCCTGAAGTCCACAATCATCTCCTTAGTTTTGTTGACGTTGAGTGTGAGGTTATTTTCCTGACACCACACTCCGAGGGCCCTCACCTCCTCCCTGTAGGCCGTCTCGTCGTTGTTGGTAATCAAGCCTACCACTGTTGTGTCGTCCGCAAACTTGATGATTGAGTTGGAGGCGTGCGTGGCCATGCAGTCGTGGGTGAACAGGGAGTACAGGAGAGGGCTCAGAACGCACCCTTGTGGGGCCCCCGTGTTGAGGATCAGCGGAGAGGGGATGTTGTTGCCTACCCTCACCACCTGGGGGCGGCCCGTCAGGAAGTCCAGTACCCAGTTGCACAGGGCGGAGTCGAGACCCAGGATCTCGAGCTTGATGACGAGCTTGGAGGGTACTATGGTGTTGAATGCCGAGCTGTAGTCGATGAACAGCATTCTCACATAAGTATTCCTCTTGTCCAGGTGGGTTAGGGCAGTGTGCAGTGTGGTTGAGATTGCATCGTCTGTGGACCTATTTGGGCGGTAAGCAAATTGGAGTGGGTCTAGGGTGTCAGGTAGGGTGGAGGTGATATGGTCCTTGACTAGTCTCTCAAAGCACTGATGACGGAAGTGAGTGCTACGGGGCGGTAGTCGTTTAGCTCAGTTACCTTAGCTTTCTTGGGAACAGGAACAATGGTGGCCCTCTTGAAGCATGTGGGAACAGCAGACTGGTATAGGGATTGATTGAATATGTCCGTAAACACACCGGCCAGCTGGTCTGCGCATGCTCTGAGGGCGCGGCTGGGGATGCCGTCTGGGCCTGCAGCCTTGCGAGGGTTAACACGTTTAAATGTCTTACTCACCTCGGCTGCAGTGAAGGAGAGACCGCATGTTTTCGTTGCAGGCCGTGTCAGTGGCACGGTACGTGTATGATCTTATTATTCATATTTCAGAGCCATTTGCTTGGCTAGCTAACATTGAACCTGGATGGTTAGCTACCTGCAGATTATTTCAGGGTAGTTTCATCATGAGTTGGGATTATGGTTCATTGTTTAGCTAATGGGTTACCAATTAGCGTGTTTGACATTTCAGTGGAAATACTACTAGTCTCAGCTTTTTGATAAGCGGTTTAGCAAAAAGAAATACGTCCCATATTATCAGCATACGGTCCCCAGTTATTGGCCACCTTACTATTTTGTTAAATTACAAGATATATCCATTTAATTTTGTTAAAAAAAGAGACACCAACCTCGTGTCCGAAGTGTTTACTGGATAGTTGACTAGCTGGTTACCCAGCCTTCCAGTAAAAGAAAAATGACTTGCCTGTCAACTTTTCATTGTGTAGCCTGGTAAAAAGTTGGATTTTAAAAGATGTGTGGTCTGTCACACAGTATAATTTTACAATATACAGTGTGTCGGACAAAATGTGCATAAATATGACTTTTTTTGGGTGTCCAATATTGGTGGAAAATTAGCTAGCTAGATGTCTGAACAAAAGACTCCACAATACAAGTATCTATTTCAATAGAATGTCACTGCGACAACTCAAATCAAAGTTGATTTATCATGTGCGTCGAATACAACAGGTGTAGACTTACACAGTGAAATGCTAACTTACAGGTTCTAATGCTAACTTACAGGCTCTAACCAATAGTGCAAAAAAAGGCATTAGGTGAACAACAGGTAAGTAAAGAAATAAAACAACAGTAAAAAGACAGGCTATATACAGTAGCGAGGCTACATACAGACACCGGTTAGTCAGGCTGATTGAAGTAGTATGTACATGTAGATATGGTTAAAGTGACTATACATATATGATGAACAGAGAGTAGCAGTAGCGTAAAAGAGGGGTTGGCAGGTGGTAGGTGGCGGGACACAATGCAGATAGCCCGGTTAGCCAATGTGCGGGAGCACTGGTTGGTCGGCCCAATTGAGGTTGTATGTACATGAATGTATAGTTAAAGTGACTATGCATATATGATAAACAGAGAGTAGCAGCAGCGTAAAAAGAGGAGTTGGGGGGGGGCACACAATGCAAATAGTCCGAGTAGCCATTTGATCACCTGTTCAGGAGTCTTATGGCTGGGGATAAAAACTGTTGAGAAGCCTTTTTGTCCGAGACTTGGCACTCTGGTACCGCTTGCCATGCGGTAGTAGAGAGAACAGTCTATGACTGAGGTGGCTGGGGTCTTTGACAATTTTTTTAGGGCCTTCTTATGACACCACCTGGTGTAGAGGTCCTGGATGGCAGGCAGCTTAGCCCTAGTGATGTACTGGGCTGTACACACTGCCCTCTGTAGTGCCTTGCGGTCAGAGGCCGAGCAATTGCCGTACCAGGCAGTGATGCAACCAGTCAGGATGCTCTCGATGTTGCAGCTGTAGAACCTTTTGAGGATCTCAGGACCCATGCCAAATCTTTGTCGGCTTTGTCGTGCCCTCTTCACGACTGTCTTGGTGTGATTGGACCATTCTAGTTTGTTGTTGATGTGGACACCAAGGAACTTGAAGCTCTCAACCTTCTCCACAACAGCCCCATCGATGAGAATGGGGACGTGCACAGTCCTCCTTTGATAGACGTTGGTTAGCTACCTGCAGATTCATGCAGGGTAGTAACATCATGAGTTGTGATTGTGATTAATTGTTTAGCTACCTAGTTAGCTATATGACTTAACATAAGACTCCACTATGCAAGTAACCATTTCAATAGAATGTCACTGCGACAATTGTTGATAGGTGTTGGTTAGCTGCCTGCAGATTCATACAGGGTAGTAACATCATGAGTTGTGATTATGGTTAATTGTTTAGCTAGCTAGTTAGCTACATGTCTTAACAAAATACTCCACTATGCAAGTAACCATTTCAGGTGCGTTCGTAAATTCAGTCTAGCCATCTACTCCGATTTCAGAGCACCCTTGTCTGAATATGCCAGAACACAGAATAACTGAAGAATTTACGAACGCTCAACGCCAGTTGAATATGGCTGGTGTCAGTAAACGTCAGGAAAAAATAGTAATTCAATTGTTGCCATCAGCACAGTTTCAGTGCTCTTATTAACATGAAAACAGCCTAACCAGCTCTGCTAGGGCGAGTAAAATGGTCAGAGTGGGGTGTTCTCTCATTATGTGTCTGGAAGTAGCTAGCAAGCTAGCCAATGTTAGCCAGTTAGCTTGGGTGCTTGTCTGCCGTTGTGAGGTCAGATAGTTTGGATTAACCGCACTCATCGGCCAGAGTGTCCAGTCTGTGCTCTTAACGCTCCGAGAGCAAAACACTCTGAATTTACGAACGGACAATCTGACAGCACAGTTGCAGTCACCAACACTCTGGATAACATAACAGCCTAACCAGCTCTGCTAGGGCGAGTAATGTTCAGTGAGCTGTTCTCTCATTTGTGTCTGGAAGTAGCTAGCAAGTTAGCTTGGGTGCCTGACTGCCATTTTTGTATTATTTTGTATTATTATTATGAACAAAACAAATACAAAACAGAAATATACAAACAAGAGTACATAAACCTAACAGCTATGTCGAGATAGATTTTCAATTTTATGGTATTGCTTTGTTGTTTTTACACTTACTGATAATCTCAAAATAATATTAATAGTAGTTTCTTTTAAAATAGCATCTTAGAACTCACTGCAAAATATTCTGACATAAGAACAGTCCCAAAAGAAATGGTCAAGAGTCTCTGGGTCATAACCACAAAATACACATTTGTTATCAATAACTATCTTGAATCTGTGTATAATAAAGATCTTTACAGTGGTGTTTGACTGCTGTTAGTACAGAATTCTCAGATCAACCCTTAAAGAGATGGGTGGGGCTAAAGCTTAAGAGGGTGTGAACAATGCTGAATGGGTGTAGACAAAGAAGGGTTCTCTAGCAGTAGTACCAAAATATTCAAAGGCCATTTTCTCAAAAGTGAGATTTACAAGTTGCAAAGCAAAATTACTTTCCCATTGTTCCTCAAATGCAGTGTATGATACACCATTTTGTAGCTCTGATTCTCTACTTTTATCCAATGTAAAAAACACGATTTCACATTTTGCAATTTAAGACCGATTTGAGCCGGTCGGTCCCATTTTATTTTCACATTGTCTTTTTCAGCCCGTTTCCCATCACTATGGCAGCTTGGTTTGACTGGGTTCTGCTTAGTAGTGTGTAACCCTCTTTCCCTCCGCCAACAAAACAACAGCCGTATATGTTTATCTCAACCTACCACTCTTGGGACTTAGGAAGTAATTCTACCATGGCCAGGGCTTGCTCTCCTGCCTGTCCCTCAGTGACTGATATGAAAGGGAAATGGGGAGACTGACCCTCCCCTGACTTGGGGAAATTGCTCTGACCTTGTGCTACTTTGGCAGGAAGTGACCTGGCACATACCAAGTGGCATTGCATCCAGCCCTGACCCCTGAGATCTCAGGTAAACTCCTCAGCCTCTTTGTACGTACACAAGAGGCACTGCATGGCTAGATCGTGTTACCTCCGATTGGCTCCGAACCTCCAACAGCCACAAGCAGCCTCTCTTTTTGCAACCTCTCGACATCACCCCGCATTCTGATTTGGGGAGCTGAAGCATGCCCCCATCATTAACACCATCGGTTGCCCTCATAGTCAGAGCTAAAAGGTCTGCATTCATGGGAGCCGTCCTGGAGACCAGATGTGAGAGAGGGGGAGTGAAATTGAAAGTGGTCGGGAGCAGCGGGGCAGTGTGTATGCCTGAGGCCCCTGGGCCCGAATGGTGCACAGGTCACAGTGAGTAATGCAGAACTGGGAGTAGAGCTGCTAGCAGTTTCCTGCACACCAGTAAGATCACACAGTAGTAGTAAACACAAATCTCTCCCAAATACAGTACAAGTCAAAAGTTTGGACACACCTACTCATTCAAGGCTATTTCTTTATTTTTACTATTTTCTACATTGTAGAATACTTGTGAAGACATCACAACTATGAAATAACACATATGGGATCATGTAGTAATCAAAAAAGCATTAAACAAATCAAAATAAATAATATATTTGAGTTTCTTCTAAATAGCCACCATTTGCATTGACGTGAGGAAGACATTAAGCGTGTTATCCCTCACAAGGCTGCTGGCCCAGACAGCATCCCAAGCCGAGTACCTAGAGCATGTGCAGATCAGCTGGCTGGAGTGTTCACGGACATACAATATGCATTATAGGATAAACATTTGTGGGTAGTCTACTGCCTTGTGCGCATTGCTGCACTTATAATGTGAAGAAATAATAGTTTATCAAGGTATTAAGATAAAAGTTCTGATCAGTTGGATCAGACTCATTGCTATTGGGATTTATCGTCCCACAACTGTCCCAGAGTTTGTTGGGAATAGGCTATTTCTTTCTCGACAAGCTGACCAATAGAATAGGTCACCTTTTCTACTACAGGGATAGTACAGATGTAGGATCTTAATTTGATCACTCTTTTGTTGCTGAGAATTTTCCTGCCAAGCAGGAAATGCAAACATGTAGTGTATTTGAGTTTTAAAAAGTCTTCTAAAGTTAACAATTTCCACTTTGAAATTTCAGACTTTATTTGCCCAAGCAAAAAATGTATCAACTCCTACAAAAATGCCCAATAATTATAATCCACACAATAATTCACATTTCCTGTTGCTGCAGAATTATCTTCCTGCTGTAGCTGACTAGCTCAAATTAAAATCCTAAATTTGTAGACAGACAGTCTAGTGATTTTGCTGTTCGTTACTCGTCTTGAAGAAAAGTAAATATGGACAGTTACTCTAACATTGGAATTTGGTAAGAAGGATGCACGTCTTGCATCCTTGACTTGCATGTTTTGTTAACATGAATTACCATAATCTAAATGTGATTTCTGTCATTCTCATCACCGTGGGTGGATGCCCTAATTAGATTACGCTCCCAATGCATATGGGTCTGTTTAATTCCTCACTTGTCTGGTAAATTAAAAATGCTGCCAGTCAAACGTCCGGTGCCACATTTTCCGAATGAAAACCCTGGTGAAGACTCTCAGGAGATGCAGCTTGCATGGTTAGTTGTCTGCATGCAGTGGTGTAGTGCAGTTTTATGAAGTGAGGGAGTGCAAAAAATATATAATAAGTTACGTCATCATTTTATTAATCAAAGTTTGTACTGACAGATGTAGAATAGGGCAGTGCATACAATGCAGCCTCCAACTGCAATTGTTTGTCTATGTCCACACTTGTCTATTTTTAATACCCTCAAACACCAAGTTAGGCATACCTCATTTCAAAATAGGCCATTGTCACTGTCAATTACTGGTGAAATGTCAAAATTGCATGTCAATCATTTGATCTCAATCAGTCTCGTGGGAATATGTATTTAACTATATGCCTTTCTTGTAGGCCTATTTTGTTTCAATCAAACTAGTGGAGTGCGCTGTTCAGTGTTGGCCGCATGAGGAAAAAATGGTGACTCTTCAGCTTTAGATAAGGAACGACTGAGGAGGTGTTTTTGGTGCACTATGCTATAGCATGTGCTATTATATTCGGATCTGTTATCTAAAATACTTATTCATCATTATGTGATCTTGCTAGACATTCATTCAGCTTTGATTTAACTTCATTAAACAAGCACCATTGTGAGAAGTGAAAATATTATTTTGTAACAATAATAATGAGTAGGACTACTATTAGGCATCGGCAACAGATCTTGATGATGAGGGTTATTTTGTTGTGCTGAAAGGACAGCACCGTAACCAACTGGTCACATATCATTAGGGAAAATACCATTTCATCTATCCTCTCTTCTAGCTTGAAATGAAAACACATTCTGTACAAGCTCAGATCTCAATCTTGTTTTATGCTAACAGTCCTAAAAATGATCAGAGTATGGAAAAAGTTCCTTTCATTACTCAGCCCGGTGGTCTTGGAATTCCCTCCAAGCCAACCTAAAACTACAGGACCTGGTGTCCCTGGAGGAGTTCAAATGAGAAATAGATGAACAGATTGTTGAGACATGTAGTTGTATCTAGTTGTCACCCGATGTCAGTACGTAGCCTTATGTAAGGAAGCATCACACACACCACACACATGCCTCCACACACACGCACATCCACTGTTGGTTTGCTGTTGTATTTGTGCTGTTGCCAGTGTCTTCTGTGTTGTCTGTTTTGTCTAACATATATATACATTTTTATCCCATCCCCACAAGCAGGCCTTTTGCCTCTTGCCAGGCCATAATTATAATAAGTATTTGTTCTTAATTGACCCGGCTGGTTAAATAGGCAAAAGGTTAAATAAAATAAAATAAACATAAGAGGGTGTCCCTGGAGTTATAAAACATTAAGGCAGACACGTGTTGAATTTGGATACTAGATGTCGTTGGTGTGAGGATAAGGTTCATGCGGTGGATCAGTTTGTCGGCATACGCAATAGAGGTGGTACGTTTCTGTAAGCTACACACTTGGACAGTAGGGGGAGTTCAAGTGCATAACAAACTGTGTTGAGGACAGCCATTTTAGCAACCCCTGGAGTTTTCCATCTGTGGCAGTTCTTGTTATGTCGGATTTGGATCACTCAAAGTGATCAAGCCTGTGACTGACGGGCCTCTGCACAGGCCTACAATTATTCATCAATTGTGCCACCGCAGAGAGAGAGAGAGAGAGAAACAGAGAAGAAACCACCATTTACCTACCTATAGGCTGCTATACCCTACATATTGCTTTAGTTTGTCATGTTTCTATTCCAAGAAATATGACAAACAAAAATATGGTGCTGTACAACGTGACCGGTCGGGAGTAGGCTGCTAAGTTAATTAAGAATGAAGCAAAATAATCCTAACATTTCTACACCCTAATTGTAGGCTAACCAATACCCAAACAGAGATTCAGTGAAAATACAAAATCTCATTGATTTATAAAGACCAGTCCCCATGCTTGTCTCAGAGCAGCTCAAAATGGTGCTGAAATAGTTGACCACACGCAGGTAGGCTATTGCTTCAACTCCTATTATAATAATTGGATGACTTTGGGTGTTCCAGTGAGCAACAATTTGTTGCCTTCATTAGCCTACTTTATTCCGATATTTCTGTCATTCAGTGATATTTTTGATATTTTCATTTATTCACATAGTAATTCATTATGACTAGAAAACAATTTATTTGGTTGACTCAGTTAAGAGTCTATTGTCCAGCACAGAGAAGGGATAATTAAACAAGTCGGTAAAATACCGTTAGACTTGGAGATTATGGTCACGGACAGTGCTATTCGCCTGTGTTACGCCGAACACGAAAGCCCAGGAAAGTGAACAGATACAGTAGGCTACAATACTGTAAAGTAGGCCTAATAATTCTGAAAATAATGCTTAAATATATTGACTGCTGGACTTTACTGTATGCTGCACATTTTTACATTGTATTCCATTTCCAAATAGACTATTCAAGCCATCGACTCACTAATGGTTGAAGATGATGAGAAATCGGCAAAGGCAATCTGTAATGTGCTGGCATCACGACAAAACATCAACATCGCTCTAATCACAGTCAGAAGACAGTTGAAGAAACTTCAGTGGACTTATGAAAAGGCCCTGAAGGACATTTTATATATATATATATATAAACATTTCAGAACATTAACCATGTGTGTTCTCATGTTTTGTACTGTTCTGTAGTTTCGACCCAAGGATTCGTCTGACAAACAAAGATCTTTGCATCCTGCAGGCCCAGGCATGGATCAAAGCTGGTGAGACATTCAATGACATCATTAAGATGTGCTGGACCCTATGTCAGAGATGTTTTTGGGACCACATCGTGTCTATTGTCCTGATAATAGCCCTTGTGAAAAACAAGTATTTGAAAATTGTTATCTAATATTTAAGGGGCTTTTATATCATTATAATGCTGGGTTAATAATAATAATAGTCGTTGGATAACAGATCGGCTCTCGTAACATTAAGAGGCACCTTCTATTTTCAAAATAATAATTAATTCAGAAGATTAAACCCATAGGTTTTAGGCCTGCAGTTTCTAATAAACAGAAAATTGCGTGTCAATTCATAAACATTAATCGGTACATCGAAAAATCTCTTCCCAACTACTTTGCAGTCTATATGGCACAGCTGTACATTTTTTGGTCGTTATTTTTCCCCTTTCCACTTGAAGTTTTTCATCAATTAGTATATTTGAGTTTAACCACAATATTTGTTGTATTATTTGTTCTGTCTCTTCTGGTGGATTAAACTGAAATTGCAACCAATTTTCTATGGCTTGTTTTAAAAATAACAATATGTTGGAGATTATTTAGTCTTCAAATAACTGAAAGTGAGCGATAGTAATCTGAATAAAGGGAAAATGGCTATTCTTGAACAAGGGGTGAGACATTCTTACTAATTTGTAAATAAAGCCAGCTTGTTATTTAGAATTATTTATTTATGTTTTTAGAGGGAGAGTAACCAAAAGCCCACCGCGCCTATTTTTCAAAAATTGTCAGTCCACATGTCAAGTGTAATACCCCCAATTGTATTTACCCAAGTTCTCTCTTAACTCCAGGACCACCGACAGTTTTTTTATTGTTGTTGCCTGATGCAGGACTCTAGTGCTAGAGAAGAGAGACTCTCAGACTGAAAACGCCTCCATTCATTTATGAAAAGATAGTCCATTTGTGCCACAATTTTGACTACCGATAGATCAGCGATCTAACTCCCCCTTGTGATAGTGTGGTGCAATGACAGAATGACACCATCTACCACTAACGGTCGCGGCATACGCTCGTAACTTTTAAAGGAAGAACCACTGTACATCCAAGTCTGGTTGTGGAGGAGAGTCAGTGAAATGCTGTTACAAACGCCATCCGACCCGACTTCCAACACGTAATTGTGGAGTTTTTTATGTTGACTGTGGCAAGAATCCTGCAGGTCACTTCCTACATATTCCTTAATATTCCTTTGGAAGTGACAATTTCTCCGATATTAATTGTGGGTGGTTGGCTGTGATTACGGCCAGTATCTCACAGTCAATCCCCAGCTACCATACACAGCGACATATATTCTTGTCACAATACCAGCATTTTGACTTTGACACCGATATCAGGTTTAGTATCACAATACTCAATACCATCACGATATTCAATAACAAAATGATACCACAAAGGCCATATCTCACAGTCAATCCCCAGCCACCACACACAATTTCATACAGCAAGTTTGATGATCGTAAGGGGCCTCATGTTCGGCATAGATGCATATGTCCTTAAAGGGATGTTGGGATGGGATTACTGAATGGTTTGCCAGAACAATGAATGAGTCACCCAATGTGGGAGCTCATTTTTTACATGCGAGTCCAGCTCAGGCATCACATTGGTTGGCCATGGGTGGTATCAAAATAGGTACATATGATGTCAATGCACTCCAGCACTCTCCAGATGGCATTTTGAGTGTTGAATGGCCTACTGACATATGGCAGTTCAGTTCCATGGTGTCTCTGTCTGTAGTGACTTCCAGAGGTGGATTTGATGGTGGAGTGGGCCTATCAAGGACAGTTTTGGGATATTCAGGATGGCATTGACATTAGAGAGGAGCAATTTCTATCATCATGTGAAGACCCACTAAGTTCATGGTACTTCTTGTCAATGAGTGTCAGGTTGTGTTGGTTCAATGTCTTGTACACCTGCCTTATGTGATTTTCATCATGTCTGTTTGCATTCTCCCCATACACCATGGCACATCTACATCAACTCAAGGGCAGACAGCCAGGATAGTAAAATGCAGTGAGCCAGCGGAAGGTCGTGTTCAGGTAGCCATATTGGACTAGCCATGCATCAAAGCTCACTTCTAAATGATAAGGAGGCTACTTAAGAGCCCAATCCTGGAGGCACAAGTTATACCACAGTGGGGGCAAGTTGTAGAGCTAGAGATATGGTGTCATAGTTGTAATGTGGTCTGTGTGTAGCTTGTGTAGAGGAGTCAGGTGCCAGGACAGCAGATATGAGTAAATAAACTTAATTTACTCAAAATAGACAAATACAATACAATAAAGCGAGCCCACATAACCGACCATATTACATACAAACAATTACTCACAAACAAATATGGGGGAACAGAGGGTTAAATAATGAACAAGTAATTGGGGAATTGAAACCAGGTGTGTAAGACAAAGACAAAACAAATGGAAAATGAAAAGTGGAACGGCGATGGCTAGAAGGCCAGTGACGTTGACCGGCGAACACAGCCCGAACAAGACTGACTTAGGCGGAAGTCGTGACAATAGTCCAGGGTTGGATTACCTTTCCTTTTCCGTGGAGCCTCCGAGTTGTTTCATTGATCCTCAAAGAGGCTTGTGACTTGGAATACTTGGTGTTACCATGCCAAGTAGTCTGCCGCCTTTTCTAAAATCCAGACAAAGGATTCCCAACGTAGTTGAATTGCACAAAAATAGTATTGAGTACAGGTCATACGAACAGTACACAAATCTGAAAGATGTCTCTTATTTAAAACATATACAGGTGATGAAACCACAACGTATTGTGGCAGCCATATTGCAAGAGTAAGGGGCTGAACAAATAAAATCCACAGAGGAACATTTGACTGGAGAAAAATGGTAGTTTCAGTCTCTGAACCCACTTATGTATTTTAGTAGTTGAAATTTCCATTTTCAAAAGTTTAGGGTCACTTAGAAATGTCCTTGTTTTACCATGAATACATGAAATGAGTTGTAAAATGAATAGAAAATATAGTCAAGACGTTGACAAGGTTATAAATAGTGTACTTCAAACTTTGCTTTCGTAAAAGAATCCTCCATTTGCAGCAATTACAATTACCACCACCAAAAGCACCCTTAAACCATCACATTGCCTCCACCATGCTTGACAGATGGCGTCAAGCACTCCTCCAGCAAATTTTCATTTTTTCTGCGTCTCATGAATGTTCTTCTTTGTGATCCAAACACCTTAAACGTAGATTTGTCTGTCCAATCTTCCTCTGTCCAGTGTCTGTGTTATTTTGCCCATCTTAATCTTTTCTTTTTATTGGCCAGTCTGAGATATGGCTTTTTCTTCGCAACTCTGCCTAGAAGGCCAGCATCCTGGAGTCGCCTCTTCACTGTTGACGTTGAGACTGGTGTTTTGCGGGTACTATTTAATGAAGCTGCCAGTTGAGGATTTGCTTCTCAAACTAGACACTCTAATGTACTTGTCCTCTTGCTCAGTTGTGCACCGGGGCTTCCCACTCCTCTTTCCATTATGGTTGGAGCCAGTTTGCTCTGTTCTGTGAAGGGAGTAGTACACAGCATTGTACGAGATCGTCAGTTTCTTGGCAATTTCTCGCATGGAATAGCCTTCATTTCTCAGAACAAGAATAGGCTGACGAGTTTCAGAGGAAAGGTCTTTGTTTCTAGCCATTTTTGAGCCTGTAATCGAACCCAAAAATTCTTATGCTCCAGATACTCAACTGGTCAAATGAAGGCCAGTTGTATTGCTTCTTTAAATCAGAATAACAGTTTTTAACTGTGCTTACATAATTGCAGGGTTATCTAATTATCAATTAGCCTTTTAAAATGATAAACTTGGATTAGCTAATACAACGTGCCATTGGAACACAGGAGTGATGGTTGCTGATAATGGGCCTCTGTACGCCTATGTAGATATTCCATAACAAATGAGCCGATTCCAGATTCAATAGTCATTTACAACATTAACAATGTCCACACTGTATTTCTGATCAATTTGATGTTATTTTAAATGGACCAAAAAATTGCTATTCTTTCAAAAACGAGATTTCTAAGTGACCCCAAGCTTTTTAATGATAGTGTACAGTTGAAGTCTGAAGTTTACATACACCTTAGCCAAAAACATTTAAACTTAGTTTATCACAATTCCTGACATGTAATGCTAGTAAAAATTCCCTGTCTTAGGTCAGTTAGGATCACCAATTTATTTTAAGAATATGAAATGTCGGAATAATAGTAGAGAGAACGATTCATTTCAGCTTTTTTTTCTTTCATCACATTCCCAGTGGGTCAGAAGTATACATAGACTCATTTAGTATTTGGTAGCATTGCCTTTAAATTCCTTAACTTGGGTCAAATGTTTTGTGTATCCTTCCGCAAGCTTCCCTCAATAATTTGGGTGAATTTTGGACCATTCCACCTGACAGAACGGGTGTAACTGAGTTAGGTTTGTATTAAGGTCAGGATTAAGGTTTGTGATGGCCACTCCAATACCTTCTTTGTTGTCCTTAAGCCATTTTGCCACAACGTTTCATGTATGCTTGGGAACATTGGCCATTTGGAAGATCAATTTGCGACGAAGCTTTAACTTCCTGGCTGATGTCTTGAGATGTTGCTTCAATATATCAACATAATTTTCCTCCATCATGATGTCATCTATTTTGTGAAGTGCACCAGTCCCTCCTGCAGTAAAGCACCACCACAACATGATGCTGCCACCCCCATGCTTCACGGTTGGGATGGTGTTATTCAGCTTGCAAGTCTCCCCCTTTTTCCTACAAACATAATGATGGTCATTATGGCCAAACAGTTCTATTTTTGTTTAATCAGACCAGAGACATTTCTCCAAAAAGTATGATCTTTGTCCCCATGTGCAGTTGCAAACGGAAGTCTGGCTTTTTTGATTGCGGTTTTGGAACAGTGGCTTCTTCCTTGCTGAGTGGCCTTTCAGCTTATGTTGATATAGGACTTGTTTTTACTGTGAATATAGATATTTCTGTACCTGTTTCCTCCAGCATCTTCACAAGATCTTTTGCTGTTGTTCTGGGATTGATTTGCACTTTTCGCACAAAGTACGTTCATCTCTAGGAGACAGAGTGCATCTCCTTCCTGAGCGGTATGATGGCTGCGTGGTCCCATGGTGTTTATACTTGTGTGCTATTGTTTGTACAGATGAATGTGGTACCTTCAGGCATTTGGAAATTGCTCCCAAGGATGAACCAGACTTGTGGAGGTCTACAATTTATTCATCTGACGTCTTGGCTGATTTCTTTTGATTTTCCCATGATGTCAAGCAAAGAGGCACTGAGTTTGAAGGTAGGCCTTGAAATACATCCACAGGTACACCTCCAATTGACTCAAATGATGTCAATTAGCCTATCAGAAGCTTCTAAAGCCATAACACCTTTTCTGGAAATTTCCAAGCTGTTTAAAGGCACAGTCAGCTTAGTGCATGTAAACCTCTGACCCACTGGAATTGTGATAACGTTAATTATAAATAAAATAATCTGTCTGTAAACAATTGTTGGAAAAATTACTTGTGTCGTGCACAAAGTAGATGTCCTAACTGACTTGCCAAAACTATTGCTTGTTAACAAGAACTGTGTGGAGTGGTTGAAAAACGAGTTTTAATAACTCCAACCTAACTGTATGTAAACTTCCAGCTTCAACTGTATATTCCCAAGATACATTAAAGATATCCTAATATATCCTGACTACTTGTATTACACATTTGAGCAATATCAGTGCTTGCAATATTGACTTACATGAGTTTGTGGCCCATCCCACCTCCAGCTCCCCCCTCCACCCAGGCATTATTCTGCACTTTTTGAGTTTAGGGGGTGTTTCACAATATCTATCAACCACACTTTTATAAGAGATGTGAAAAACATGGTTGTGTTTTATTCTACCTCTGGCAGGGGCATCTCAAAATCTAAAGCCTTTTTTGAGGATGGGCCACTAGCCTAAAATAGACAGCTCTAATTTGATCTTACAAATATGAAAAACCCCAAATATGAACGACAAAAACAACAAAACAATGCCACCCACAGGCAAACACACTTTTGAGAGAACCAAAACAACTAAAGCAACATTGAATATTTTTGGGTTACAATTATTTCCTTTCAGTGGCTTCAAGTTTTGTTCCATGTTAGATTGGCAATGCATTTTGGCTAAGTGATATCATGTGGCCTGTCGTGTTAGTCTCCACGATGCAGTCTGCCTATTCCTCATCTCGACGGGCCCTGTCTCACCGTGGGGGAGGAACTACATTTCTTTCTCATTTGGAGGCAATAACAGTGGCAGAAAATGCTTTGGCAAGCAAACAAAAACTGCACCCAGAGCTACACTCAAGCAAAAGGCGCAACCTTTGTTTTGATTTTGTGATTTTGCTTAAATAGCCATGTAGACATTCTCTGATATAACCGGGTCATTTAAGTTTGAAATGTTTCGGGAATAGTCGAAGACTCCCATTTAATCGCAGCGAGCATGCAGTAATTTTTCAGGGCTCCATTAACAACAGTTTTAGAGGAAATAGTGCTAAAAATTCAGACCATACTGTCGGTGATCTATTCACATGCTCCCGAGCCACGTTCAGAAATCCATACAGCAGAGACAGGTTTATTAACATGCCTCACAGAGCTCAATGGCAGGATATTGCATGGAGAGGCATATAACAGCTGAGCAATTTGAGGTCGGCAGCTGGGCATGCAGGTATTGTCATTAATTCCACGCTCAATTCCCACGGCCATGTCGGTGGTGTACAATTCGCTGTTGTTCCTTTGCTAAAGGAATTTGAATTAAATGTTTTTTGGGAAACACCGACTCAAAACAGCAAGGGATAAGGAAAAGAAAACACCAGGCCTTTTAAGAAAATGGCCTGGTGTGATTTCACTAAGAATTTATCAAATGTATAACCCACTTGTCGCAATGCTTTGAGTGCCACTTTTGTTTCTGGCATATATTGTACAACACATTTCTGACATACTTTTATATAGTGAGTTTGGCTTTTGGGCAACACTTTACATTAAGTTGCCCCTATTACTATGTAATTGCACAGTAATAACTGTAGTAACAACATGGTAATTACATAGGTATTGCTTATTATACATCCACTTGTGTAATTACTAACGTAACATATTTTCTTGTTCCACTGTGTAACTAATGCTTTGTAATTACTCGCTTGAAAGACACCTGTAAATTACCCTGGTTAATAACTGAAACCAAAATCTGACCTTGTTACATTTAGCGACACGTTCCACTACCATTGAATCCACATGTAATACCAGGGTTGATAAATAGGCTCGGACCTGGTAACGACAATATTGTAACAAGGCCCAACCTGTCATGAACTACCAGTCCTTATCAATGTGTTTAATTATATGTTATGACCTGGATTAAAGGCTATTCCGAATCAAGTGTAATGTAAGAACAATGCAGTTAGATACAGCGTCATCAGAAAATATTCACACCCCTTGACTTTTTCCACATTTTGTTGTGTTCCAGCCTGAATTTTAAATTGATTTAATTATGATTTTTGGTCACTGGCCTACACACAATACCCCATAATCTCAAAGTGGAATTATGTTTTCTGAAATACTAATAAATAAAAAATGAACAGCTGAAATGTCTTGAGTCAATAAGTATCCAACCCCTTTGTTATGGCAAGCCTGAGTAAAAATGTGCTTAACAAGTCACATAATAAGTTGCTTGGACTCTGTGTGCAATAATTGTATGTAACGTGATATTTGAATGACTACCTCATCTCTGTGCCCCACAGATACAATTATCTGTAAGGTCCCTCGGTCGAGCAGTGAATTTTAAAGACAGATTCAACCACAAAGACCAGGGAGGTTTTCCAATGTTTTTCAACTTTTTGTCCTGATTACAAATTTTGGGCAAATCCAATACAACAGAGTACCACTCTCCATATTTTCAAGGATAGTGGTGACTGCATAATGTTATGGGTATGCATGAAATCGTTAAGGACTTGGTAGTTTTTCAGGACAAAAAATAAACGGAAACGAGCTAACCACAGGAAAAATCCTAGAGGAATACCTGGTCCAGTCTGCTTTCAACCAGACACTGGGAGATTAATGAATCTTTCAGCAGGACAATAACATAAAAGGCTAAATTCAGTGATGTAAAGTATTTAAGTAAAAGTACTTTAAAGTACCACTTAGCTAGTTTTGGGGGGTATCTGTTCTTTACTTTACTATTGATAATTTGGACAACATTTATTTTTACTCCACTACATTCCTAAAGATAATAATTTACTTTCTACTCCATACATTTTCCCTGACAACCAAAAGTACTTGTTACATTTTGAATGCTTAGCAGGACAGGAAATGGTCTAATTCACGCACTTAAAGAGAAAATCCATGGTCATCTCTACTGCATCTGATCTGGCGGACTAACTAAACACAAAGCTTTGTTTATAAATTATTTCTGTGTTGGAGTGTTGGAGTGTGGTCCTGGCTATCCGTCAATAGCCATATACTTTTACTTTTGATCCTTAAGTATATTTTAGCAATAACATTTACTTTTTATACTTAAGTATTTTAAAACAAAATACTTTTTTACTTTTACTCAAGTAGGATTTTACTGGGTGACATTCACTTTTATGTGAGTAAATTTCCATTAAGGTATCTTTACTTTTACGCAAGTATGACAATTGGGTCCTTTTCCCACTACTGGCAAAATCTAAACTGGAGTTGCTTACCAAGAATGTTTCTGAGAGGCCAATGTTTCTGGGTGGATGTTTCTGGGTGGCCAAGTCACAGTTTTGACCTAAATCTGCTTGAAAATATATAGCAAGACCTGCAAATTGTTGTCTAGCGATGATCAACAACCAGAGCTTGACAGAAGTTGAAGCATTTTGAAAAGAATAATTGGAAAATGTTGCACTATCCAGGTGTGGAAAGTTCTTAGAGATTCACCCAGAAAGACTCACAGCTGTAATCACTGCCAAAGGTGTAACAGAAAGTATTGACTTCGTGGTGATATTTCTGTACTTCATTTTCAATACAAACATTTCTAAAAACATGTTTTCACTTTGTCATTATGGGATATAGTGTGTAGATGGATGAGAAGGAAAATAAATGTTATCCGTTCTGAATTCAGGCTGTAACACAACATAATGTGGAATAAGTCAAGGGGTATGTAGGATTTAGAGGCACTGTAGGATATACATGCAATTATCATGTACCAACCCAGGAGCAAGCAACTTAATGTAAAGTAGGGCATAACCTTTTGAATTACTATGTAGTTACAATGTAACAACAACCTTTGCAGATAATAGGCAATTTTAATTAGAATGGTTTGAATATGAATATTGTCATATTCGTTAAAGAAAAGTCAAAATTAGAAATGTTCTCCTAATTTCTTCTGATTAGCCTACTGTCTGCAGAGGTTGTTACATTGTAACTACGAAGTAGTTAAAATGTCACTTCACTTTACATTAAATTGCTTGCTCCTGGGTAAGTAGATTGGAAATACATGTATATCCATTGTAACAACATGGTCGTTACATAGTTGGTTGTTAAAGATTTTTATATTGTACAATATAACTAAAAGTGCAAAAGAACAAAATAACTAAAAGGGTTAGCTATACCTAATATTCTCCTGTCTCCGAATTTATCCTGGTTAGCCGTTTGTCTGCAAAGGTTGTTAAATTGTAACTACATAGTAATTAAAAAGGTTTACCCTACTGGGTTTCAAGTTACGTTGCGTCGCTTGCTTCAGGTACATGGAAATTACAAGTATATCAAATGTATTTATTTATATAGCCCTTCGTACATCAGCTGATATCTCAAAGTGCTGTACAGAGACCCAGCCTAAAACCCCAAACAGCAAGCAATGCAGGTGTAGAAGCACGGTGGCTAGGAAAAACTCCCTAGAAAGGCCAAAACCTAGGAAGAAACCTAGAGAGGAACCAGGCTATGTGGGGTGGCCAGTCCTCTTCTGGCTGTGCTGGGTGGAGATTATAACAGAACAAAGATGTTCAAATGTTCATAAATGACCAGCAGGGTCAAATAATAAGGCAGAACAGTTGAAACTGGAGCAGCATATCCTACAGTATGTAAGTTCTCACATTACACTTTATTCAGGTTTGAGCCAGGTAATAACACAGAAAAAAAAACTAATTGAACATATCCAGTAGTTGATGACAGAGTGTGCCTTGTTACAATTGTTGTTCCGTCATTAGCTAAAGATGGTATCAACCCTGGTATTTGATGGTAGTGTAAAAAATACATTTGGAGGTTAAATTCCATCGCATTTTGAACTCTAGGTGTAAGGTTGTTGTTTTTTTGTCACAAAAGATGTATGTATAGCGACTGTGCCCACTCTGGTATTGGCACCTGCACTCTAGCCAACTGCTTGCAGATACAGTGCAGGTGCAGCCTACATCCAGGGGTGGGCAACTCCAGTCGTCGGGGTCTGATTGGTGACACACTTTTTCACCATCCCTAGCAATCAAAACTGTGACACCAATCAGGCCCCGGAGGACTGGAATTGCCCACCCCTGTGACACACACATTATGGATTATTTTTTATTTGTCTAATCGTTAATCATGTCACCAGAATATGACCCTCAATATTTATTGAAGAGAGCATCAAGCTCATCACTGTGCACTTTCACTTCATCATCATTTATTTAATCCGTAGAGTAATAAACTGCATACTTTCCCATGATGTAGTGATTGTTTTTATCAGACACGTAGGCTACTTTACTCACATAGAACGATTGGACGAGAACCTGTATAATGTCAAGCCATTTTGAGAAAAATTCAATTATATTTTGGATGAACGTGCGCATGCCTACAGGAGACCTTTGAAGTAGCCTAATCAGATTACAACATCGTGACTGGTTGTGTTTATACCACATATAAAAGGTAATGATACATATTTAGGTCATATTGAAGCACTGGGCTCTACGTGATTGTAGAGGAGGCAGAGCGTGTGTTAAGCCTTGCTGAATAACTGGGCCTGCCGGGAGCATACAGTATGTGGCCACATTATTATAGGACGACTTGGGAGAACAATGATCTGCAACAGACAGCGCGTTCCGTATCAGAAGCAACAATACAGCCAGACTGACCTGCTACTGTGCCTTTCTAGACCTATAAACTGTCCAGAGTAGACCCAAGGGGTCATTTTTGTAGTATCTCAAAAACTGATCCAAATCGAATGAAACATTCAAATCACAGGGCTTTTGCACCATTATTCAAATTATATTTCCACTGCACCCTAGAGTAGGCTAGAATGTTTACGTTCTTGAAAACAACAATGCAAATACTCATTGCATTGTGGTGTTGTAAACTAGTCTAGGTAGGATAATTGTCACTATAAATGGATAGAGGGCGGATAGACCGTTAGACTGGTAGACTATACTGACCTGCAGTATAGTAAAAGTTAGCACAGATAAGAGTAATGCATAAGGGAAGTACCAAAACACTTGACATAGGGAAGGCAGATGAAGAAATTTGGCTAGGATGGAAGAAATGATATAGTAGAACCTGCAAAAGAGTGAATGTAAACCAGGGAAAAAACACACTACCCTTCCTGTGTCCAGTAAAAAAAAACACACAACCCTGCCCCAAAGCAAAAAGTGTAACAACCCCCCCATCACACTAATTCAAATGCAGCATGGCTTGTGCTTTCTGTCGCCAACATTTCAGGTGAAAAAGGCCTCTGTTATCCTGGATCTAAATGGCCATTAGCTAGCGTAACTCAATTAGCTGAACAAGATCTGACACAGGACTCCATTGTCTTCACTTCAGAGGCAACAGTAACAGTCCACTGCTTTTTGATCAGATGTATAGTGATTAATTACCTTCTGCAGGCTCGGTTACTAGGTTGTGTATATTATAAAATTCAGGATTTAGAGGAGTTAGGCCGTAACATACATTTGTCAAAGTAACTGAGAAACTGACACTTGAGCGAATAAATTATCCCAAAACTCCATCGCAAACCTGACTGCAAACACCCAAATATTTTAGCTATAATGAACAATCGTTGCGAGATGCTGTCATGCAACTTCTCTGTCATGTTGGAGTGTTCGTGACATGCTGTGTCTAGTGCGAGGGGGAATAACAAAAATATTAAAATTCCCAGCAAATCATTTAAAGGTCATTTCAATTATACAGATGGGCTGTCGAGCAGTCACGCTCTATGGGAAGTAGAAACAGATGATGTAATGGCCCAACGAGGAAAGCGGGGAAAGCGGGTCCAGCTATATCTCAGCTGCAGATGGCTTTCAGGCAAGGTGGCAGAGGCAGACGACAGGAAATCCATGGGAAATACATTCGGTCCAAATCTCTGACCTATATCCACGGGAAAATTACTTTCACTTTTTTTTTTTTTACACAGCTCAGTGGGAAAAGCATGTTCAAAGTTTTAGGAGAGTCATTGAAATCTGTAGCCAGCGTGTGAAAAAGAATTATAATGTCTGTTCCTGTCTCGTGTTAGTGGGTTGGAACTTGGAATCTCCACAGAAATGGGACAAATCTTTTAATCTGTGATTTTCTGCCATTTCTCTAGACCATTTTTGGGCCTCGGGTTGTTTTACTGACTGTTCACTGCGCTTGTAGTATTGCAAAATGTGTTTTAGTGATATTCCACCGTAAAAGTCATAGAGGTTTCATGATTGAGAATACTTTAGGTTAAGTGCTTGATTTTAATGCTACAATAGATCATCTTAACGTCTCAGGGCAAAAAAATGTGTGCATGCCAAATAGTACCCTATTCCCTATAGTGCACCACTTTTCACCAGAGCCTTATGGCCCTGGTCAAAAGTAATGCACTATACAGGGAACAGGGTGCCATTTGGGATGCAGTCAATGTCTTTGTCATGTCGGCCTTTTTCCCCTGGTGAACGGCAGTATGAAATATTTTTCATGATAGCAGCACAGTATTGTGAGAGCGCTGTCAAGATGATTTGAACCCTATGGTTTAATCCCATTCAGACACACAGAGAGCAGGAAAACCAATGTGAAAAACAAGAGCCACTATGGCGCCGGATAGCACACGCAGCAACTCCTGACTATGACGGAGAGGGAAGCTATAAAGCAGGTAAGGGAAGAGAAGAAATGCAGGAGAGACAGGATCTTGCCTGAGAGGGATATTTCAATTACCCCTTGGAAAAGTTCAAGGGTGCTTATCAACCCATAAATCTCAAGGCAAGGAATTAAAAATGTACAGAAGAAACAACAAACAGAGAACGTCATGCTGATTCAAAACGTCCACGTTGTGGCCCCCTCACCGCAGGAGTTCAAAAGCATAATAACTTTCCCCTCACTCATCGCCACCCAGAGAAGCATTGAGACCCTTCGCAATATATATTTTTTAATTACGAGCATTAATTTGATCATTAGGATCTGCGAAATCACTTGTAGCTATAAAAACCCACTCTAGTAAAAATGTGACAGCAACAGTGTTGAGCAAAACCCACATCTGTACTATAAAAACTGGCACGTACAGCACATACAGATATTATGTATTGGATCGATAAAAAACAAAACTTTTACGTTACCCTGTAGTTTACAAATACAATAGTCTGATGGTGAAGTTGACAGACTTGGTATTCACATCCCTAAAGAAATAAATGTACTTATTACAACACATTTCTATCGAAAGTTAGCAAAAATAGATACGATTTTGCAACCATGGAAAGGTAAATAAACAGCTGTCTGTTTGTGCAAAAATCACCCTGATTAACTCCTCAGTCATAATATAGTTTACCTAATACTTATTGCCCTGCCTACTCCAGACAAGTTGTTTTTTCAATTCTATTATCAAAAAATATTTAACTTTAGTTGGAGGGCCAAGCAGAAAATATTAAACATGCTTATTTATATAATCAATATGAATTCAGGGATTAAAATGATTAAATATTAACCTCTAAAATTATTTTAGGAACCCTGCAGGTATAGAAAAATATATACTCAAGAATTATTTGCCAAAATATTGAATTTGGCCTTTACTACTATAGCCCATTTTTTTTTATTATGTTACTTACTGTCGATTGATGCACCTCTCACTAAAAGCTTCAGTCATACAAAAGTGATATTGTAACCCAAACTGGTTCTCCAGTAGATTAGTAAGAATGTCTCACCCCTTGTTCAGAAATGGCCTTTTCCCCTTTATTCAGATTACAACCTCTTAATTGGAACCATTTAAAAAATATCGGCCTTTAAAACAAGCCATACAAAGCTGGTTTGCTATTCCAGTTTCATCTCTCTTAAAAGACAAAACAAATATTTCAACAAACAAGTATTATGGTTAAACTCAAAAATGGAGGAGACAGATGGAAGGGGGAGAAGGTAGGGAACTTGTTTGTCTGCCCTTTATTAAAGACCAAAATTGGGAATGTGTTTTGGCCATAAATGGAAAAACATATCAGTTTCATTTGAAGACCAAATTGTTGACAGCGGCACCATACAGCTTGTAAAATAGTTGGGAAGAGATTTTCGATGTGCCGATTCCATGGCACATGGTTTATGAACTGATACACTAAACTTAGTTTTCGATGTAAATTATTATAAAAAATTCTTGCCCCCAACAGAATGTTATGTATTTGCGGCATACAATCATCTCAGATCTGCAGATTTTGCTGAAAAGAGACAGAATCATTAGATCCTTTATTCTTGTATGTAGCTGGTTTCTGGTCACAGGTTCAGGAATGGCTGAAAAATCCACTTTACCTAAAACTAACCGTACAAATAGCACTGTAGGGATATTTGGAAAGCCATAATCAATCAACAACATAGTAATACTCTTAGCAAAAATATTAATCTTTAGAAACTATGCGATGTAGATACTATGCGATGTACAGTAGATACTACTTGATGAAGATACTATGTGATTAGAAAGGGTTCCGAATGTATGTGTATAAATATATGGCACATGCAAATCATAAGAGGATGATTTACGGAGATAGGTGGGATGGGCTGAGAAGATCTGAGGGGTGTTTAAAAAGCATATGATCTATAATAGTTATGACTAAAAACACTTAATATACCGGATGTGTTTAAGTACTAGCTATCCAGATGTAATTGATAAAATTCATTTTTGCTTTTTAACTACCTTGTAAAAAAGGTGTATGTCAAATGTATGTAGAATGTACATATAACAACAAAAAGTAAAAGCTGTGAAAACAAAGTTATTTTTGTACTCTGAAGGGGGGTTTGGTGGGAAAAAAAGAGCGAGGGAGAGAGAGAGGACTGGGTCCGGAGAGAGAGAGGGGGAGGACTGGGGATTGAGAGAAAGAGAACGAAAGAAAAAGAGAGTAAAAAGGGAGAGAGTGAGCAAGAGAGAATTAAATAGACCCTGAAGAGAGAGGGAGAGGGAGAGAGAGAGGTAGAGAAACCCTGAAGAGAGAGAGAGAGAGAGAGACCCTGGAGAGGGAGAGAGAGAGAGAGAGAGAGAGGGAGAGAGAGTGAGCAAGAGAGAAGTAAATAGACCCTGAAGAGAGAGGGAGAGAGAGAGAGAGAGGTAGAGAAACCCTGAAGAGAGAGAGAGAGAGAGAGAGAGAGAGAGAGAAGTAAATAGACCCTGAAGAGAGAGGGAGAGGGAGAGAGAGAGGTAGAGAAACCCTGAAGAGAGAGAGAGAAAGCGAGAGAGACCCTGGAGAGAGAGCGAGAGAGAGAGAGAGAGAGAGGTAGAGAAACCCTGAAGAGAGAGAGAGAGAGAGGTAGAGAGACCCTGGAGAGAGAGCGAGAGCGGTAGAGAGACCCTGGAGAGAGAGAGAGAGAGGTAGAGAAACCCTGAAGAGAGAGAGAGAGAGAGGTAGAGAGACCCTGGAGAGAGAGCGAGAGAGACCCTGAAGAGAGAGAGCGAGAGAGAGGTAGAGAGACCCTGAAGAGAGAGAGCGAGAGAGAGGTAGAAAGACCCTGAAGAGAGAGAGGTAGAGAGACGTAGAAGAAAGAAATAAACCATCACACACACACACACACACACACACACACACACACACACACACACACACACACACACACACACACACACACACACACACACACACACACACACACACACACACACACACACACACACACACACACACACACACACACACACACACACACAGTGAGTGGACAGGCCTAGGGCTGAAAGCCAGTCTGGGCCAGAAGAGTAGAATTCTGCGTGCGCACGTGGAGTTACGGCATGGATGGAGAACAGATGGAGTTAGGACAGGGTTATGATTAGAGCAGCACAGGGACCCAAGCAGCCTTGTGATGGTGTCTAGCGATGGCCAGCCTGGGGACTTCACAGTCACACTGACTCCCATGGCACGCCTTTCACTGTCACTATGCAGCGCAGGATTAACCAGTTCTGCAGTCGTCCTACTGGACTATGCGCTGCGCCCACAACAATTTACGTATCTCAATATAGCAAAAACAAGGCTCCCTGTTGACTTAATATGTAATTGGCGCAATAGTAGAGCAGCATTCCTGAGGAATTATATGGTTGGTTTCATTGTTGTCGTCTCTCTCAAGATGAAATCCACTTTGAAGCTCTATTTATGTATTGCATCACTGTGTGTAATATCATTAACGACTTGTTTTTTTTGTTTTTCAAAGTACAGTTGTAACCACTTTCATTTTTTTGCAACTTCTTAAACAGTAACCCCCTTGTTGCTTCAATTCAACCATCACTCAGCAAGGCACAATTTTCAAGCTCAGCCTCAGCAGGCCCGATTTAAGAGAAACTTGAGCAGGTCCAGATTGTAATCAATGTGAAAATAATGAGCGACAAGACAAAGAACAGAGCTATTACTCCAGTTTAACATTTCTCTTCCTCTCCTTTCTCTCCCCATTTTTTTCTTTCCTCAGAGTCCAGTAGAACACAAACAAACACCAGGGAGCGGGAGAGTGACCAATCAGCTGCGTGAATGTGGGAGTGACCAATCAGTGGCCTCCCTTCCAGTTTGAGAGAGAGGCAGCCAGGTTGAGAGCCGGCCCTCTGTTAGCCGTAGCCTACTCGCTAATGAACTAATCACCTGAGGGGATTCTTCTCAGCATCCTTAAACAACCAGGGAGTTAAACACACATGCTTCAGAGCCATCAAAAGCCGTGTTTGTGTGTGTGTGTGTGCACGTGCGTGACCCGCAGACATGGCCAATGGAGGTGGTAGAGACAGTCACTGTGATGAACAGGGGTTGAAGGATGGAAGGATAGGACTACGGCACAGTGGGCCTGATTGAGGTTTCCTGATTGTTTCTCTTTGAAATAATAAAGGAGAACAAAATTACATGGGACTGCAATTTGTAAGGAATACATTGGGCCTGCTGCAAATGAGCTGTGCCAAGGCACACTGACACTCCTTCCTATTTTGTATTTTTTGATGTGTTTTTTCGATTCTCTATCCATTCCTCCTGGCCTTAAAACTGTCATATCCTCATGGCAACCTGAGCTAATCTTGGTACATCCACATTTGACAAAGAAAGAAAGGAGCAAGCAAGTAAGTCATTGATGTTATTTACATAGAAAATCAATGGAGCCTAGCTACCCTCCTGGTGATTGCATCTGGATTGCAAAAAGCTGGCAATAGATCACATTTGGACTGTTTTCTTCCCCTTTCCTCCCTCCTTCCTCTCTCCTTCCTACCTGCTCCCTGACAATGCAAAGGCACAGTCACAGAGGCAGCTGCAGTACTAACATGACAAGTTCTTTAAATTTCACACTTCGCTGCCTGCCAAAAGATTCCTGGGCCCAGATTTTTGGATCTGGGCTCCGGTCTCGCCTCTCATCCCCCGTTCGGATGGAAACATCTTGAAGTCACCAGCTATGGGTCATTTGGAGCTTTCAAACTAATCAACACAACCAGATCACAGGCAATCTGCAGTCTGTATTATACTGGGAGAATGCATGGGGAAACCATTTACAGGACATTGCTGTAAAAATATTCAGAGGCAACGTTGGATCCAGAGACAGGTCAAAGGATGACAGCCCCTATCTCCTACATAAAATAGGTCCAGTTATTTTAAACCCACTTGAAGGGCTGTTATCAGTTCTACCGTACAAGTTGTATTTTTGTCTCTTGCAATGACACCTAACGGAGAAACCATGAAGACACTTCCTCTTAGAATACACACGCTGTACTGTGGATCTAATTTAATTGCATAGGGTTTGCATTAACTTTAGAGATTAATTGCTTGATGACATTATCTAAGGAGTCTTGTGCATTTTGATGTTCAAATGCCTAAAGGAGGCACAGAATTTGTATGGGATGGAAATAGCATTCCGGCATCATGCAATTTACACTATAGGGCCATCTCTTCCAAACACAATAGCGTGTGGACAAAATGTATCATCAGGGTTGCACAAGGTTACTCCATACTTTCCCTCTTGCTGGCCTATATAGGCAGATAATTAGGTAGATTTACACAAGTATTACATACTACTGTAAATATAATTTTTGGACAAGCCATTTAATGACGCTGGCTACCTGGACAAACTGAGCAATCGGGGGAGAAGGGCCTTGGTCAGGGAGGTGACCAAGAACCCGATGGTCACTCTGACAGAGCTCCAGAGTTTGTTTGTGAAGATGGGAGAACCTTCCAGAAGGACAACCATCTCTGCAGCACTCCACCAATCAGACCGATATGGTAGAGTGGCCATATCCTCAGTAAGGCACATGACGGCTGGCTTGGAGTTTGCCAAAAGGCACCTAAAAGACTATGAACAAAAACACTGGTCTGATGAAACCAAGATTGAACTCTTTGGCCTGAATGCCAAGCGTCACATCTGGAGGAAACCTGGCACCAACCCTACGATGAAGCATGCTGGTGGCAGCATCATGCTGTGGGGGTGTTTGTCAGTGGCAAGGATTGGGATAGCTAGTCAGGATCGAGGGAAAAATAAACGGAGCAAAGTACACAGAGATCCTTGGTGAAAACCTGCTTCAGAGCGCTCAGGACCTCAGACTGGGGTGAAGGTTCACCTTTCAACAGGATAACGACCCTAAGCACACATTTAAGACAACGCAGGAGTGGCTTAGGGACAAGTCTCTGAATGTCCTTGAGTGGCCCAAACAGAGCCCGGTCTTGAACCCGATCTAACATCTTTTGAGAAATCTGAAATAACTGTGCAGAGACGCTCCTCATCCAACCTGAAAGAACTTGAAAGGATCTGTAGAGAAGAATGGGAGAAACACCCCAAATACAGGTGTGCCAAGCTTTTAGTGTCATATCCAAGAAGACTCTAGGCTGTAATCGCTGCCAAAGGTGCTTCAACAAAGTACTCAGTAAAGGGTCTGAATACTTATGTAAATGTGATATTTCATTTTAAAATTTGTCTTTTTAAAAAATTTGCTAAAATGTATTTTCCATTATGGGGTATATACTGTGTAGATTGACAAGGGGAAAACTATTGAATCCATTTTAGAATAAGGCTGTAACGTAACAAAGTATGGAAAAAGTCAAGGGATCCGAATGCACTTTATGACTTCGTTCATTGGGTTGCATGGCAGAGAATTCATCCCCACAAAACGTACATTTTCTGAATAGTTTCAATGCCTCAGTCTTGGATTACTTGTACAACACAAAGCATACTGAATTACATACAAAGCATACAAAGCTTGTATTCAAAGCATACTGAAGATGCAATAATAAAATATAATATTATTGAATTGTAATCATACAATTTATTCCAAGCATCAATAATAATAATAATAATAATATATGCCATTTAGCAGATGCTTTTATCCAAAACGACTTACAGTCATGTGTGCATACATTCTACGTATGGGTGGTCCCGGGAATCGAACCCACTACCCTTGCGTTACAAGCGCCATGCTCTACCAACTGAGCTACAGAAGACATGGAATGTCATTCAACTGTAGCATTGTATGTTTGGCCGTTCCTTGACATAAATAAAGTATAAATCAAAAGATTCAAAGATGCTTCCATTTCCCTAAAAAATATACATCTGCAGATGTCTCTCTTTTTATAATTTCATTTGATCACAATGCTAGAGGCAAGCACTTAATTACAGTAGCACACCACATTTATTATCAATAGACAGACATTTGTCGGCTCCCTGATTGACAAAAAAATGTTGTATTGCTAACTGCTAATTTAATTGGTTTTATTAAGAGTCTTGGTGGTTCCAAATGTCTTCCATTTAAAAATGATGGAGGTCTCTGTGTTCTTGGAGACCTTCAACGGTGCAAACATTTTTTGGTACCCTTCCGCAGATCTGTGCCTCGACACAATCTTGTCTCAGTACTCTACGGACAATTCCTTCGACCTCGTGGCTTGCTTTTGCTCTGACATGCATTGTCAACTGTTGGACGTTTTATATAGACAGATGTGTGCCTTTCCAAATCATGTACAATTAATTGAATTTACCACAGGTGGACTCCAATAAAGTTGTAGAAATATCTCAAGGATGATCAATGGAAACAGGATGCACCTGAGCTCAATTTCAAGTCTCATAGCAAAGGGTGTCAATACTTATGTAAATACAGTATATGTTTTTTATTTTTAATACATTTGCAAAAATGTCTAAAAAGCTGTCATTATGGGTTATAATTATTGTGTGTAGATTGATTAGGAAACATTTTTATTGAATCCATTTCAGAAAAAGGCTGTAACATAACAGAATGTGGAAAAAGTCAAGGGGTCTGAATACTTTCCAAATGCATTGTAGCTGGACACCTTCATCAACTTTAGTGTACTTGAGTGGCAACAATATTATATACATTTTATTCCCACTTTTAGAAATACACATTTACTGTGTCAATTAAGTTTAAGTTGATTTGATAAGCTTGACCGTTGTGAAATGTAAGCACTTTAATAATGCCATAATAATATAATAAAGAAATAATACTGTTTTAATACTGTTATAAATGCAATTCATATTTCGGTTGCAAAACCTCTTAGCAAGAGAAGGGAGAAAGGGTGAATCTACCGGTCCCGGCAGTCGGCTATGATCCTGGGAATTTACCAACAGCCTGGAGCTGGCCAGTGGCTACTGTACAACCACTGTCCATTCCACCAGCCTACCGAGCCTCCCGACACCACTGCTGCTGGTGTGGTGAGTCAGGCTAGCCTGGCTCCAAGCACCCACCCAACCTGCCCTGAGGCAGTCCCATCCCGTTCCCCCACCTTTCTTCCACATTGGAGTCCATCATGACCACGGTCATTGTGGACAGCTCGATGGTGAGAGATTTTGGCCTGCCTACAGTCTGTGGACCGGCTAAGATCCACTGTCACCCAGGTGACCATATTTTACAATAGGTATGGGGTAATTGTCTGCTCATACATTGTCATTTCGACTCCAAACCCACCGCTGGTGTGCGTGGCCAAAGAGTTCGATTTTCATTTCATCCAAATGTAAATGCGTGTTGCAAACGGAATTGGCACTTTGGTGCATTGGTCAGATGACATGGAAATAGAGCTCTTTGGCCACGCACACCAGTGGTGGGTTTGGAGTCGAAATGAGAATGTATGAGCAGACAATTACCCCATAACTATTGTAAAATATGGTGGTCGATCTTTGATGTTATGGGACTATTTTGCTTCCAATGTTCCAGGGCCCTTGTTAAGGTCAACAGCATCATGAACTCTACCCAGTACCAGGACGTTTTAGCCAAAAACTTGGTTGCCTCTGCCAGGAGGCTGAAACTTGGCCGCAAGTGGATCTTTCAGCACGACAATAACCCCAAGCACACATAAAAATCCACAAAGAAATGGTTAATTGACCCCAAAATCAACATCTCAGTCTCCGGAACAAAGCATCTCAAGAATCTGGAAGGATTCTCTATGGAAGAATGGTCTAAGATCCCTCCCAATGTGTTCTCCAACTCATAAAATATTTTAGAAAAAGACTCAGTGGCGTTATCCCTGCAAGGTGAAGCATTGAAAGGAGTTGAAAACAGGGGTGTCAATCATTTTTACCACTACCTTTTGAGAAAAAATATATTCCCAAACAAAATCTGTCTCTGAGCAATTGTATTGGTGTAAAATAATGTAATTTCCCATATATTTTGGGAATAAATATAGCTTGGTATGAATTACTTATTTTATACAGTCATTTTTGCCCATCTTTATCAAGGGTGTCAATAATTTTGGACCCCACTGTATGTCTGCAATTCCCTGCTAAGTCTCGCTGAAGTCACAACAGAGTGTGTTTACTGTATTATCAGTCTATAAGCGGCAGCTTAGCCTAGTGGTTAGAGCGTTGGACTAGCAACCGGAAGGTTGTGAGTTCAAACCCCTGAGCTGACAGGCATTTAACCCACTGTTCCCAGGTCATCATTGAAAATAAGAATGTGTTCTTAACTGACTTGCCTGGTTAAATAAAGGTAAAATTAAAATTAAAAAAGTAAGGTGATCAGATGGTAAGGTGATCAAATCTGATTTGTTTGCATGTGAAATCATTTTTCTCTATCATTAGCAAAGAAAAGGAGCTACATATTTCCAAATGACTCATTGTTTATTGTCTGAAATAATAGTGGATAACTGAGAGAGATTTTAGGCAAGATTATCTTAAAGATACAAAAATGGATTCAAATGGCATTTCTTGGTTGCAGGTAATGGAGATGGCATCATAATGCATCAAACGCTTAGCATCCACAAATGTCTGGACTCAGAGAAGGGAGGGGAGAGAGAAAAAAAATATTATTTGTAAAACTCTACTGTATCGCTTTTGGCTGCAGTCGCTGACCCTCTACAGATTTCAACATTTCTGCCGGCCCATCCCTATTCTATGTGAAACCAAGGAGCCATCCATCACCATTTTCCACAGCGCTTTACCACCCAAACCGCTCTCTCTTCATACAAATGAGTGCTATGGGGCTGGGAGGAAGATGTTTCACCTCAGAGCAACTGTACAACATAAACTAGACCACCCATAACAGTGTTGTCCTCAGTTGACGACAAAGAGCAGTAAAATATTGGTGTATTTTGAGGACATATTCAAGGCATTCTTTAGAGAGATTTGGTAAAGTGAAAATCAACACTATATATTTAAATTCACTGTTCAGCATCTTTGTGTGATTGGACAGAAACAGTAAACAACCATGATGCTACCCAGGGTATTTGCATGAAACACAATTATCACCAAATTGTGTGCAATGTGTCATTAAAATGACAGTTTGTAGGCCTACAAATTATTGCACATTGTTTTTCCTTTAACACTCAGTGGAAGTTACAGACACTTTCATTTCACACAATTTGTCAGACCTTGCAACCTCGAAATGCAGGTACAGTCATGTTCACAAAGGGATAGGCTGTATTTGGAGCCAGGTGGAGGAAACGGTTTTCAAATTATAGCAAAGAAAAATTACAATTTAAAAAATCACAAAACCTCTATTCATAACATCAAATCTGGCCAAGCCCTGTGCAACATCCAGGTCAACACATTCTCCTTTGAGCAATAACATAACAAACACTAAATTATACATGAGCACCATGGTCTCCTTAACCTGGTCAGTTAGAAAACAACCAGACCCACAGGTCAGGCAGAACGCAACACGATCAGAACCTCATCCCGAGCATTTCCTTGCCGCGTCAAAACAAATCATGTCGACCACAACTGGGGGTTACGACTGTACATTCCTGCATGCAGCGTATGACAATGGCTGTGGTCCTAAGCGTCCCTGTCAACCTCCCAGAGAAAATAAATACAGTCGTTGAATAGCCATGCACCCAAATCCAACGCTGCAGGACCCAGACAATGGCCCAGGGAGTAATCCCACTTCATGGGGTCTGCATCCCCTGTCAGGACTAGCGGCGGACCATGCTGAGACACAGCGTCTGCAAACGACACCTACACAAAGCCTGCGTCCCGAGCCACTGTTTGTCCAGCATGCTCCGCACCGCTGTGCATGGAATCTGCATTGGGGGAAACAAAGGAGATGAGCAGCGTGACCAGGGTGTTGAGAGCCAGGGTGTCGAGAGCCAACGTAAGGCCTCAGTGTGGCCACCCATCAAATTCTCCTTGTCCCCCTCGCGGGGCATCCCTTCCTGCCCCTCACTCTTGTGGCCCGGCTGGGCCTGGCTGGGTCTGGCCTGGTGAATTTGACAGCTGTTACTGCTAGTTATTCAACCAGCGCATCTCCAACACAGACAATGACCCCCGTCTGTCTCCGTCTGCCTGCCTGCCTGGCCCAACAAAATGAACAGCCAAGGTGGGGAAAATGAACTGACACACTCACTCGTCCGCCAACAGCCATTTCACTCTGAAAAGGCTCTTGAAATGCAAATAATTATATTTTCCACATAATATAGGTGGGTGAATCAGATTTAATTGAACTATTCTTGATTTTAATACTCTTCATATTCATATGGGGTTCACTGAATGAAAATAGGTCAAACAGCGCTGAATGCACCTCAGCCAAAATGTCTGCCCTGTTCTGTGTGTACGCTTTAAGCATGAGTGTTTAGCGTAGACAGGTGGCGCTCTTACAGCTCAGTGTCGATATATGAAATGACACAGCCGTGTCTCCCAATCCTGTGTTTAACTCAGACCCAGTGGACAACGCATCTGGAAGGTTAGATCACATAATATGATTGGGGGAATCAATATGCGCCACACATACTACAATCACAAGCATTAGACTGCATTACGAGTGACAAAAATGGAAGTCCAAATGTCTTTAATCATCTCTTATTTTCCAATAATTTGTAGGTTGTGTAGTTCAATTGAGCATTCTTTTTATTGTAAAGAGCTTATTTGCAGGCCAGTCAAGTATCCTGCTATTATATGAAGAACAACGGTATTCCTAGTCCTCTCTGACCAGGAGGTGCATTCCAGGTTTTTCGAGGAAGAGTGTGTCCATTGTACTGTAACTTGTATACCTTTACCCAGTTTACCAGAGATGAATTCCTTCACCAATTCAGTTTGACAAAACTAACCTGCCGCTGCGAAGATAAAAATATGTGGGGGTCAGTATTCTGATGCCTCCTCTCATGATATTTCCATCCCTTTATTATTTTAAGACACCTGCATTTGTTTTTATATTTTCAGATATCTCTTTTCATGTTCAATAGTTGGCCTGCTCCGCACAGGCTCGGTAACATGTATTAGCTTTATTCCATTTGCCCAGCTCATTGGAATTGTTTTTCAAAGTAAACCGCACGTTTTTTTATTGTATTTTTCTTTGCCGAGTTCATCATTGCTTGGCACAGAATATCTAGTTATTTACAGATAAGATAGAATATACTGTATAGTTATAGTCAGGTACAGTAGATGGGCTCTGAGCCTTACTAATGCAGTGTACAGTTAGCTAATTATGCAATAATGAGGGAATAATAGGCTATAGGTCTCATTAAAACTCATCTGGAGATTTTTTCCCACTTATTATAACCTTAGAGTCAGAACCAGCAGATGAAGTGGAAGCTATGGCATTAGAATATTAGCTCATTATAGTTTATATTATGCAGCAGGGAAATTTCAGAGTGTAAGGACTGCCAGAATGTGTGGAAACATGAATAAATACTAGGAATAGCTTTAATAAATACTGGGAATAGCTTTAAATCCTTTTGAACACCAGGATCTGAGAGTTTTTTTTGTGACTTTAAAACATGCTGGTGAAATGTTGTGAAATACTTGAGCGGGGAAAGCAAACATCATATTCAGGCAAATGTCATAATTTTTTGCACTCCATCCTGGCAATTTCACCCCACAACTCCATTCAGCCCCCCCCCTTCTCTCTTTATTGCTCCACTCTAATTCATGCAAACATACACAAAACACATACACGTAGTCATGCAAACACACACACACACACACACACACACACACACACACACACACACACACACACACACACACACACACACACACACACACACACACACACACACACACACACACACACACACACACTGACAAACACACAAAGCTATTCTGCATAATTTTGTGTCGAAATTATACTCACAAAATCACTATCACATTCCATTGAGTTCCAACAATTGAAATATTATATATTCTATAGTATGTACCAACTAGAAATAACTTGCCTTTTTAAAATCTTATATGCTATTTAAATTCATTCATTATTATCATAATCATTGCTTGTATCATCATCACAAACACTACTACTCTTCAGAAATGTCAGCCTTCAGCTTTCAATACACTGTAGATCCGTCATTGGGCCATAGTCGATACACACTGCCTCACAAGTGGCAGGAGCACGCACATCATTTTCTCTCTCTCGGTCCCTAATGGACAAAGCTATACAGTCAGTTTACCTTGCCCCAGGAAATCCAGGGGACGGATATCGCTTCTCTCCGCTGCCAAAGACATGTGGACCTGTTTATCTCCTAATTGATTCTCTGAGGAAGCCTGAGATTGACAGTGTCAGTCCAACATCAGTAAAGGCCTTTTTAGTAAAGGCCTTTTGCGTTGCCTGTTAATAATACATAGCAGCACTCCTTATTGATAAGTGCAGGTTCACCTCTCACTTTAGTCAAATGCACCAAGAGGGGCATTAAACCTGCTCACGTTCCCTGTTATTTTTCAAAGATGACTTTCCCATGCAACTTTCTTGAGTTCTTCCTGTCAGTACTGACGATTGCAATCTGACAATGGCGTGTTGGAAAAGCTAGAGGGATGAGCTTGTCCTGAATATCCTTAAACAAGTTAGTGTTTCATTATTTTCCCCCTGTGCCAAACCAAATATCATCATGATGAGAAGCTCACTAGTTGCACGGTTGTTCAATTAGAGACAACCAGGGCAGCCAATAGACACACATTTGGCCATGTTTCAACAGGCAGTCCAATTTAGATTTTTTTTCTCACTAATTGGTCTTTTGGCCAATCAGATCAGCTCTGAAAAAGATCTGCTGTAATGTCTAAATACAGCCTAAGTATAATTATTTTTTACCTTAATTTAACTAGGCATTTCAGTTAAGATAAAAAATATTATTTACAATGACAGCCTACCCCGGCCAAACCCTAACCTGGACGACCATGGGCTAGTTGTGCGCTGCCCTTTGTGACTCCCAATCACGGCCGGTTGTGAAACTGCCTGGAATCGAACCAGGGTCTGTAGTGATGCCTCTAGCACTGAGATGCAGTGCCACTCGGGAGCACTTAAGTAGCGATATAAGTGTGGGAGATGAGGTAGATCTTATGTATCATGCATGAGTGGAAAGACAGGGCAGACATGTCATAACAAGGCTAAACAGAAATGACTGGATTGATTGAAACTAATTGACAGTTAACATGGAAAAACAGAGAAAAATGGCAGCCGACTAAATTTTTCCCTCCTGCCACTTACTTGTCATTACCTGACAAGAAACAGCTTCTCCACTAGAGGGGATTACAGTTAGGACGTCACACTGTCCGTATGACGCCGTTGTTAGCTTTGGCATGATGATTATGACAGTGTGTGTGTGCGTGCGTTCATGTACATGAGTGCTGTGATGGCCCAGGAATGAATTCTAAACCATCTTAGTCAGTCTCCTCCCGATGTTGCGCTTCCCTTTTAATTCCCAACTAAATAGCCAGCATCAGGTGTGCAGAACGGTGACTGACGGTGGCCCGAATGTGTCAACCCTCAGTTCCGAAGCTCTTTCACCCGTTGTTTAATTTTTATAAAGTATTCATTGTAGCCTATTCATTGATCAACTAATTTCATTACGAATAACTGCCACGTCTCTGTTTATCTCTGATGGAGATTGATTTGATGGACACGACTGACTACTTTTTAACATGTAGTATTTCAAAATGCTTTCAATGGGATTTACACCGTGTTGGCTGGTTTATATACCGAGTTGTTGGTACAGTACATTGTGCGGAGCTGATATTCGTATTCTGGGTAAGACTGGTTTTACGGTATGCAGTACTTTATGAATGAACATAGCGAGTCTGAGATTAAATAGGTTCACTCTATTTATTTACAGGGCCGGACAATTTTTCATGCCCGAGGTACAGTACTTTTATAAGCTAACCACGTTATTATAGTATGAAACGGACATTCATATTCTGAGATGAGAATGAGACTGGTTTTTACGAATGCAGCACTTTTTTAAAGAACATTGCTAGACTGAGATCAAATAGGTTCATTCGATTTATTGACAGGCAGGGCTGCACAATTGTTCATGCCCAAAGTACAGGAATTTTTCCAATGAACCTATAGAATGTTTTGTGATGAGAAAATTGAAAACTGTTTAGATGTGATGCAATTTGTATTGTGATATTATTTTTGTGATAATTTAATACAAAAACATTATCTATAACATTCTATACAAAAACCCAAAACACAGTTTATTTACAGATTATTTCTATGAATGTTAAGGGTTTATCCAAGGCCTTTGACAAAATCGACCACACCATCGTCATTGAATGCTTAATCAGACCTGCCCTCACAATTTTTTGACAGCCACAAACAACAGGTACACTACCAAGACCACCTCTCAGACTAGCAGGACCTGACAGGAGGTGTGGTTCAAGGAACTATTCTGGGCCCTCTTATATTACTTGTGGTTTGACAGGTTCACGCACGCAGAATGTCACTGAACCCTGCCAAGTGCAAGGTCCTATCAGCCAGGTGGTAGCCTCGAGCTAGGCCCATCTCCCGGCTAGCCGAAGAGATCCATCAAGCACTTCCTGGGCTTCAATACCTCTTTTGCCAATTGGCCTGGACCCATTTCTGCCGACACGGAGCCCCTCCGATCCATCGCGACTGGTCTACCGACGTAACAGTCCGAGGGGGTTTCTGTCCTGAAGCAAGCACCAGTTATCCTGGAACTAGCCTCGAGCTAGGCCCATCTCTCGGCTAGCCGAAGAGATCCATCAGATAATTCCTGGGCTTCAATTCCTCGTTTGCCAATTGGCCTGGACCCTTTGCTGCCGACACGGAGCCCCACCAATCCATCACGACTGGTCTGCCGACGTTACCGTCCGAAGGGATTTCAACAGGCCCTCCCATTGTGACGTCCGCTTGAGGCCCATCTGCTAGCCTGCTAGCCCCGGCCTGCTAGCTGTCTGAATCGCCGTGCGAACTCTCCTAGCTACACACTGGACCCTATGATCACCCGGCTACACACGCCTCTCCCTAATGTCAATATGCCTTGTCTATTGCTGTTTTGGTTAGTGATGTTTGTCTTATTTCACTGTAGAGCCTCCGGCCCTGCTCAATATGCCTTACCTAGCCCTTTTGTTCGACCTCTCACACATGCGGTGACCGCACCTGGCTTAAATGGTGCCTCTAAAGACAAAACCTCTCTCATCGTCACTCAATGCCTAGGATTACCTCCACTGTACTCACATCCTACCATACCATTGTCTGTACGTTATGCCTTGAATCTATTCTTCTCCCTAAGTTTGTTTTATTCACTGCTTTAACACACTCCCCCAACCTGTATGTCCCAGCCGTGTCTAAATCCTGGCTTAGGAAGGCCAACAAAAATCCAGAAATGTTCATACCTAACTATAACATTTTCCAACAAGATAGAACTGCCAAAGGGGGCAGAGTTTCAATCTACTGCAGGAATAGCCTGCAGAGTTCTGTCATACTATCCAGGTCTGTGCCCAAACAATTCGAGCTTCTACTTTTGTTATAGACCCCCTTCAGCCCCCAGCTGTGCCCTGGACACCATATGTGAATTGATCGCCCTCCATCTATCTTCAGAATTCGTACTGTTAGGTGACCTAAACTGGGACATGCTTAACACCCCGGCCGTCCTACAATCTAAGCTTGAGGCCCTCAATCTCACATAAATTATCAAGGAACCTACCAGGTAAACCCTAAATCCGTAACCATGGGCACCCTTTTAGATATCATCCTGACCCATTTGCCCTCTAAATACTCCTCTGCTGTCTTCAACCAGGATCTCAGCAATCACTGCCTCATTGTCCGCGGTCAAACGACCACCCCTCATCACTGTCAAGTGCTCCCTAAAACAGTTCAGCGAGCAGGTCTTTCAAATCGACCTGGCCCTGGTATCCTGGAAGGATATTGACCTCATCCCGTCAGTAGAGGATGCCTGGTTGCTCTTCAAAAGTGCTTTCCTCTCCATCTTAAATAAGCCCACTGCCCCGAGGATAGGAAACACGGTCACCACCGATAAATCTACGCTAATCGATCATTTCAATAAGCATTTTTCCACGGCTGTCCATGCTTTCCACCTGGCTACCCCTACCCCGGCCAACATCTCAGCACCCCCTGCAGCAACCCGATAGAAGACAGTACTTTGCAACCGTCTTCATCGACCTGGCCAAGGCTTTCGACTCTGTCAATCACCACATTCTTATCGGCAGACTCAATAGCCTTGGCTTCTCAAATGACTGCCTCGCCTGGTTCACCAACTACTTCTCAGATAGTGTTCAGTGTGTCAAATCGGAGGGCCTGTTGACCGGACCAATGACAGTCTCTATGGGGGTGCCACAGGGTTCAATTCTCGGCCGATTATTTTCTCTGTATATATCAATGATATCGCTTTTGCTGCTGCTGATTCTTGGATCCACCTCTACGCAGACGACACCATTCTGTATACTTTTGGCCCTTCTTTAGACACTGTGTTAATTAACAAACCTACAAATGAGCTTCAACGCCATACAACACTCCTTCCGTGGCCTCCAACTGCTTTTAAATGCTAGTAAAACTAAATGCATGCTCGTCAAACGATTTCTGCCCGCACCCTCCCTCCCGACTAGCATCACTACTCTGGACGGTTCGGACCTAGAAGATGTGGACAACTACAAATACCGAGGTGTCTGGTTAGACTGTAAACTCTCCTTCCAGACTCACATTATACATCTCCAATCCAAAATTAAATCTAGAATCAGATTCCTATTTCGCAAGAAAGCCTGTTTCACTCATTACGGCAAACAGACTCTCGTGAAACTCACTATCCTACCAATCTTTGACTTCGGTGTTGTCATTTACAAAAGCCCCCAACACTCTACTCAGCAAACTGGATGTAGTCTATCACAGTGCCATCCGTTTTATCACCAAAGCCCCATATACTACCCACCACGGTGACCTGTACGCTCTCGTTGGCTGGCCCTCACTACATATCCATTGCCAAACCCACTGGCTCCAGGTCATCTATAAGTCTTTGCTAGATAAAGCCCAGCCTTATATCAGCTCACTGGTCACCATAGCAACACCCACCCGTAACACACGCTCCAGCAGGTATATTGCACTGGTCATCTCCAAAGCCAACACTTCCTTTGGCCTCCTTTCCTTCCAGTTCTCTGCTGCCAATGACTGGAACGAATTACAAGCATCTCTGGAGCTGGAGTCTTATATCTCCCTCTCTAAATTTAAGCATCAGCTGTCAGAGCAGCTTACCGATCACTGTACCTGTACACAGACCATCTGTAAATAGCACACCCAACTACCTCATCCCCATATTATTACTTACCCTCTTGCTCTTTTGTACCCCAGTATCTCTACTTGCACGTCATCATCTGCACTTTTTTCACTCCAGTATTAATGCTAAATTGTAATTATTTTTGCTTCTATGGCCTATGTATTGCCTACCTCCATACTCTTCTACATTTGCACACACTGTACATAGATTTTTCTATTTTAATTGTATTTTGTGTTATTGACTGTACGTTTGTTTATGTATAACTCTGTGTTGTTGTTTTTGTCGCACTGCTTTGCTTTATCTTGGCCAGGTGGCAGTTGTAAATGAGAACTTGTTCTCAACTGGCCTACCTGGTTAAATAAAGGTAAAAGAAAAAAAAGAGCAACAGAATACCTTTTCTCATTCGCTGCCTTATAAGGTTCCATGTGCCACAGGAAGACCTAGTGAGCATTTGCGCAGGCTACTTACGCCCCACCCTGGAGTATGCCGCTCCTGCCCGGCAGTTGACTGACCCGGAGCGCATTCAGAAGGGAGCATGTCACACCATCCTAGGAGGATACTCCAGTAATACTGAGGCACTTCCGACCCTGTCCCTACCTTGGCTTCATGAAAGATGGACACAACTCTGCACTGACTTGGCTAAATTCAGAGACTGGCTTCCCCTTGACCGAATCAAAGTGACATGGAGGAACAGCCACACCCAAAACAAACTGACTATACCTAAATCTAGAACTGAATGGCACATCAACTCACCAATCCCATATTTCTGCTAATTGATTAATGAGTTGCTTTAAGACAGCAGGACGTTATTGATTTACATGTATTTATTTTTTGCTCTTATCCGTTAATGTTTTGTATGCTCATGGATTTCAGTATGTATTAACTGCTATATGCGTGTACTAAAGAAAACTTGAAAAAGTGAAAGCTAAATCTAGAGCCAAGTCAAACTGTTACAGTGTGTATGTGTGTGTGTGTGTGTGTGTGTGTGTGTGTGTGTGTGTGTGTGTGTGTGTGTGTGTGTGTGTGTGTGTGTGTGTGTGTGAGACGCAAACCGGGCCCCCTTGTCCTCATCTGTCATAGATTATTTCCTGGGTTATTATTGGAGTGCAGGACATGTGCCACATGCTACTTGGGATGATGTCACAAAGGCCACATTCACAGACCTACCACCAGCTGGGTGCTGTCATATCATTTTAAAACCGTATTTCAACTAAGTATTTATACAACACCACTACTGAAAAATGGACACCTTTTCACAAAAAGGGAGAAAAATCTACCAAAATAATTAAAATATATATTTTTTATAGACATTTGATTGATGTATTATTTATACTCAGAGTCAAGGCAAAACAGAAAAGGTTAAATAGTCAGTACTTAATCAGCGTTCTATGAACTACCAAGCTACATGTAATGATTGTTTCTCTTTTATTACTAGTTTGGTTTCCCTGCTATTCATTACCGCTCCCAAGGGTCCGGTAGATCCTCATCCATGTTTTCTCAATCTTACTTGTCCTGTTGTCTGATGGATTTACTCAACACGACTAACCACATTTCAAAGTCCCATTCTCCTTGCTGTGTTTGTCATTGACCAAAAAATCCCTGATTCCTCCTGGTACTATTGTCAAGGCTGCACAGCTTTGTCGGTGCCGTCTTCACATTCCATCTTCTTTCCCAACGGGAGCTCAGATCTCTGGCAAACGTCCTCATAATAGGAAGCATGTCTTACATAAGAGAACAATCAAGTCTTCCAGATATCGCAGAGGGGTGCCAAGGCTTTGTTTCACAATTTTACCCTGTTGAGTTTGAGCATTGCTTAACGACTTCAAACACACACACACACGCAGACAGACAGTTGATTCACCTGAGGAGGAGGAGGAGGAGGGCTATCTAACAGGGGAGGCTCTGATTACCAACCTACTGTTAAACCCATTATTGGAAAATCATTCTCACAGCCTACTCATTATAATGGTAAGACCTCCATATAAAGTTAAGCCTTTGATGATTTACTTCTGAGGTGACAGAAATGTTCAAAAGTATTTAATAATACACTTAATGAGGTAGCCAAATACGATTCAGTTGATGCACAGCCCCTCTCACTCAAAAGCAACAGTTAGACAAAATAGTAAAACATTGCAACAATAAAGAGCAAAATGTGTTTTCCAAATGGCAGTAAAGTATCATATGCAAGTCCAGCATGTTGATACATCTACTGCAATAGAAAGGTTATTATAAAAAATTTCCCTGACCTTTTAAGTTTTCTCCGACTGGTGTTGGAGGTTGTTCACTCTTTCTCCAACTTCTTACAATGACACATTTGGTACTTTCATTGTGACACACTTGTGTGTGTTTGTGTGTGTGTGGGGGAGGGGGGTGTAGGTGGGGGAGGGCAAAATCTCCTTTCCCTATTCAATCTGGTAATTAACTTGACAGCATGAAAAATGTACATGATAAACTGTCTCTTTCCATAAAATACATAAATGCTATATTATATGTTTGTATATGGGATTCCTCTGCGAAAAAAAACAACATTAGAAAATAGCCTCTCAAACAAAATAAAGTTGAGAGGTTGAGCGATATTCAGAGGTTGAGTTTGTATGCGTGCGAGAGAGAACAAGAAAGAGAAAGAGAGTTGTGTGTGTGTGTCTGTATATGTCTGTGTGTTTATAGAACACCGAGGGCAGATGTTCCCCTTTAATTTAATAGGAGGCACTCCTCTTTTACTCCCCTATAGAGAGCCTGTGCCTTCCCACAGTCTGCCTCTCAGTAAGCTCTAATGGCACAGAGGAGTCTCCCAGTCTAAGAAGATGCTACATAATCACCTCTTTCCCATACATCCGGGAATGCCTTTACCTGATTTATCTGAGAGGCTAAAGTCCACCTTGATCCTGAACAATCTTGACAAGGAAAACCATTGTGCAACACTCATGCAATGTGAATCCCATGAGAAAACTTTAAGCCTTCCAAAAAATAATACACCTTAGCAATTCTAAACGCAGATTGTACGCTGTGTTTGCGTTCTAAATTGATATCATTTGTATTTGTATTTATTAGGGTTCCCCATTAACTGCTGCGAGCTGGGGTCCAAACACACCAAAGCACCCACGTTACATATAAAACAAAAGATAAAACAGTGAACTATGTTTGTACTGAATGAGCTAAAGATAGAACAGTACATCATATAACATCCCTACACCACCATATATCCACATCACAACATGTTCAATACCACCATACATCAATATCACAATGTGTGCGTATGCATGATGTCATTGGAGTGTGTCGCGGCTGTATACAGTAGATGGGGGCTTTGACCCAAATCGGTGCTGTGCACAATGTCACCATCGGGAAGGACAGACAACAGAGGAGCAGATAGCCAATTTGATTTGGACATGGTCCTTTGTTCGGCTCTACAATAAACAAATAATATATTTGTACACAGACAGCATCTTCTGATAATGGAATACATTAGATTGGTATCATTTCAAAGAGATCTTCAAGGCCATTAGAATAAATAAATATACAATATCCCTGTCCTGGAAAATAAACCATGGCGAGCTCCAGTTACTAATATTTACACAGTACAAATAATAACAATGGTAATGTCAATAGAAATACAATAATGTCCAAATCTGATTACTTTACTCGGTGTAGGGTGAGTTGAAAATTTAATTTGAAATTTGAGAACTTGCTCTGACTATAATGTATTACGAGCTGCGAGGCTGAATTTAATAAACCCGCAGAAAACTTTTAAAATGCATATTGCCTCAGATAAGGATGAGACTGTACCTTTTTCTAAAGTAATTATGAGATTTTATTCATTTCTATCATTAGTCAAACTGACAGGTTGTCCCCCCTGGGCTCTGTTCTCTCCACGCTCTCCTCCTGCTCACCTATCGGGCAGAATCCACATAATGAATGTTTACAACAACCAGGTAATAGAGTAAATATTGGACTCATCAATTATGGAGATTGAGGGAACTGGCAATAAAATCCCACGATTATTGTTAGTGTCTGATCTGGCATTGGCTCTGACAGCGTCTGGTGGAAAGAGCTATCCTGGCCTCTCTTCCCAACAGTTTTACATAGAACAGATAGAGAAGAAGGAGTGCCTCTTAACATTTGCGTCAAGGGCTAAATTAAACTATAATAATGAATATGAATTAGGAGGGCAGAAATGATTAAATATTAAAGGCTTCAACCATACAAAAGTTCAACTTAAATCCGAACTGGTTCTCCATCAGATTAGTAAGAGTTTCTCATCCCATGTTCAATAATTTCCTTTTCCCCTTTGTTCAGATGACAACCTCTCACTTTCGGTTATTTGAAAATGAAATAATCTCCAAAATATCGCTATTTTTAAAACAAGCCATAGAAAGTTGGTTGCAATTTCAGTTTAATACACCAGACAGGACAAATATTACAACAAAGATTATGGTTAAACTGAAATATACTCATTGATAAAAATATACTAATTTTGGGAGAAGAAAAAAAGGTATAATGTTTGTAAATGATGTCATAAATAGGACTGGTGGAGTTATGTCACACATGCAGCTAACAAAAATATATGGAAATGTCTGCTCTACTCAAAATTACAACCAATGGAAGGGTGGAAGGGTGACTAAGTAAGGAACTTGTCTGTCGGGAATGCATTAAAGACCAAAATTGGCCAAAAAAATGTGTGATCAAAAAAAAGTCAACCAAATTAATTTAAGGACTGATTCCATGGTTTGGTTTACGAACTGATACACAAAACAACGCTGGATTCAAAACTTTGAATTTTCCAGTTTCAATTATTACACAAAATTCTTACAACCAATAGAATATTATAAACAGTTCAAGTCGGAAGTTTAGGCAAATACAGTGGGGCAAAAAAGTATTTAGTCAGCCACCAATTGTGCAAGTTCTCCCACTTAAAAAGATGCGAGAGGCCTGTAATTTTCATCATAGGTACACTTCAACTATGACAGACAAAACGAGAAAAAAAATCCAGAAAATCACATTGTAGGATTTTTACTGAATTTATTTGCAAATTATGGTGGAAAATAAGTATTGTATGATGGTAGTCATAGTTGAAGTGTACCTATGATGAAAATTACAGGCCTCTCTCATCTTTTTAAGTGGCAGAACTTGCACAATTGGTGGCTGACTAAATACTTTTATGTCCCACCGTACATATAAACTACATTTTCACAATTCCTGACATTTAACCCTAGTTAACATTCCCTGTCTTAGGTCAGTTAGGATCACCACTTTATTTTAAGAATGTGGAATGTCAGAATAATAGTAGAGAGAATGATTTATTTTAGCTTTTTTTTATTTCGTCACATTCCCAGTTTACATACACTCAATTAGTATCTGGTAGCATTTCCTTTAAATTATTTAACTTGGGTCAAACATTTTGGGAAGCCTTCCACAAGCTGTTTCCTTCCACAAGCTGGCCCATCCTCCTGACAGAGATGGTGTAACTGAGTCAGGTTTGTAGGCCTCCTTGCTCGTACGCTTTTTCAGTTCTGCCCACACATTTTCTATGGGATTGAGGTCAGGGCTTTGTGATTGCCACTCCAATACCTTGACTTTGTTGTCCTTAAGCCATTTTGCCACAACTTTGGAAGTATTCTTGGGGTCATTTTCCATTTGGAAGACCCATTTGCGACCAAGCTTTAACTTCCTGACTGATGTCTTGAGATGTTGCTTCAATATATCCATGTATTTTTCCTTCCTCATGTTGCCATCTTTTTTTGTGACGTGCACCAGTCCCTCCTGCAGCAAAGCACCACCACAACATGATGCTGCCACCCCCATGCTTCACGGTTGGGATTGTGTTCTTCTGCTTGCAAGCCTCCCCCTTTTTCCTCCAAACATAACGATGGGCATTAGGGCCAAACAGTTCTATTTCTGTTTCATCAGACCAGAGACATTTCTCCAAAAAGTACAATCTTTGTCCCCATGTGCAGTTGCAAACCATAGTCAGGCTTTTTTGTGGCGGTTTTGGAGTAGTGGCTTCTTCCTTGCTGAGCGGCCTTTCAGGTTATGTCGATATAGGACTTGTTTTACTGTGGATAAAGATAATTTTGTAGCTGTTTCCTCCAGCATCTTTACAAGGTCCTTTGCTGTTGTTCTTTGCTGTTGTTCTGGGAAAGTACGTTCATCTCTAGGTGACAGAATGCGTCTCCTTCCTGAGCGATATGATGGCTGCGTGGTCCCATGGTGTCAATACTTGAGTACTATTATTTTTACAGATGAACGTGGTACCTTCAGGAGTTTGGAAATTGCTCCTAAGGATGAACTAGACTTGTGGAAGTCTACAATTTTTTTCTGAGGTCTTGGCTGATTTCTTTTCATTTTCCCATAATGTCAAGCAGATGCACTGAGTTTGAAGGTAGGCCTTGAAATACATCCACAGGTACACCTCCAATTAACTCAAATTATGTCAATTAGCCTATCAGAAGCGTCTAAATCCCTATCATACTTTTCTGGAATTTTTCCAAGCTGTTTCAAGGCACAGTCAATTTAGTGTATGTAAACTTCTGACACACTGGAATTGTGATGCAGTGACTTATAAGTGAAATAATCTGTCTATAAACAATTGTTGGAAAAACAATTGATGTCCTAACCAACTTGCCAGAACTACATTTTGGTCACAATAAATTTGTGGAGTGGTTGAAAAACGAGTTTTAATGACTCCAACCTAAGTGGATGTAAACTTCCGACTTCAATTGTGTGTATATATATACAGTTTATATATATATATATATATATATATATATATATATATATATATAAATATATATATATATATATATATATATATATATATGTTTTATGTCTCCTCCTGTTCAGTGTGCGCTCAGTGCAAGGCTCCTGGACACCTGCCCAGAGGGAAGTTACAACCCCTCCCTGTTCCACAGCGGCCTCGGTCACACCTCTCGCTAGACTTCCTGACCGATCTTCCTCCTTCCCTGGGTAACACCACGATCCTGGTCGTTGTTGATCAGTTTTCTAAGTCCTGTCATCTCCTCCCTTTGCCCGGTCTCCCTGCGGCCCTACAGACTGCGGAAGCGCTGTTTACTCACGTCTTCCGGCACTACGGGGTGCCTGAGGATATAGTTTCTGATCAGGATCCCCAGTTCACGTCCCGGGTTTGGAGGGCATTCATGGAGCGTCTGGGGGTCTTGGTCAGCCTGACCTCTGGTTTTCACCCCGAGAGTAATGGGCAGGTGGAGACAGTAAACCAGGATGTGGGGAGATTTCTGCGGTCTATTGCCAGGACCGGCCAGGGGAGAGGTGGCCCAGAAGTCACTCCTCCATTCCTCAAGTAACCTTTCGCCCTTTCAGTGCATGTTGGGGTATCAGTCCTGGTACCATGGCATCTGAGCCAGACCGAGGCTCCTGTGGTGGAGGAATGGGTGAAGCGCTCAAAGGAGACCTGGGACGCCGTCCACAGGCACCTGAAACGGGCCGAAGGGCGGCAGGAAGCGAGAGCTGACCGCCACCGCAGTGAGGCCCCGGTGTTCGCACCGGAGGACCGGGTCTGGCTCTCGACGCGAAACCTGCCCCTCCGCCTGCCCTGCTGGAAGCTGGTTTGTTGGGCCATTTAAAGTCCTGAGGAGGATAAACAAGGAGTGTTATAGGTCACAGGCCCCCCCTTATTACCGTATTAACCCCTCATTTCATGTGTCTCTCCTCAGGCTGGTGGTAGCTGGTCCTCTTCAAGGACCTGAAGGAGGTCCCTCCGCTCCCCCGGACATCGAGGGGGCCCCGGAGTAAACAGTGCGATCCATAATGGATTCCAGGCGTCGGGTGAGGGGCCTGCAGTACCTCGTGGATTGGGAGAGGTACCGTCCGGAGAAGAGATGCTGGGTGCCGGTGGAGGACGTCTTGGACCCATCTCTGCTGAGTGAGTTTCTCCGCCTCCATCCGGATCGCCCTGCGCCTCATCCTCCGGGTCGTCCTCGAGGTCGGCATCGGCGCGCTGTGGGAGCCGTGCCTCAGGGGGGGCACTGTCATGACTTCCACCGAAGGTGGCTCCTCTGCCTGTTCGGACGATGCTCGGTGGTCGCGTCGCCAGCCCTACTGCCACCAATCCATTTTTCCTTTTAGTTTGTGTCTGTCTGTATTGTTTCCACCTGTGTCCTATTAGTTGATTTCGGTGGGTTTATTTACCTCCGCTGCCTCCTTCAAGGAGGCATGTAACATCAATATTTGCATAACCTTTGTGATTGGAGGATAGCTACGAGGAACAAATAATAAGGAACAAATCTTCTGATCCAGTGGCGTAGGCAGAAATCTATTCATGGCAGGGCCAGCAAACATTTGGGTGCAACACAATATGGGCACTCAAATCATTATTAAATTCTCATAAAAGCATAGATTATCCTATACCCTACTGTATTCATCTAACATGTGATTTTGCATTACAGACCAAATAGTCTTGTCGGCCTACGTAAATCCATGACTCTTGCATGTAACATATGACTTGAAAATCATGCCCTGATATAACAGTAATAATCACAATATCTTTGTAGAAAGGGATCCTAAATGCCAAATCAAAGAGCTAAATGATCCATGGTGTGACCTTGTTAAAACAATTCCATATGTCAGCTTAGAACCCCAACCCCCCACACACACTCCCATGGCTTAGCCTTCCAATAATTAAAGACCTTTTCAGTACATTGAGATCAGCACTACAACGCTGTTTTTAATCAACACTTTCAGAAATCATGAAACACGCCTCTCCACTTCGACTCGCACTCGCTCCCTCCCTCCGCTGAGAAATGACCATCAGTCCATCCATTGAACCCAACCACCCTCGACCCCCAAGTTATTTCAACTTATGCTCTGATGTGCTTTACATGTAATAGGCTACAAAAACGAACCTATTACCAGTGTTATCATATAGCCTAGCTTGACTTGAGTTTTGAAATATAAGGGATTCAATTATTTATAATAAGGGGTAGGCCTACATGGAGAAAATCAGATTGCTCTTGTTAAATATGAATGAGGCAAATACATAAAACAATATACACGTATATATTTCCAATCAATGTAAATAGTCTATCATTTAAAAAAAAATTGAACTAGATCTTTGCCCTGTGCTTCTCTGCCCTACAGTTAGGTCCTATAGGCTATTGATCATTTCACACAATGCATTGTAGGCCCACTTGATCTCCCGCACCCAGCAGAGAATTGCACTTGGCTTGTATTTTGACTCATAAAGTGATCTGAACTAAGAAAATGTTGATGACCACTGTTGAAGTCTATATAGGCTATGGCTGCCTATTGTGATAAAATACTGAAATTGGCCTTTACAACTATAGCCCGTAGGAACGCATTGAATGATACGTTCATAATGGCAAAAAAGACAAGTCAGAAAATACATCTTAAGGAGTTTTGAAGCTCAGGATTTATTTCTATATTTTTTACACATATTTCACCCCTTATTTTTGTTTGCACAAAACTACTTCCATACATCCATTCATTTGTATGGGTTACTTTAAGACGAGTACCGTGACACTTGTAGATCAAAATGGAGATCACCATTGTGTTCTATAGAGTGGTTATATTAGTTTGTAGGCCAAACCATTCAGATGCTACAGACATTTTTGTGTGAAAACCGATTTCCGGAATGTCTCCTGGTCTGATAAACAGTTGTAGCTCTGCCTTTTCCCACCACAGATGCAGAATGAAAAAAACAGATATCTAGCTTAAACTAAAAGATTTTGATGGGGATTTTTTAATTATGTTACTTATGTTACAATAGACTCTAGGGTGTTAAGGCCCTCGATTAGATCAATGCATTCAGTGATTGATATAGACGGGGACTTCATGGCGAAATCACTGATATCAGATTCTCCAACATTCTCTGCTTTTCAAGGTCTCTTGAAAAAAATGGAACTTTGAGCTTTGTTTGGCTAGTTTACTTGTTTTGCTAGCCAAGTTGGCTAGTGAGTTTTGATAGTTAGCTAACGGTGAGTAGCCTACACAGTGTAGCCTACTCTACACAACGATAGCTACTATTTACTGCAAATGGTAAAAAAATATGTTCTTGAGTGTCTTGAAAGGAATCTGCCAAATAAAATATTTTATTATTATTATTATTACTGTCAATATATCCCTTTTGTTGTCCCACCCCCTCCCTACTGCTTGCTATGAATTCTATCTGATGGCACATGCATGTTTAGGCCAGTGCTCGACTTGGACTGAAATTGGTGCCAGCACTCATTTTGGGTGCCGGTACCGTTTATATTTAGGTGCAGGACCTCCTCAATACATTACTCCAATTCTGTTGCAAAACGTTTCCACTCTTGAAAAAATGAGAGTTTCTATCAGTGGCGTTGTCATAAATGAGTTTTTTGGTGTGCCTGCAGAAATGCCCCCCCATGGGGCAAAAATAAATTGTGCAGTTTTATAGGTAATCTCATGTTATTCTACACATTTTGCCATGAGGCAAAAATGCTGCTTGTATTATGCTGACGGTGATAAAGGCACTGGAATATGAGTTGTCTTGTTTGCTAAATGTTCTTTTTAGTTCTTAGTTCTTTTTGGCAACCCATCCCATGAGAGTAAATATCATTCCAGGTTATCTGTTCTGTTATATTTCATCAAATCTGACTAACCCAGTGCACTGCTTGCTATGAATTATAGCTGATGGTGTTAGCATGTTTAGTTAAAAAGACAAATAATGTCCTGTAGGGAAACACAGATAGTAAAGAGCATAAAAACGTTGTTTTTGTTAAATCGGAGTGAATGGGCCTGGCTTTGATCTTCTCGAGCTCATTAATTATAGAATGTTCATATTTGAAGATTGAAGAAAGACCAGTTTCTTTTGCAAATGACACAGAGTACAAGCTGAACAGAGAATAGCAACCAGGCTTCGTTATGATTACTTTCTAAATGAATGACAAATAAGGAGATTTTAGTTCCTTGGACAATGTTTCTTTGGTTGTCTGCCAAAAAAGGCAGTTAATTAGTGAGCTGGGGAAAATTACCTGTGGAAAATTACCTGTGTTTTGCTATTGTTTCTGAATCTCTCTGTGTGTGTGTGTGTGTGTGTGTGTGTGTGTGTGTGTGTGTGTGTGTGTGTGTGTGTGTGTGTGTGTGTGTGTGTGTGTGTGTGTGTGTGTGTGTGTGTGTGTGTGTGTGTGTGTGTGTGTGTGTGTGTGTGTGTGTGTGTGTGTGTGCGTGTGCGTGTATGTCTGTGTGTGCATGCGTGCACTTTGCTTCATATAGTCTAGAGACTTAATTTGTGCTGATCTCAAAGGAGCTGAATCGCTGGGAGCACATCAGCAGATAACTCCAACTTTGTGCTGATGCTTGCCAGTATCTTATTTTGACAGTGCTGTCTTGTACTGTTCTACATTAGGTGTAATTTGGACTGAGAGACCTACAGCTGTGTAAAGATAAACTGACACCTTTTTGTAAGTTCAGAATTCATTTATTACGGATTGGAATACGGTAACTGACTCCTCTTGCTGAACAAACCAGTTTGTTTTTTGACTGCGTAGAGGTAGTTCAACACTCTCTTTGTTCTACTACACCAATTAAAAAGTTTCAGTGAAGCTGAACCTGCAGGTGCTTCGGGGCGGGGCGGACTGGCCGTCGGGAAGTGCGGGGCTATTCCCGGTAGGCCTGTATGATCGGACCTGTGTGGGCCCCACTCCACAACTGGCCTTTTTTTACTCTCTCTCACAAACATTACTCAAACGTCACAGGAAATTCCAAGCGGTGAAGCCAAATATACTGTACAGGTATTTGTTGCTTTATGTTTTATCAGAAGGGACCAATCTTTGTTTTTATGACTAGCATCTATGCCTTGCATGTACTCTATGCCTGTTACACATGTTTCAGCCAAAATGGCAAACCAACCTCTCCTACTGTGAGCTTCATCCAACAAAAAACAGTGAAAAAAATGTAAACAGTGGGGCCCCGGGCCACAATCTCATGCACATTTGAAAGTGATACATTTTTTTTGGAGAGCATTGTTGTTCTCTAATTTGTGAATTCACTGTAGGCACACCAAGGACACCCCTGCAGCCAGGTCAGGCCCATGATACAAGTGTGTATTCGACGTCCAACCATGTCTGAAGACATTGTGAGATGACACGGAAACAGGCCGCTAGAGGCAACAGTGAGCGCTGGAACCAAGTAGGTTTTGGTTTTGCTAGGGCACTGTGGATAGGGATGGCAGACAGGCATGAGCTTCTGCCTCTGATTCCAAAGGTTGCAAGTTGATATCCAGCAATAGAAAGCTTATTTTTTTCTTTTTAAACCTATCCCAAACCTTAACCCTTACCATTCGCAGTTAATGCCTAAACTGAACCATAACCTTAAAAATGTGGAGTTAATGCCTAAACGTAACCTTGATGTTTGATGTTGTACATTTAAAAAAATCATCCCCCCCAAAAAAACGATGTCCCGTTCCTTCGCTGACATTTCTTAAATGTTTTGCATTTTACATTGCCCATTTGTCAGAATTTTTCAATCACAAACAGAAAAGTATTTTAAACCTTTTTACCAGTTTCTTCACACCTATTCCTAACTTAACCTGCCAAGACAATGTGCTGTAGGACATTGAATGACAAATAGTTGAATGGGTGATAATTATACACCTTACCTCAAAATTGAATTTAAATTCGGCCTAACTGAATGACAAGGAGGGTGAAGAGGTTGTAAGAAAAATAAGCTGTAATGGGATGTTTTAATTACTATAACTCTATTACTAATGGAATGTATTGTAAGGGAAACAAAAACATGTTACATGTTGCAGTAGTCTTTTAGAATAATGCTAAACATATCCCTGACTATCCAGCGAAGCAAACGATGCCAGCCCACTTAATGAATGACAAATGGATGGAATGGGCGATAATTGTGCACCTTCACAATCTAATTTACTTTAGGCCTAACTGAATGATGGGAGGGTGAAGAGGTTGATTTAATTTAGAACAACAATAGTGTAAAGATGACTTTGCGTTATGTCTATTTATCGGCATTGGAGCTCAAGTGAATAATTTGACCGTGCTCCTTGTGGGCTGATATCGTTGTCTTTTACATTTTATCTTGTAAAAATAAGCTTTTTACAGGACTGTTTTATTTACTGTAACACTATTCCTAATCTAATTTATTGTAAGGGAAACAAAAACACGCTATGTGTTGCAGTAGGCCTTTAGAAAGATTCTACATGTGTCCAACTTGATGAACGGGAAGCAAACGATGCCAGTCAGCCTGCAAAGCCGCTCCATCGAAACTATACCTAAACTACACCAAAACTAATTTCATACATAATACGAGTTAGCCTATAGACAAGACTAAATTGACAATCTGATGAGTGACAATATTAGACCTATCAGTTGTCAAATGCTTCATGAAGAGATTCGGCACATCTTGTAATTGACAGAGGCAGGTAAAGGACCATCACTTTATCAAATCCGTCTTAAGAGTCACATGCAGATAAAACATTTTGATCTCTATATAGTATCAGAAAGAGCACATTCTGCAGGTTCTATTACACTAACCTTTGTCAAATACCTCTCATCATTCTAGAGGTGCAGCTCTATTTCCAAACTTTTTCTAAGAATATCTGCTGTCCATGCATTCAGCACATGACCACTCGAGCGGCAGCATTGCCCTGGATACTAAGCAAAGATTTTAATATGCTATTTATGCAGTTCATACTTTAAAATGCTTAATGCACTGGTGCTTTTGTTTAGGACTCAAATAATTTCACCTGTGTATCTGGCTGGTTATATTATTATTATTATTATTATTATCATCATTTTCATGACCCCTCGAGAGGCAGCATTGCTCTGGTTACTAAGCAAAAACCAGTGACATAGTTAACTAAACATTTTAATATGCTATTTATTTATGCAGTTCATATTTTACAATGCTTCATGCACTGCTGCTTTTGTTAGGGAATACAGCAAATAATTTTTCCTGTGCACCTGGCTGGTTATATTATTATTATCAACTTTGTGAAAATCAGCTCATTACTTTAACTCTTATTAATCGAATCTACAAATAAAGATGATCAAATGGATGACACTGTAACGTTTTTATTGTAAGGGAAATGAAAATAGGACATAGGCCTATCTTTGTCTAGGCCTTTGTAGAATTATACAAAACATATCCTTGACTCTATCTAAACAAATAACTTCTTTTTTTTATGTGTATGTATATTTTTTCACAGATATTTCTTCATTCAATTTATCCTTTCTAATATTTGATGCACTATTTATCAACTGTTGGTGCTTATATTTGCTTTACCTTTCCGGTTGATATTCTGCACCTTTCTGGTTGATTCATAAGCTAAAGGGGACGTCTGGCTACGTCCTCTAGCGGGTAGTAATAGGCTGAAAGGTCAGATGGTTCTATTGATGAATACTTGAAATTTGACATTTGAGAAACAAGGACGAATGTCTTATTCTGACGTGAGACGGTGAGATCTAGTTGCTTAATGACTCCATATTAGAGTGGCGGTGCAGCTGTGCCTTTGCTACTGGAGTCTCCCAGGGCCGAGCACGAATGCTCACGCACACACACACACACAGACACACACATACATTCTAAAGTTGAGCCACCCAACTCACCCCTACAGCACCACAACAACATCCCCCTGCCCTACAGGGAACACCAGTATAACTCAGAATTTAGCTGGAATTAATATACTGTTGCGACTCAGACTCCCCCTGCAATGCCTGGTAGGACCCAGTGAGGGGCCTACAGGTCTGCAGGGATGATACACCCTTAACACTGTGGATATGGGACGATATAAAAATGGCTCATGCTGCTATGGAAGTTGGTGACACACACACAAGCATGTGTACCGTACTGTGAATGTTTGAGTAAGCACAAGTGTTTTTGTCCACATTACTTTAATAAACAAAGTAAATGTAACATAACACTATTGTGTGAAGCAAGCTTAAATGTTGTTGTTGACCTCACTTGAATAATTGAGTGAAGTGTCCTTAAATGATGCTGTTGACTTTACAACTTCTTATGGCTTGGGGGCAGTATTTCGACGTCTGGATGAGAAGCGTGCCCAAAGTAAACCACCTGTTACTCAATCCCAGAAGCTAGGATATGCATATAATTGGTGTATTTGGATAGAAAACACTATAAAGCTTCTAAAACTGTTAAATGAATGTCTGTGAGTATAACAGAACTGATATGCCAGGTGTAAATCTGAGGAAAATCCATCCAGAAAGTGGGATTTTTTTTATGTGGGAATTTTCAATTGATTGCGTATAGAGTATCTAATGGGTTAGGACCCAGATTGCAGTTAATATGGCTTCCACTAGATGTCAACAGTCTTTAGACATTGTTTCAGGCTTGTTTTCTGAAAAATGAAGAAGAATGAGACCTTTCTGTCAGTGGACTGTAGAATCATGCAGTGCTGGTTTGCGCATGTGACCGAGTGTGCGCCCTTTGTTGTTTTTCCTTTCTATTGAATACGCTATTGTCCGGTTGAAATATTGTCCATTATTTAGACAATTGACAACATGAGGATTAATTATAAACATTGTTTGACATGTGTCAACGAACTTTACCGGTACTATTAGGATGTATTCGTCTGCATGTTTTGACCGCCTTTGAGCCAGTGGATTACTGAACAAAACACGCAAACAAAACAGAGTTTTTGGGATATAAAGATGGACTTTATCGAACAAAACAAACATTTATGTGTAGCTGTGACTCTTGTGACTGCAACCATATGAGATCATCAAAGGTAAGGGATTAATTTTATTGCTATTTCTGACTTTTGTAATTCCTTTACTTGGCTGTAAAATGTTTGTATGCTTTTGTAAGCGGGTCGCTGTCCTCAGCTAATCGCATGGTATGCTTTCGCTGTAAAGCTTTTTTGCAATCTGACACTGCGGCTCGATTAAAACTTCTTATGGCTGGGGGCAGTATTGAGTAGCTTGGATGAATAAGGTGCCCAGAGGTGCCCAGAGTAAACGGCCTGCTCCTCAGTCCCAGTTGCTACTATATATTTGTATGGAAAACACTCTGAAGTTTCTAAAACTGTTTGAATGGTGTCTGTGAGTGTAACAGAACCATTGGCAAGCAAAAACCTGAGAAGAAATCCACCAGGAAGTGGGAAATCTGAGGTTGGTCGACTTTCAACTCAGCCCCTATTGAAGATACTGTGGGATATTGGTCATCTTGCACTTCCAAAGGCTTCCACTAGAAGTCATTAATCTTTAGAAACTTGTTTGAGGCTTCTACTATGAAGGGGGGCTGAATGAGAGAGTCAGAGGTCTGCCAGCAGTCACGCGCTGGTCATGCACATTCACATGAGATCTAGCTCCCGTTCCATTTGCTTTTCTGAAGACAAAGGAATTCTCCACTTGGAATATTATTTAAGTTTTATGTTAAAAACATCCTAAAGATTGATTCTATACATCGTTTGACAAGTTTCTACGGACTGTAATGGAACTTTTTGACATTCCGTCTACAATTAATGAAAGTTTTGATTTTACTAAATGAACAGATTATTGCATGGTTTGCTTTTTCTGTAATGTTTTTTGAAATCTGACACAGCGGTTGCATTGAGGAGAAGCTTATCTATATTTCATTTACATTACATTTAAGTCATTTAGCAGACGCTCTTATCCAGAGCGACTTACAAATTGGTGCATACACCTTATGACATCCAGTGGAACAGCCACTTACAATAGTGCATCTAAATCTTTCCATGCATAACACTTGTATTTTCATCAACATTTATAATGAGTATTTCTGTAAATTGATGTGGCTCTTTGTCACGCCCTGGCCTTAGTATTCTGTGTTTTCGGTATTATTTTGGTTAGGCCAGGGTGTGACATGGGGATTTATGTGGTTTGTTTTGTCTGGGGTTGTTTGTAGGTATGGGATTGTGGTTAGAGTAGTACTCTAGGTAAGTCTATGGTTGCCTAGAGTGGTTCTCAATCAGAGGCAGGTGTTTATCGTTGTCTCTGATTGGGAACCATATTTAGGCAGCCATATTCTTTAGGTCTCTTGTGGGTGATTGTTCCTGTCTATGTGTTTGTGGCACCAGATACGACTGTTTCGTTTTTTTCCAAGTTTCTTGTTTTGTAGATTGTTGTATTTTCATCTTTATTAAAGATGTACAAAACTAACCACGCTGCATTTTGGTCCGCCTCTCTTTCACCAGAAGCAAACTGTTACAGAATCACCCACCAACCAAGGACCAAGCGGCGTGGTAAACAGAGGCAACAGCAACAGCAGCAGCAGGAGAAGCGACAGGTGCAGCAGGAGCAACAGCAGCAGCAGCAGCAGCAGCAGCAGCAGCAACAGCAGTGGGAGAGGCTGCACTATTTGGAGAAATGGACTTGGGAGGAGATCCTTGACGGGAAAGGACCCTGGGCAGAGCCAGGGGAATATTGCCGCCCCAAAGCCGAGCTGGAGGCAGCGAAAGCAGAGAGGCATTATGAGGAGCTAGCACGGCAGAGCGGCTAATTCCTTTCCGTGGGGTTGAGACGATGGGAGAGGAAAGCGCAAGGATGCAGCTTTTGGTCTTGGGCTGAATGCTGGGACAGGACAGCCCCCACTCCGATGTGCGAGGTGTCGACTTCCACCACAAACTGCCGGGACGGATCTGGATGGATTATGGGTGTGATAGTGAATTTGTGTTTGAGGTCAAAGAACACCTGGTCTGAACCTGGAGACCATGTAAATGGGACCTTGGGAGAGGTGAGTGCTGACAAGGGGGAAGCCTGGGTGCTGTAGCCCCAGATGAACTGGCGGTAGAAATGGGCAAACCCCAGGAAGCATTGCAGTTGCACTCTGGAGGTGGGCTGCGGCCAATCCACCCTCTCTCATCTTTTCAGGATCCATCTGGATGTTGCCTGCAGCTATGATGTACCCCAGGAAGTAGATTTTTCCACTTCGACATACAGCTGGTGCTCCGGACGATGCTGGAGGACTTGTCTGACATGGAGGACATGTTCTTTAGCCGAGTGGGAAACACGAGGATGTCATCAAGGTAGACACATACAAACCGGCTCAAAATGTCCCTGAGAACGTTGTTTACCAAGGCCTGGAACAGAGCCTGAACATTGGTCAATCCGAACGGCATCATCAGGAATTTGTAGTGCTTGCTCGCTGTGTTAAAGGCGATCTTCCCCTCATCCCCTTCCCGGATCCGTACCAGATGGTAGGCGTTCCAGACGTCCAACTTGGAGAAGATGGTAGCCCCCTGGAGAGGCTCGAAAGCAGAGGTGCTGAGTGGAAGTGAGTAATTGTTTTTCACCGTGATGTCATTCTGGCCCTGGTAGTCACAGGGGAGGCAGAAGGACGGATACCCCCTGCAACCAGGGAGTCCTCAATATATGTCTCCATTGCTTTGGTCTTCGGACCTGAGGGAATAGGGAGTCGAGGTCCAGGGGCAGCTCCCGTGCTGCAAGCGCATCTTTAATCACCTCTGACAAACCGTGAAGGAACGTGTTGAACAGGGCCTCCGGGTTCCAGGCCCTCTCAGCTGAAAACGTGTGAAAATCCATTGCGTAGTCCGCCACTCTACGGGAATCTTGAAGTAGTTAGAGCAGCTTGCTAGCCACCTCTCTCCCGGACAATGGAGAATAAAACACTTTCCGTACCTCTGCCACTAATTTGTCTAATCTGAGACGTTGTTGCTCCCACACTGCTGTAGCCCAGGTAAGAGCCCTCCTGGACATCAGCGTTCATCACGTACGGTATCCTCCATCGATCCGAGGGACATTAAGAGGGCTGCAGCTCAAAGATGAGAACACTGGGAGAGAAATGCCCAGCAGGATCCGGGATCTCCAGCGTTAGTGCTCCCGGAGGAGGGAAGCCGGGGTGTTTGGGATGCCTTGGTAGATTGGGGAGAAACACCTGTAAAGGTGAAACAGATCAGTGTGTTACACAGTGCAAAGGTTCACATTTAAAGAGAGCAAACAGTTTACTGTAGCAACTCCACCAGGGTTGGGGTCAATTCCTTTTCAATCAGTCAGTACAGAAAGTGAACTGAAATTCCAAAATCAATTCCAATTTTCCTCATTGCCGCCTATGAGAAAAATCAGTTTTAAATTGAATTGACCACAACCCTGACCCCCAGTGATACATGAATTGCCTCATGCAGTATGTAATTGCCAAAATCAACTTGGCAGTGGTAGGCCTATCCAAGTGCCATGTTTTACAAACAATGGACAACATCTTTGAAAAAAAGTATCTCAATTAATCAGTAATCATGAACATTATCTAAAGAGTAAAGTTGACCCCCATATTTGTTAAGCAAATTTCTAAGACTTCCTTAATCCATAAAAATACAGATGCATAAATAAAATGTATGTGGTCATCAAGATAATAGAATATGTGCAGAATAAAAGATCATGGTGACATTCTTCTCCTATTGTTCTACAAAGGGCTGCTTTAAATCTGTGCAATACGTACACAGTCAATATACATTAGAATAATCTCAATTGCATTTACTTGATTCCTCGCATCCTCTCTCATTGAGACAATGACTTATCAATGACACAAGCTCAGCTCAGCTAATCCCCACCATTGTGACGCAGAGTTGTCATAATGCTTCAACAAATGTACATTACACCAAGGACGTTGGTTGACACAATGTAAGTAACCTAATTTACTGCCCTGAACTTTGCCATATTTTCAACTTAAGCCCACTAGAAAGTGCCCCCCCCCCCAGGCTGGGAGCGAATAAAAAGTAATTCCGCTATCTAAGAATCGTAAAGCCCCCTTTACTGGCTCAAATAGCCAACCAATCAGCCTGTTACCAACCCTTTGGAAACTTTTGTGAAAATGTAGTTTGACCAGGCTATTTTCCAGTAAACAAATTGACAACAAACCTTCAGCATGCTTATAGGGAAGGACATTCAACAAGCACAGCTCTTACACAAATGACTGATAATAGGCTGAGAAAAATTGTTGATAAAAATATTGTGGGGGCTGTGTTGTTAGACCTTCAGTGCGGCTTTTGACATTTTCGATCAGTCTGTTGCTAGAAAAAACGTATGTGTTATGGCTTGACACCCACTGCTATATTGTGGAAAAAGAGTTACCTGTCTAACAGAACACAGAGAGTGTTCTTTATTGGAAGCCTCTCCAACATAGTCCAGGTAGAATCAGGAATTCCCCAGGGCAGCTGTATAGAACCCTCACTTTTGTGTCCATATATATAGATTACTCAGCACTATACATGTCAGCTACTACAGCAACTGAAAGGACAGCAACACTTAACAAAGAGCTGCAGTTAGATTCAGAGTGGATGGCAAGAAAATGTTAGTCCTAAATATTTCTACAACTAAAAGTATTGCATTTGGGACAAAAGTATTCACTAAACCCCAAACCTCAACTAATTCTTGTAATAAATAATGTGAAAATTGAGCAAGTTGACTGCTTGGAATAACTCTGGATTATAAACTGTCACGGTCAAAACATATTGATACAACAGTAGCCAAGATGGGGAGAAGTCTGTCGATAATAAAGCTCTGCTCTACCTTCTTAACAGCACTATCAACAACTACTGGCCCTAGTTATGTCGCACCTGAACTACTGTTCAGTCGTATGGTCAGGTCCCACAAAAAGGGAATTAGGAAAATTGCAATTGGCTCAGAACAGGGCAGCACGGCTGACCCTTGGATGTACACAGAGAGCTAATATTATTAATATGCATGTCAATCTCTCCTGGTTCAAAGTGGAGGAAAGATTGACTTCATCACTACTTGTATTTATCAGAGGTATTGACATGTTGAATAGTAGTAATAACGATTGATGGAATATGAAAATCAATGTTGTTTTTGTTATGTTATTAAAAGTTAAATTATTATTTTGAAGAGTTTTCACAATATGTACATGATGTCTGCGTAATGTACGTTGTGTGGAAAATGTCCAGATCAAAGAGAATGTTTTTGTAAAGATGAAATGTGAAGTTAGTTGTCTAAATTTTATCTGAGTAAAATCCAGACCTTGCCTCGTAACTCGTTACGCCCAGAGAACTTGCCCTAAACTTGCCCCATTATGATTAGGTGACCACGACCTGCAGCCAATGTACGATTAGTTGCAAACCCAAAATGCAACACAAGGTTGAAGAAGACAATGGAACTTTTTAACAATCTATGCTACAGATGAGTAGTTGTGTCGAAGAGGGTGAATTCAAGCAGGACCATCCAGTTACCACTCTCCAAGGAATTGTGTATCTACACTGTTTTCCTTCCCACGCTGGAGCACTGCACTACACGGCTGGCTGTCCTCAGAAGACCCCTTTTCAGTAAAAGGCACATGACTTGGAGTTTGCCAAAAGGCATCTAAAGATTCTCAGACCATGAGAAACAAGATTCTCTGGTCTGATGAAACCAAGATTGAACTCTTTGTCCTGAATGTCAAGCGTCATGTCTGGAGGAAACCTGATACCATCCCTACGATGAAGCATGGTGGTGGCAGCATCATGCTGTGGGTAAGTTTTTCAGCGGCAGGGACTGAGAGACTAGACAGGATCGAGAGAAAGATTAACAGAGCAAAGTATAGAGAGATCAATGAAAACCTGTTACAGACACTCAGGACCTCAGACTGGGGCGAAGGTTCATCTTCCATCAGGACAACAACCCTAAGCACACAGCTAATGCAACGCAAGAGTGGCTCCGCATGTCCTTGAGTGATGTCCTAATGCGCTTAACCGATAGGCTACCTGCTACCTTTTAGGAACTACATGATGTCCATAGTGTTCTCCATCCTCTCCATTCCTATGTTGCTGTGTGAGAAGGATTTTTCAAAACAAGCAAGATAGGTTTCATGTCATTCTGGTTACTCTTGAACACATCTGAAGGATGATCATTGGAAACAGGATGCACCTGAGCTCAATTTCGAGTCTCATATCAAAATGTCAGAATATTTATGTAAATAAGGTATTTCTGTTTTTATACACACCAACGCTGTGGTGACGACGACACTGACTTCACACCAGCCCCATGTAACGTAGCTCCGCCGTTGCCTTTGAACCATCACTACTTCGAAGAGAACGTGTTTCTTGGCATGCCGATGGCATTTGTGGACGGCTGTTCTTACCGTCATCTAGACCACTTGCAAGCTGGTGTGGGATTGGTATGTCACAACAACAATTTCAGCTATGCAACAAGACCAGCCAGTTCGTGGACTCATGCTAGGCACAAGTTCTGACTGAGCTACATTGCCATGAAATGCAAATACAGGGATGAGTTTCTCTTTCATTCATACAAACTTTGAGAAATAACAAGGAGTGCCCTCAATGTGTTTTGTGCGGGGAAGTGCTTGGTAATGAGTCTCTCAAAATGAACAAATTAGTAAAACGACATGTCCTAAACCCAGAGAGTTCTTTCAGAACAGGGCAGAATGCTTCAGGAAACAGTGCTTCGACAGTGGAAAAGTAAGTTAGCTAACAATGCATTGTTATAATTTTATAACAGGTGATGATAAGCAGAAATAAGGGAGTACTAACTCTCATAGTAGATGTGAGTTTCTCTTTCAAACAATATGCTGGCATTGTACACAGCTAATAGCTAACATTAGTCAAAGCAGGCTAGCTAGCTACTGATAGTGCAGCCCTTAGTAACAGTACAGATGAAGATGAAAAATGATCAGGCCTACTGTACCTCGTACTGTAGAAATGATTGTTGAAAACTAGTCTAGGTTGGAACTGTTGCTGTTAAAATACAAGTAATAAATTGTATTCTGAACTGGAATAAACTTATTAAAGCAAGATGCTTTTTGAGGCAAACATACTCACATAGTTCTGGTGTCACGTCCTGACCTTAGATCCTTTTTTATGTCCCTATTTTAGTTTGGTCAGGGTGTGAGTTGGGTTGGTCATTCTATGTTTTATGTTCTATGTGTTCTATTTCTATGTGTGTGGCCTGGTATGGTTCCCAATCAGAGGCAGCTGTCAATCGTTGTCTCTGATTGAGAACCATACTTACGCAGCCTGTTTTCCCACTATGGGTTGTGGGTAGTTGTTTTCTGTTTTGTGTATTGCACCTTGCAGAACTGTTTGTTTGTCATTTTTTTTGTTTTTTTTGTTTTAGTATTCGTATTGATTAAAAGGTATTATGAATACTTACCACGCTGCACCTTGGTCTTCTCCTTCTCCCGACAACAGACGTTACATCTAGGTTGCTCATCTCCAGCAGGAAGCGGCCTCCTGCCTGACTGAGAAAGCAGTAGATGTTCTGATCCAGTCTAGCATCACATACCTATCCAAGTCAGGGTTTTCAACTCGGACATACTTCAAAAAACAATTACAGAAACAGTCTCAATGCTAACTGCACTGTGAATAACTGAGCCCAGAATAGACATGCTTGTTGAAAACTTCAACCAGCCACACACTTCTCATTAGGACTGTGCGTGTGTGTTTTATGGTCTACATCTGTGTGATGTGATCAATCCGTTTATTTTAGTTCAGAATAAAAACATATTTATTGTATTTTATTAACAGAGACAGTTCCAACCTAGACTTTCTTTTAACAATAATTTCTACATTTAAGATGTACAGTAGGCCTGATCATTTTTCATCTGTACTGTTACTTAGGGTTCCGCTCTCAAAAAGCCTGTGTGTGTTTTCTGTGTGATGTGATCAGTTTTTTCCAGTTCAGAATGAAAATGATTTATTGTAACAGCAACAGTTCCCACCTAGACAGATATGTGTTTTTTTAATGGGGGAAAGTAAACATGAATAGATATTTATATGAATATTTAATTTCATTGTTTTTGTCTATATTGCATTTGTTTTAGACATAAAGGCAATGAAAAGTATCGATATTTACATATAGTTGTATATTTTCCTAAACTCAAAATGTCTAATTTGGGTCCCAGGCTGAAAAAGTTAAAGAATCCCTGCCCTACAGGAATCGTTCTTCGCGATGATCAATGACTCCTTATAACCAACTGCAGAGTACACACACAGAGGGTGTACGTCCGCCTGGATGCAGAGAACATGTACCACCAACACTTTCCACCTGCGACGCATTTGAGTTGGCCCGGGCTTGACTGGACCACCCTGGCAGTTAATCACGCCCAGCTAGACACTGCCCATATGTTGGCCCAACTCCAAAAGTTCACAGTAACCCAGTCAGAACTAGAAGAGCCCAGGTGAGAAAAACGATTAGTCGGGGGGCGCTACTCTCGATAGGTGTAACCATAGGGGGACTATTTGCTCTAGGTATCACTGCCGTCAACGCAGTCAGTCTAGCCACAGTCAAAATAAATGTTAGGGAGATTAATGAAGAGATGCCACTTATTCAGCAACAGAAATCACAGGCACTCAGGTTGCAGCATGTGGGAAGGTCCCTCCAGGACACTATTCTGGTGGTAAACTCTTCTGAACAAAACACTCCTGTCGATAGGAAAGCTAGTAGAGGTCACGAAATCAAATCAAATCAAATTTTATTTGTCACATACACATGGTTAGCAGATGTTAATGCGAGTGTAGCGAAATGCTTGTGCTTCTAGTTCCGACAATGCAGTGATAACCAACAAGTAATCTAACTAACAATTCCAAAACTACTGTCTTATACACAGTGTAAGGGGATAAAGAATATGTACATAAGGATATATGAATGAGTGATGGTACAGAGCAGCATACAGTAGATGGTATCGAGTACAGTATATACATATGAGATGAGTATGTAGACAAAGTAAACAAAGTGGCATAGTTAAAGTGGCTAGTGATACATGTATTACACAAGGACCATGACTATGCCCATGTCCAATTGGTTAGATTGTTGTTGGTGGATTCTCTCTGTGAAGTTAGCTCTCACTTGGCCATGAATTGAATCCCCTCATATCTAGTGCCCATCTCAATGGTGCACAACATATTGACCTCAGCTACCACAACCACGATAAAGCCATTACAGTCTTATTTGGACTATAGTCTGGGGTCGGCAATCCCAATACACGTTGATGTTAATCGTAAGGAAGTGGGATTTTTACTGACACTGCCGGTTATTGAACTGGAGAATATCTATAGATTGAAAACAGTTCTAAAACGTAGGGTTTTGACACGACAGCACCCACGTGAAAATCACCACACCGCCTGTCGTAGTTTATCAGGAAAACAATCCAGATTTCTATCTCACCCCTAACCTGTTAATGTGTACTCTATCCAAAAACGTCCACTATCTCTGTCCTAGCAAACCATTTGTCAGGGATAACACTGAGCGTCATTGTGGACTCAAGCCTATCACCAACGAAGAACGCTGTAGAGCCAAACTAACAGCAAGGGATGGGGTCACCACCACACAAGTGGAGTTGGTAGAGAATCCATGGATGGTTAACACCCTGTTCGCGTCCGCCACTATGACTTACAAACGCCATGACTCCATCACCCAATTGAACCTCCCCGACCAGACTGTTTTTGTTAAGGTATCAGAGGGGGGATTATCCACATAGATGACCTCGCTCTATACCAACTTCCCGATGACAGGATAGACACAGAGATTGATATGCCTGACGCTTTTGCTAAAAGTTCCCTTGAGTTGACCACCAACCATTAAAAACAAAATCCAGTACGAGGGATCCTTGACTGTCGATCTTAGCATACTGGATGAGACACTTTTAGTGTCACCTCAAAGATGATCCACAACCAGGACATCCCGTGGACATTTTTTATCATGTGTTGCAAATTGTAGAATCCTTCCAAGGTTGAACCCACCAGAGGGGGACTGTCATGACTCTCCTGGGTGAGGATCAAAGGCCTCAGATCAGCTTGGTAGCTGACAACAACCAGAGACACTTAACCACAGAAAATTGGAAGGGAGGGTGGGCTGGGACAATATATTTCAATATCCAAATGCGGGGAATAATAAGAGATGGAATATGGGAAATTAATGTCTACTTTGTGATGTCATTAAAACTGGTATAAAAGTGGTATAATGAAAATATCACACTCTGTATATCAGGTTTATATCCTTTACGTTGTGGAGGAAATATCAAAGATGGAGGGAATATATTGGTTAAACCTCTTAGAGCTCCCCCCTACTTTGTGCAATTTCCGCCTGAAGACAACCAAATCTAACAGCCAGTAGCTTTGTCTAAATGTGAATGTAGGAGAATATAACACAATAGATCTGGTTTAGATAAAACAATGGAAAAAAACATACAATTTTTATTTTTATTTTTGTATCATCATCTTTAAAATGAACAAGATAAAACAAACATTCAGATAGGATAATGGGGACGATTTCAGTGAAAAATATAAGAGGGCAACAGTACTTGTGCAAAGTTTCTGAATGATAACTTCCAAAATGAGTGTTACATGACATTTATCATGAAGTCACCCAGGTGTCCCACACAAGTATCCCAAATGTACCCAAGTGGCCTAATTGATGAAGGTATACATTTTGAAACAAATAACTATATACAAAATACCAAAATGGCATTCTAATTATTGATAAAAAAAATATGAAAAAAAAAAAATATATACACATTTATAAAATAACTATTTAGAAGACTGATCAGAGATGCAGCCAAGAGGCCCATGATCACTCTGGATGAACTGCAGAGATCTACAGCTGATGTGGGAGACTCTGTCCACAGGACAACAATCAGTCGTATATTGCACAAATCTGGCCTTTATGGAAGAGTGGCAAGACAAAAGCCATTTCTTAAAGATATCCATAAAAAGTGTAGTTTAAAGTTTGCCACAAGCCACCTGGGAGACACACCAAACATGTGGAAGAAGGTGCTCTGGTCAGATGAAACCAAAATTGAACTTTTTGGCAACAATGCAAAATGTTATTTTTGGCGTAAAAGCAACACAGCTCATCACCCTGAACACCCTATCCCCACTGTCAAACATGGTGGTGGCAGCATCATGGTTTGGGCCTGCTTTTCTTCAGCAGGGACAGGGAAGATGGTTAAAATTGATGGGAAGATGGATGGAGCCAAATACAGGATCATTCTGGAAGAAAACCTGATGGAGTCTGCAAAAGACCTGAGACTGGGACGGAGATTTGTCTTCCAACAAGACAATGATGCAAAACATAAAGCAAAATCTACAATGGAATGGTTAAAAAATAAACATATCCAGGTGTTAGAATGGCCAAGTCAAAGTCCAGACCTGAATCCAATCGAGAATCTGTGGAAAGAACTGAAAACTGCTGTTCACAAATGCTCTCCATCCAACCTCACCGAGCTCGAGCTGTTTTGCAAGGAGCAATGGGAAAAATGTCAGTCTCTCGATGTGCAAAACTGATAGAGACATACCCCAAGCGATTTACAGCTGTAATCACAGCAAAAGGTGGCGCTACAAAGTATTAACTTAAGGGGGCTGAATAATTTTGCACGCCCAATTTTTCAGTTTTTGATTTGTTAAAAAATGTGGAAATATCCAATAAATGTCATTCCACTTCATGATTGTGTCCCACTTGTTGTTGATTCTTCACAAAAAAATACAGTTTTACATCTTTATGTTTGAAGCCTGAAATGTGGCAAAAGGTCGCAAAGTTCAAGGGGGCCGAATACTTTCGCAAGGCACTGTACATATAATATATTCCTGGCATGAGTAGCAGGTAGTTGAAATTGTGCACGCTATTTATCCAAAAGTGGAAATGCTGCCCCCTATCCTTTAAGAGGTTAAAACGGGAACGTTTTTCATCCAACATTTTTAATAGCGCCCCCTAATGCATAACTGGTTAAAGTCTCCATCTTCGAAACTCGGTCCTCCAGAAAGTAGAGAGCAACACTTATTCAGTTCTACTACCTGATATCTTTATAAAAAAGCTTAGTTAGAAAGGATTACATACACATACTGACCAGATCATATTATAGACAGAAGCAGGCTACATGGCAGACAAATCCAAACTCATCTCTCGGCATGTCCAGCCCACTCATTATCTCAGTCAATCATGGCTAGTTAAATGAAGGTTAAATAAAATAAACAGTTGCAAACAAGAGTTTCTGTTTGACAAATGCAGGTATGTTTATTCCCATTTTGCTTCCGTTTAACTTTTTGGTGACAGGGGACAGAATTGTCACGTCAGGATGAAATGTATGCCCACATTCAACTGCCTGATACTCATCCCCAGAAGATAGGATATTCATAGTATTAGTATATTTGGATATAAAACACTGAAGTTTCTAAAACTGTTTGAATGATGTCTGTGAGTATAACATAACTTATTTAGCAGGTGAAACCCAGAGGACAAACTATTCAGATTTCTTTTTAGGTCACTCTCTTTTGAATGACTTTTCATTTGGAATCCAGATTTCTAAGGGACCTTCTTGCAGTTCCTATCACTTCCACTGGATGTCAAATGTCTTTAGAAATTGGTTGAGGTTTTTCCTTTGTGTAATGAAGTGCGGCCATCTTGAAAGAGGGTAACTTGAAGTGTACTGTTAGATACAGGCGCTTGACCAGAAAGTTAGCTACAGTTTGTTTTCCTCCTGTATGGAACACAGATCCCGTCTTCAATTTTATCGATTATTTACATAAAAAAATACCTAAAGTTGCATTACGAAAGTAGTTTGAAATGTTTTGGCAAAGTTTACAGGTAACTTTTGAGATATTTTGTAGTCACGTTGCGCAAGTTGGAACCAGTGTTTTTCTGGATCAAACGCGCCAAATATATGGACATTTTGGGTATATATCTACGGAATTAATTGAACAAAAGGAACATGTGTGATGTTTATGGGACATATTGGAGTGCCAACAGAAGTGCTATCCTCAGAAAATAGCATATTTTTCTTTCGCCGAAAATCCTTTTTGAAATCTGACATGTTGGCTGGATTCACAAAAGTGTAGCTTTAATGTGCTATCTTGCATATGTGATTTAAGGAATGTTTATAGTAATTTATTTGAATTTGGCGCATTTTCCCTGGCTTTTGGCCAGGTGGGACGCTAGCGTCCTTCATATCCCAGAGAGGTTTAAGAAACGTTTTTCAACAGAATCGGCGTAATGCATACACCTATAGTCACGCGTACACGCGTTGCCAGGTCATAGTTTTTCCCATTAGGTTTCTATTTTTTTTTCTACTGTGTTATTGACTTGTTAATTGTTTACTCCATGTGTAACTCTGTGTTGTCTGTTCACACTGCTATGCTTTATCTTGGCCAGGTCGCAGTTGCAAATGAGAACTTGTTCTCAACTAGCCTACCTGGTTAAATAAAGGTGAAATAAAAAAATAAATAAAAAATTGAAAGCCCTATTTAATAGGAACCTGGTTGCAGTTCCTATGGATTCCACTAGATGTTAACAGTCTTTAGAAATTGGTTGAAAAATGAAGATGTACGGCTGTTCTTTGTAAGTGTCACTCCAGATGGATTCTAACCTGGAACGCGCCTCAAGTTGTTTTTATCCGGTATTGGAAACAGTTTATCCCGTCTTAAATTTAATTTACGTTTTAGGATACCTGAGGTTGGATTAGGAACCTTGTTTGAAATGTTTGGACCAAGTTTACAGGTAACTTATTAGTCATGTAGGGCGAGATGGAACCGGTGTATTTCTGAATCAAACGCGCCAAATATATACATTTTCGGGATATAAAGAAGGATATTATCGAACAAAATGACCATTTGTGATGTTTCTGGGACATTTTGGAGTGCCAACGGAAGAAGCTCTTCAAAGGTAAGGCATTTATTATCGTTACCACCTGCCTGGTTGAAAATTATTTTCATGTGTCTGCTTTCGCTGTAAAGCCTTTTTGAAATCGGACACTGTGGCTGGATTAACAAGAATTTAAGCTTTATTTTGATGCATTACACCTAATTGAACCTGCAATTTCACTGGATGTTGTCAAATCGATCCCGGGATTGGCGCGGGAAGGGATCACTAACAGGTTAAACTTGGAAGAGTTCCAGTGTTGTGTTGGAAAGTCATTGCCAGCTAGTTAACATAGCATCCCTATGTTTGAGCAGGGTGTTTCAGTAAGCTATTTCTCCTTCATTTTGGATGAAATTAATTTGTTCAAAAGTTTTAAACTATTGTCTTTCTCTCTTAATTACTACTCACCACATTTTATACACTGCCGTGCTAGCTAGTTGTAGTTATTGCTTTCACTACTAGATTAATTATCTGATCCTTTGATTTGGTGGACAACATGTCAGTTCATGCTGCAAGAGCTATAATAGGCTGGAGGACGTCCTCTGGAAGTTGTCATAATTACTGTGTAAGTCTATGGAAGTGGGTGAACCATGAGCCTCATAGGTTTGTATTGAAGTTAATGTACCCGGAGGAGGACGAAGGCTATCAGTCCTCCGGCTACACTATGGTGCTACCCTACAGAGTGTTGTTGAGGCTGGCAACCGTGTCAGCTAGAAGACCTGTGACGTCGACCGCCGAACACCGCCCGAAAAAGGAGAGGAACTGACTTCGGCAGAAGTCGTGACAGCCAGGTCGCAGTTGTAAATGATAATTTGCTCTTAACTGGCCTACCTGATAAAATAAAGGTGAAATAAAAATAAAAAATTATGAAAAATAATGCGATTAGCATGTGGTTGTAAGTAACAAGAAAATTTCCCAGGACATAGACGTATCTGATATTTGCAGAAAGGTTCTATTCTGGTTAATCTAACAGCACTGTCTAATTTACTGTAGCGATTACTTGAAAAACTAGAGTGCACAGTTATGAACTTAAAAGTTATTAATAAACCAATTAGGCACATTTGGACAGTCTTTATACAACATTTTGAACAGAAAGACAATGGTTCATTGGACCAGTCTAAAACTGTGCACAAACACTGCTGCCATGGGCTGGAAGAATACATTATGACCTTTCTCTTGCATTTCAAAGATGATGGTACAAAAAATATTGAAAAACGTGTGGTTTTTCTTTGGATTATCTTTTACCAGATCTAATGTGTTATATTCTCCTACATTAATTTCACATTTCCACAAACTTCAAAGTGTTTCCTTTCAAATGGTATCAAGTGGTGGTGCACCGATATGACATTTTTGGCCGATACAGATATCCAATATTTTCCTTGCCAAACATGATACCGACAATCAATATTTACAATTTTAGAGGCACTTTAAGCATTCTAGTACAGTAAAATTGTTAACACACACACACCCATGGACACCGCAGCCTAAGGCACTGCATCTCAGTGCAAGAGGCATCACTACAGTCCCTGGTTCGAATCCAGGCTGTATCACATCTGGCCGTGATTGGGAGTCCCATAGGGCGGTGCACAATTGGCCCAGCGTCATCCGGGCAGTTATTGTAAATAAGAAATTGTTCTTAACTGACTTGCCTAGTCCAATAAAGGTTACACACACACACACCAAACTGACCAAAAAATGAATTTAGTTGGCATTTACGTATGTCCCCATTACTTGTAAAACATAATCAAAACCTATTTATTTCACTTTCTTGCTGTGTTGTTTCATTGTTCTTTTGTTCAGTCGTTTCATTTTCTGCCAGGATTTCTATGGAACGCCATTTGGTCATAAAAAAGCTAGCTCGCTCATGGATGCAAACAATGTTCTTCCCCAAAAACATATCAAAACGACATATGTTTCAGTAGCTATAGTTAGCTAGGTGTCATCATCTAAAATAACCCTAATTTACAAGACAGTTCTTATTTGATTACAGGGGGTCGGACACATCTATGTGAAGCTAGCCACAAAAAGGATTAGCCACAATAGTGGACTTTTCAATTAGACTTCAAAATAAAATATGCCATAATTCCACTATTTGCTTTAATTTGGATAACTGTCATTGACATACTTTAATTTGGAAGGCAAACTGCAAATTCCACTATTGTGCCTAATCCTTGTTGTTGCTAGCTTCACAACACATAACCCGGTCCGGTCGAACCTCACCAGCCAGATGAAGCTAGCTATCTGCTTATAACGTTAGCTTTGGGCAACAGGATTAAGTAGGAACTGGCCACCCCTCATAGCCTGGTTCCGCTCTAGGTTTCTTCCTAGGTTTTGGCCTTTCTAGGGAGTTTTTCCTAGCCACCGTGCTTCTACACCTGCATTGCTTGCTGTTTGGGGTTTTAGGCTGGGTTTCTGTACAGCACTTTGAGATATCAGCTGATGTACGAAGGGCTATATAAATACATTTGATTTGATTTGAAGTAGCTGGCTAGCTATTTATTTTCATAAACTGAAGTTCAATTTCATTAGGTGAACAACAAGTGGCAGCCTAGCTAATACTTACAAGGATTCCTAAATCATTGCTAAGAATAATGAAAATGACTCCAGTTTCTACTGGTCATTGTTTTCAGGCTGGTTGTATTGGTGCTAGCTAGCTACCAAGCTAAAGTTAGCTACCCCAGAAGTTGCGGTTGAACAAATAATGCTTAATTACAAACTTGGGTATTGTAACACATCGTTCCTGGCCGTTGTTTGCTTGTTTGCAGAGGTTTTTGTACAGCTTTGACAGTGCTACTGTATATTTGTTATCCATGTCGTCATTCACATAACATATTAAGGTTTTTGATGTACCGTTGGTAGGATATTTATGATCGTACCTCCTCTAGTTTATTGTCCAATGATTGCACGTTGGCGAGTAGTATTGACGGTAATGGCAGCTTTCCCACTCGCCTGTTCCTGGTCCCGACCAGGCATCCGGCTCTTTGTCCTCTGTACCTGAGTCACTTCCTCTTGCAAATAACGGGGATGTTGGCCCTGTCGGGTGTTTGGAGAATGTCTTGTGCATCTTGCTTGTTGAAGAAGAAAAAAATCTTTGTCTAATCCGAGGTGAGTGATCGCTGTCCTGATATCCAGAAGCTCTTTTTTTGCTGTAAGATACATTTGCAGAAACATTATGTACAAAATAAGTTTCAAATAACACAAAAAAACCACATAATAGCACAATTGGTGGGGTGCCCATAAAACTGCTGCTATTTCTTCCTGCGCCATTTTTGTTGTCACCCCCAATCACCCCCCGACACGCCTGACTAACTTGATGGGTTGTATAATCACTCTCTTCTGGGTATTGTGTTTAGACAACTAGCTAATGTTTAGGTAACTAGCTAGCTATCTAAACAATTAACCATAATCCAAACCCATAACTACAGTACAAATGGATTGTCATGGCTAGTCACTGATAAAATAAAAAAAAACATTCAAATGCCTATCCAGTAGTGACGTGCTACATATGTCGAGCTTCTTGAAAAAGGTCACATATTGGCCTATGGGCAAGGCTACATTATGCAAATGTCTCAAAAAATGGATGCGCTGTTTCTTGCCTTAGACTGCACACGCTGGCCTTATTCACAAGTGATGATATTCTCACCCATCAGACTATTCTCAATGTAATCTTGTCTTTACATATGATAAATAATATACAGCGAGCTACAAAAGTATTGGGACAGTGACAAATGTTTTGTTGTACTCCAGCCCTTTGGTTTAGAAATTACAGCACTTTTTGTACATAGTCCCCCCTTTTTAGGGGACCAAAACTATTGGGACAAATGAACTTACATACTTGTTGTATGCATTTGCTGTTTGTTTTGGTTCTGTTTCAGATTATTTTGTGCCCAATATAAATTCCTGGTATATAATGTATGTCCCATTTTGGAGTCACTTTAATTGTATATCAGAATATAATATGTTTCTAAACACTTCTACATTAATGTGGATGCGACCACGATTACGGATAGTTCTGAATGAATCGTGAATAATGATGTGTAAGAAAGTTACAGGTGCACAAATATCATACCCCCAAGACATGCATTTGTAGGGAGGGTGGGGAGGTATGATTTTGTGAAACTCCTTTTGATTTAGAATTATCATACCTGTCGGAACAGGGGCAGAGAAGAAACATATATATAATCCATATGCACTTGAATATCGAATGGAGGATTTTATTCCTTCCATCAACCAGCTATGAGGAGCTGGCTCTCGCTTTGCCACAGGTGATCCTGTTCCGCTCAAACTGAATGCCAGGGCTCTCATTAAGTGTTTAATGTGATTTTCGAATGCATTTGCATTGATGTCAGAATGATTAGAGGGACAATAGGACACTGAGTAACAGGCTATTAGCAACTGGCTGTTAGCAAGTTTAGTAGGCTACTAATGACCATCGGCGATATCAGAACCCAGTTTGGTGGAGCCTAGTTATCGTGACTCAACGGTCAGGTGACATTTGACTAGGGTCATGACTGGTGACTGCCGGTGTGGCAGTTATATGGTCATAGTAACAGCCCAAGTTGTTGCCTACCCTCATCACCTGGGGGAAGTCCAGGGTCCAGTTTTAGAGGGAGGTGTTCAGTCCCATGGTCCTGAGCTTAGTGATGAGCTTGGATAGCACTATGGTGTTGAACGCTGAGCTGCAGTCAATGAACAACATTATCACATAGGTGTTCCTCTTGTCCAGGTGGGAGAGGGCAGTGTAGAGTGCAATAGAGATCGTGTCATCTGTGGATCTGTTGGTGCAGTATGTGAATTGGAGTGTGCCCAGGGTGTCTGGCATGATGGTGTTGATGTGAGCCATGATCAGCCTTTCAAAGCATTTCATGGCTAAAGATGTGAGTGCTACGGGGACTATGTTAGTCTGCTTTGAAACATGTAGGTATTACAAACTTGACTTGCCTGCATTTCATTTCCAGCTTTCATTCATTAAAAAAATGCAGAAATAATGGCCATAGCTGAACTTCATTTAAACTGTTGTTTGGTTATTTGCATCACTACTTCCCCACCACTATTCCCGCATTTTCAAGTCATGTTAGTAACGTTACTTGATAGCTCTGGTTTGACAGTTAGTTAGCCTGATTGCTAGCTTGACAGATTATAGTCAAACTTTTTACCATTGAGAAAGTATCTACTGTTGACGACAATAATTAAAAAATGCTTGTTATGGAGATTATTCCAATTTGAGAAATCACAGGGATTGTGCTGTTGGAAATAATTGTTCTGAACCTAATGAATGCGCTTTTGCAAAGTCAGCGTGCATTATGTCATACGTAATCAAAGAGCTTGCAACTATAACGCATTCGTTCTGTCAATTACTCAATCTGATTTTGTACAATCTACAATAATGAATCATTAAGTAAAAGCTACTGAGTGAAAGTGAGTGAATGTTACTTTTAGTAACATTTTGAGTAAATTGTACTTAACTAGTTGAGCAAGATATACTGTTTTACAGTGTGTGAATTTACAGCTGGATAAGTAACAACACCAGAAGCATAAGCACCTGGATGAGCTCCAGACCTCATGGGCACCATGATGTCTAATAAGTTTATCATTAATTGTGGCCTTCAGGGACATTTGTTCTTGAATTAATTAGTCCTCAGCAACTCTCAGCAGCAATGAGTGAGGAAAGACCATTTGTTTTGCATGACACAGTGATACTTCTTCTTAAGGTTGTTTGAATCACTCCAGAGTGATGAACTGTAGTCTATTACTGCACGACATCCCTTCAAAACACGTTTGTTAGCTATATATGAACAAATGCACATGTTTATCAGACTATTAAAAGTGACATAGTGATATCAGTTAATAAGCTTTGATTGTCAATAATTTTTAGTATTCAATATCATACAAAATGTTAGTATGACATTTTTTTGTAAATTTACAATTTATAATCCCATAACCGCAATCCTAACGGAATTATAATGGGATGCGCAACAGCCATTGTTTCTAACCTTTTTAAGTATGGCCACGACATTCCTGAATTTATCAACGTTATGGAAATATGGAATGGGGGAAGGTAGAAAACCAATATAGCCCTTGAAGTCCAATGAAGTCCAACTGTTTTGCTTTTCTTGTGTACCACATTTTCCTCTCTAGATAATGAAATTATGGGCCAAGTGTAACTAATCTTCTCTCTGCTCTTTGTGAAAGACAGGAATTAAAAGGGCAGAAAATAAAGCTGAGAGGATCACCAACAAAAGAGATCCCATGCCAATGCCGGTTTGTAAAGAAACATGCCTCTTGAAAATCACAGGCTGAGAAGTATAGACAGCCTCATGTCTCACACACACACACACACACGTTTTACTATCCTGGTGGTGACCAAACAATTGATTCCCATTCAATATCCTATTTTCCCTAACCTCTACATTTAAATCTAACCCTAAGGTCGATGTCAGTGCCCCTGCAGAAAAGCAATTAGCAGAATAAACAAATCCCCATAAAAATCTGTCAGTTTAAACTACACATATACAGTATACTGTATATATTTTTTTGCATTGGATTTTGTCTCAATCCACCACATCTGCCTATGTAACCATTAGACATCCCGAAAATCGGTCTTCTCACAAAATTGACTGTAGCGTCCGAGTGGTTTGGCCTACAAACTATTATGACTTCTCTATGGAAAGATGAGACTCTCACAAACACATACATGTTGGTTGTTCAGAACAAACATCCTTTACATTTTTTTGGGGGGGGGGGGACTATCGGTTGTTCCATGTAAGGCCAAAAATAATGTTTCATCAAATATTTTCTTTGATATATTTTTTTAGAATTCAAGGGGTCTTAAAATTCAACATCAAACAGCAGTAGATATACATAGTATTGATACTGAATCATATGATAGCACTCTAAGCTTTCCAAGGATACACAAATGTAGACATTTATGGTGTGCCATGCACCAACCCCCCAAATCCACCCCCCTGGAGATCACCCCCATAGAAATAGGAATTAGAATTCTAGAATGGACAAGAACCATCTTATAATGGGATAAAGGTCACCATTTTGGTCAGGGAGTTGGTAAACCATGGTTTGGCAGCACTGTGATGAGAAATTGTGTAAAATAATGAATTTGAAAAAACGTATCTCACTGTATGTTTGTTAGCTATCTAACCAGAGTTTTAGAGAGATAATACATGTTTTATATGGAATCAACTGCCAATATACCAACATTCCAATCAAACAATACAGTCAATCCAAAGACATAGTATTGATACTGAATCATATAATAGCACTCTAAGCTTTCCAAGGATACACAAATGTAGACATTTATGGTTTGTTTACATACAGTGCCTTGCGAAAGTATTCGGCCCCCTTGAACTTTGCGACCTTTTTCCACATTTCGGGCTTCAAACATAAAGATATAAAACGGTATTTTTTTGTGAAGAATCAGCAACAAGTGGGACACAATCATGAAGTGGAACGATATTTATTAGAAATTTCAAACTTTTTTAACAAATTCAAAAACTTAAAAATTAGGCGTGCAAAATTATTCAGCCCCCTTAAGTTAATACTTTGTAGCGCCACCTTTTGCTGCGATTACAGCTGTAAGTCGCTTGGGGTATGTCTCTATCAGTTTTGCACATCGAGAGACTGAATTTTTTTTCCCATTCCTCCTTGCAAAACAGCTCGAGCTCGGTGAGGTTGGATGGAGAGCATTTGTGAACAGCAGTTTTCAGTTCTTTCCACAGATTCTCGATTGGATTCAGGTCTGGACTTTGACTTGGCCATTCTAACCTGGATATGTTTATTTTTGAACCATTCCATTGTAGATTTTGCTTTATGTTTTGGATCATTGTCTTGTTGGAAGACAAATCTCCGTCCCAGTCTCAGGTCTTTTGCAGACTCCATCAGGTTTTCTTCCAGAATGGTCCTGTATTTGGCTCCATCCATCTTCCCATCAATTTTAACCATCTTCCCTGTCCCTGCTGAAGAAAAGCAGGCCCAAACCATGATGCTGCCACCACCATGTTTGACAGTGGGGATGGTGTGTTCAGGGTGATGAGCTGTGTTGCTTTTACGCCAAACATAACGTTTTGCATTGTTGCCAAAAAGTTCAATTTTGGTTTCATCTGACCAGAGCACCTTCTTCCACATGTTTGGTGTGTCTCCCAGGTGGCTTGTGGCAAACTTTAAACTACACTTTTTATGGATATCTTTAAGAAATGGCTTTCTTCTTGCCACTCTTCCATAAAGGCCAGATTTGTGCAATATACGACTGATTGTTGTCCTATGGACAGAGTCTCCCACCTCAGCTGTAGATCTCTGCAGTTCATAGAGTGATCATGGGCCTCTTGGCTGCATCTCTGATCAGTCTTCTCCTTGTATGAGATGAAAGTTTAGAGGGACGGCCAGGTCTTTTTAGATTTGTAGTGGTCTGATCCTCCTTCCATTTCAACATTATCGCTTGCACAGTGCTCCTTGGGATGTTTAAAGCTTGGGAAATCTGTTTGTATCCAAATCCGGCTTTAAACTTCTTCACAACAGTATCTCGGACCTGCCTGGTGTGTTCCTTGTTCTTCATGATGCTCTCTGCGCTTTTAACGGACCTCTGAGGCTATCACAGTGCAGGTGCATTTATACGGAGACTTGATTACACACAGGTGGATTGCATTTATCATCATTAGTCATTTAGGTCAACATTGGATCATTCAGAGATCCTCACTGAACTTCTGGAGAGAGTTTGTTGCACTGAAAGTAAAGGGGCTGAATAATTTTGCACGCCCAATTTTTCAGTTTTTGATTTGTTAAAAAAGTTTGAAATATCCAATAAATGTCGTTCCACTTCATGATTGTGTCCCACTTGTTGTTGATTCTTCACAAAAAAAATACAGTTTTATATCTTTATGTTTGAAGCCTGAAATGTGGCAAAAGGTCGCAAAGTTCGAGGGGGCCGAATACTTTCGCAAGGCACTGTATATACTAAAGGCTATTTATACAGAACACATGACTGTAAGTCGCTTTGGATAAAAGCGTCTGCTAAATGGCATATATTATTATTATTATTATGGATCTATGATTATTATATGTGTCACGGGATTCTTGTGTCGAAGGAGAGGCGTACCAAAACGCAGCGTGGTTATTACTCATGGTTCTTTAATAAAGAAACTATATAACGTGAATAGACTAACAAAACCAAGACATGTGAAAAACCAAAACAGCCCTATCTGGTGCAAACACAGAGACAGGAACAATCACCCACAAAACCCAACACCAAAGAGGCTACCTAAATATGGTTCCCAATCAGAGACAATGACTAACACCTGCCTCTGATTGAGAACCATATCAGGCCCAAACACAGAAACAGACAAACTAGACATCCAACATAGAATGCCCACTCAGATCACACCCTTACCAAACAAAACATAGAAACATACAAAGCAAACTATGGTCAGGGTGTGACAATATGACAATATTTTAAGTTGACTTGTACACAATTTCTGGAGGGCACTATGGTGTTAGAATCTGAGCCGATGAACAGCATTCTCACGTATGGTAGGTAGTCCTCTTGTCCATGTGGGATAGGGTGGTGTGCAGTGCAACGACGATTGCATCGTCCATGGATCTGTTGGGGCGGTATGCAAATTGCAGTGGGTCAAGGGTGTTGGGTATGGTGGAGGAGATATGGTTCTTGAGTAACCTTTCAAGACACTTCATGATGACAGAAGTGAGTGCTACGGGGCGATAGTCATTTAGTTCAGTTACCTTGGCTTGCTTGGGTACAGGAACAATGGAGGCCATATTGTAGCAAGTGCGGATGACAGAAAGGGATAGAGAGAGGTTGAAAATGTCCATGACCACTCCAGCCAGATGGTCTGCACGTGCTTTGAAGACATGGCTTGGGATGGCGTTCTTGTGAGGGTTAACAGTCTTGAAGGTCCTACTCACGTTGGTTACAGAGCAACGGGTCCTCGTGAGCAGCGGTGGCCCATGTCGGCAGCTCTGTGTTTCCTTTTCCTCAAGGCTTCTGGTCCCCACAACAATAGTAAAACCAAAAACACACACACAAATTGACAAACACACACCACACTGCATCCGTTCACAATCCAGTTCAGTTTTCATTACTATAGGACTTTTATGTCGATAAATCTGGAATATTTGACGTCGGCTCTATTAAAGCCAATATTTGAAACTGCTATTTAGATCAATTTCCTGATTAGCTTCTTAGCCGCCAGTGGAGGCCACAGTGTTGCACATCAGACTGATGGATAACGGCAGATAAAACATTTTATAAGCTATCATGCATTAGGGAAGGGGAGAGTGAGATGAGCTAGGAGAGGTAAGACAGCATTCTGAGTTGCCTCATAGGCTGAGTATTGTGAGCTGCCTCGTAGGCCACCTGAATGCAGAGTGGTAGCTAAGATTAGCCTCCAAACCCAACTGCCTTAGCACAATTAATTGGTCAGTTTATTGCTCAGGTTTCCATTCCCCTGCGATGTTTCCCCTAGAACAGCAGCTGCTGTGGAACCCTTTCTCTACCAACAGGGGGTACTTCAAAACTCAGGCAGACCAAAGCATTCAATATTGTTTTTCAACACAATATTAATAGTTCTACAGGCAGTGCAGCCGCCGCCTGACAGAAAAACGCAAGCAAAGTGCCCACCTCAACAGCAGTTGGGAAACTTCAGAGATTCTAGCAGATAGGAAACCTTTGAACTGCTCTTCGGCTTGCACCACTGTAATAATTATCCCACCTTGGTTATAATCACTGATATAATGCGGCAGATGGTGTTGTTCGTTCTTTTGTTGCTGTAGAATAAGTGAAAGTACTAGTTGAGGGAAATTGCTTCAATTGCAGGTTCAGTCCATTACAGAGACAGCGAAGTGTGTATTTTGAAGTCCGAAGCTGAGGGGTCTGTCTGAATCAAAGTTTACATCCCAAATGGCACCCTATACCCTATGTAGTGCACTTGTCAAAAGTAGTGCACTATATAGGGAATAAGGTACAATATTGGGAGGCACCCACACTAAAGGGTGGTAATTTTAGCGTGAGGTTGACAGAGTGTGTCACTCAGGCCTGGGTAACGAGATCACTTGTGGTCCTGGACTTCTCTTTCTATTGACACCACATAGTGCTATTTGTTTAACATTGAGGCCAGTCCTGGGTCAGAAACATTTTACTGCATGCCAGAGGGCTGGGGGGGAAATCAGTAACTGGGATAAAACGAGCACAAAATAAATTACACGGAGCCCAAAAACCAACTGCTCAAAAATAACCTTAGCAGAAGTAAGTACAAACAAAGAATAACAATTACGGCAAAACTAAAAAGTGAACCAAGTTGCATATGTGAAAGTTTCCTCCTCACCTCTCTCACGCAGTGTGACCACTTGGAGCGATAGCCCGCTGAATTCATTCTCCACCGACTTTGGATCGGCAGTCACGTCTGTCCTTTAAACCAGCATGCCAAACATGGCTATCAGCTTTCCTTCAGACCCTGTCAATCAATGTCATTCTGGTTCAACAATGCAGAACCCTTTCTGACTCGATTTCCCTCCGCTGCTCAGCTGCTAACTCCCTACACACAAACACGCACGCACGCACACACGCACACACACACACACACACACACACACACACACACACACACACACACACACACACACACACACACACACACACACACACACACACACACACACACACACACACACACACACACACACACACACACACACACACACACACACACACACACACACACACACACACACACGTCAAGGGCAGGATTTGAACTCCGGCGGCCATGTTGATTTATTTACTTATTTCTGTAACCCTCGTGCAGATCAATATGAGCATTCTGCTATGGAACAGGGGTGGCTTGTCAGGAGACCGCTTGGGCTGACACTTGGAGGGGTGGTAAGAGGGGGGGAGCATACCTTACAACTTCACAGGGCTCATATTGGGTTGTGATAAACACACTCATACACGCACGCACACACACACACACACACACACACACACACACACACACACACACACACACACACACACACACACACACACACACACACACACACACACACACACACACACACACACACACACACACACACACACACACTGCCTTCAGAAAGTATTCACACCCCTTCACTTTATCTACATTGTTTGTGTTACAGCCTGAATTTAAAATGGATTAAATTGAGTTTTGTTGTTACTGGCCCCATAATGTCAAAGTGGAAATATATTTTTCTAAATGTTTACACATTTTCATTTGTAAAAAATGAAAAAATGAAATGTCTTAAGTCAATAAGTATTCAGCCCCTTTGTTATGGCAAGCCTAAGTAAGTCACATAAGTTCCATGGACTCACTCTGCGTGCTATAATAGTATTATACATGAGTTTTGAATAACCACCTCATCTCTGTACACTACACATACAATTATATGTAAGGTCCCTCAGTGGAGCAGGGAATTTCAAACACACATTCAACCACAAAGACAGGTTTTCCAATGCCTCGCAAAAAGTCACTACAAAGATACAGGCATCCTGCCTATCTCAGTTGCCGGAGAGGAAGAAACCCGCTCAGGGATTTCCCCATGGCCAATGGTGACATTAAATCAGTTACAGAATTGAATGGCTTTGATAGGACTAAACATAAGATGGTTAAACAACATTGTAGTTACTCCACAATACTAACCTAAGAAGGATGCCTGAACAGAACACAAATATTCAAAAACATGCAATAAGCTGTCAGTCTGGGGGATAGGTTTATGACAGTCATAAATACCTCTTCCCCCATTTTTCCTCTCTCTACTCTACTGAGGTTACATTAAAAAAAACTTAGTTAACATAGAGATTCTGGGAACATCAGTAGGTGGGGGGAAATGAACTATTTTCTGGTAATCTGAACAATTGAACATATGCAGTGGTACTTAATGAATAGGATGTCAGTTCGGTTGTCATCTGAGACATTCTCATCCATGATAAGATTACATAAACTCTACAGTGGAAAGTCTACACATCAGAGTTATCAGATTCACATGGAATTGTTGTTCAATTTAAATGTTTGAATATGAAATTATTTGCTTCTAAAATGTGAAATTTGGGTTTTCATAAATTAGGGCTGCTTCCTCAGTGGCCTGCCTCCGTGAAGGGACATGGGCTACAAAACTTTTCAAACACGTCCTCTTCTCCCTTCCTATATAAAGCCTTGACGACAACAGAACTTCCTGTTCCAATGAGGTAGGATGACGGTCCTATGTCAGAATGGTTCAGATAATAACTACAGAACGAAGCCAACATCAGCATGAGCTTTGGTTGCGAATGGTATGAACTTTTGAACTCTTATTCACGACAGAAGTGATACCTTCGAGCCGTTGAGTTAGCGACCGCAGCTGCAAACGCAGGTTAGGAAGGAACAGACAGAGTATCCCATCTACCACACAACGACATTACTACAACGTATCCAATTGACCTTGATTCTTCAAAGGACTCGGTTTGGCAACACAGTCTTCCATCTACCACCAATCTACTGAAGCGCAGCTCAGAGTAAATATTTAATGCAGTTTCCTTTTCCAAATGTGCGGTAATTTAGAATGCATAAAATACAGTATTTACGATAGCACAGCTTTTTCCCTTTGTTCCTCATTCTCCCGGTTTTTCACTCAACCCAGCCTCTTTTCCTTTGTGTAACAAGCTGTCATATCTATTCCGTCCACTAGGGACGTTTTCCTTTATGACGTAATTTGTAATCAAGTTTTGATTTAATTATGTGTATGTGTGATTAGTTAGGTATTTAGTAAATAAATGATTAAACACAATTTTGTATTGCTGATTCAAATTGTTAGCCAGGTTTCTTGCAGATAACCAAGAATTTACAACTTTCAGATGAGACTGAAGTAAGATGAAGATTAATGTTGACTGCTATGGATGTAAAATATTACTTGGTCTTTAAGAGTTTATTCGGAAGATAACAGCTCTATAAATATTATTTTGTGGTGCCCAACTCTCTAGTTAATTACATTGATAACCTGATTAGCTCAATCAGGTGATATTAATTACAGATAAATTATTTTATAAAATGGCATGTCTTATCAATGAATCTGGCATAGCCAAAGACACAACAAAGCCATTAAAGTAAAACTGCAAGAAATGTGGCAAAAAATGTGAGTTTATCTAACAAATACAAAGCATTATATTTGGGGCAAATCCAACACAACACATCACTGAGTACCACTCTTCATTTGTTCAAGGATGGTGGTGGCTGCATCATGTTATGGGTAGGTTTGTTATTGACAAGGACTAGGGAGTTTTTAAGCATAAAAAGAAAAGGAATAGAGCTAAGCTCAGGCAAAATCCTAGAGAAAAACTTGATTCAGTCTGCTTTACAACAGACACCTGCGCGCACGCGCACACACACACACACACACACACACACACACACACACACACACACACACACACACACACACACACACACACACACACACACACACACACACACACACACACACACACACACACACACACACACACACACACACACAATAGGATAGCACAGATAAAACAGGGTGACAACACAGAAGGGTGACAACACAGATATGAGGACGATAAAAAGAAAAATCACAAACAGCCTGCATCATTACTTTGGATTAAAGTTAAAAATCAGAGTGGCACAGTTCGATTTTGTGATGAGAGATATTATGATTAGTGACACTCAATTTCATTGAGATTCAAATCAAACAGCACTCAACTGTTAATGGTGTGGCAGTGTACATTGTTGTACCATTATACAAATGGTACCCTTGTGGCGGATGGGGGAGGAAGTTGATACAAATTGCTCACTCTGTGGGCAGGACTGTCAGGCATAACAACACAGACATGAAGAATACACATTTCAACTACCATTACTGGCAGACAGATGACACTTAAGAAACACATACATTTATTTATTTTCCAAGCGAAAAACACTTTGACTAAGTGCCCTTTCCCCCTTTAAAAAGTTATTTTAAAAAATGTCAAAATACTTTACAAAGCATCTCTTTCTCTTTTGATATGAGAATTTAATTAATTTGTTCCCTGACCTTGACCCCACTCTGTTGCCAATTTTTGTGCGACTGTAAGAACGTTACCAAAAAGTAATTAAAAGATAGCTATTTCTCCATACTCACTTTTAATTCTTAGAATGAATAGTATGCCAGTAAATACAGAATTTGAGACAGAGTACGGAAACATGATAAACGTCCAGTCTTTAGGTGTATGCAACATGTACCCAAATATGATCAAATATTCACAGATTGAACGTGTTGCTCTTTCTACAATAATTATTAATGAATTATTACAACAAATTGTAATAAAATGAAAACAACCACTGAATATACCTGTTGTATGATCAATATTTTATGCAAGAAAGCTACTGACATTTACCATAGATACTGTAGAAGCTTTACTATTGTATTCCAAATGTATTGCTGCTTGTTTCTTGGACAAGATTGACATGGTTTGTTATATTCTTGTGCCTGTGTACATTTCTGGCTAAAACAGTTCGGTGCACTTTGCTGCAAACTTAAATGCAGCAGCTTTGCCTTCACAACACTCTATTACATATAGGAACATGGCCAGCAGCTATACCACCATGCATCTCTCTGCTGTTTTGTCTCTGAAGCTAAACAGACTTGGTCCTATGGTTTTGGCGGTCACAACATTTTATCAGACGGTTATTGTCATGCAAGCAGTCTGATGGTAATTGACCGCATGGACAGAGATAGGCCTATATGTTCATCTTATCATATTTCTCCTATGCCAAATCAGTGTGTCTTGTTTGCAACGAAATTGTCCCTGTTCGAAAATAATTTAATCTGAGACGTTATTAGGAATCTGAACATGGTACTTTCAAAAGTTAGGCCTACCCTTCCACCCCAGACAGAGTAGGACTACCGATACAGACAAATTTAAGCTTTAAATACTGGCTTAGCCCAACGTGAGAAGGTGACAAGTGTTTCCCTAAAAGCTATCTGTGTTTAAACATCTTCCATTGTACAGAAAGTGAAAAGCTTAATCAATTGATAGTGAGAACTCAATAACTTCCAGGGTATTTTACAACTTGTTTCTAGAATAGCCTAAAGCATCGTGGACCAAAGCATTGTTATAGATCACTTTATACAGTATAATCAGATCTGTTTTATTTTCTTTAAACTTAAGCTAACAAGGGTTTTTTTGCCATTTTCTGTAATGAAAGGTATGCCTATGCATTTCGCTACACCCGCAATAACATCTGATAAACACTGATAAACATGTGACCAATAACATTCGATTTGAATCCTGGGTTTAACTTAGCGTACCTCTATGTCAATGAAGGGCTGTTATTTAAAGAGTGCATGGTGGGTGGAGGAATTGACTGAACAATCTATGGATATAGCAGCCTATGGCCTAATTTCATCTGTCAAACAGGTAGGCTCACCTATTATTTCTTAAATGAGAAGAAATAGGCTCCAACACAAAGCCCGGTTGTTGTTAGTAAAGTCTAATTAAAATGAAGATGGCTGACATGAATAATGCCTACTCAAATTTTCCTACTTTCAGCACCATGAGCTGGCCATTTCCGATTGATTTTGCTGCGGCTGCTACTTCAAGTTTCAGCACCACAATATAAGTTACTCGAACCTGGCTTATTGTGAGGTCAATAACTCATGGGCATGAAACATATTGCTTTTAATAAATCAATTATAGTAGTTGCAAGCTATCAAAGTTGACCTCCGGTCCTTCTCATCTTACGTCCCTAAATTTCCATGAATTCCTATGGAGGCTGTTACTTCTGATAATGCCGGATAGTGACTTCACAACAGCACCTACTGTCAGTCATTTGGCTGTGACATGGGGGAACACCATGTTATGTTGCACTTAATTGATACTGTCAGCCTAGAGAAGCGTAATGTGACTTAACTACAAAATGAACATTTTTAAGGACATCTGTAAGACATTCAAGGTCAACTGAGCCTTAAACCAACTTCTCTAGTTTAAGGGTCAAATTTATATCAGAAACATTCATTCTGGTGTCAAAACTAAGTACAAAGTGTAAATTGCATAATTTTGGTCATAAAGTTAGTCTCGTCCAAAGCAGAGTTTTCCAAGTGAGTTCGTAACTACTTACTTGAGGGTTGGGTATGGATTACTGGCATGCCTACTTTTGCCAATGATGCCCAACTGCCCAGAGACAACCAGCTGCCATGTGAACATTTGTTGTCAAATAGGAGTCAAAATGGGCTTCTAGAAAGTTGGTGCAAACTTCCAATGCATTTCAACAATATTTCCAGATGGCCAGGAATAGATTACATGACAGGCAGTGCTGCTACCTGTCAACTGTCAAATCACGGGTGTTAATGAGTATATTAGTTAAGTACATAGAGGGTACTAGCTAGCTAGAAGCTACCTTTGGTTATATAACAATATTTCATAATGATAGCGAGCCAGAATAGCAATGATACCACAGATGAAAGGGGAATGATACTGTAGCCGGCTAAATACACAACGCTAATGTGTAATGTGATATAGCATGTCACGGGAAGATGTGCATAGCTCCCGTTAGCTAGCTACCGCCCCAAGCCAACACCACTCTAGCACTCAACAAACTGTATGGGGCTATAAACAAACAAGAAACCTTTCAACCAGAAACAGCGTTTATGATTTCTGGTGGGCGGAGACTTAAATGTGGGGAGACTTAAAAAACTACCAACATTTCTCCTGTGCCACTAGAGGCATTAAAATGCTAGACCACTTTTATCCCTCCGACAGAAATGCAATACAAGGCTCTCCTTCGTCCTCCCTTGAGAAATTCTGACCATGACTCCATTCTCCTGCTTCCTGACTACAAACAAAAGCTCAAATAGAAAGTACCAGTGATGCACTCAATACGGAAGCTGATTAAACAACATGATCATTACGCAGATGCACCTTGTGCCGGGGACATTAAAAGGCCACTCTAAAATGTGCAGTTTTTTCACACAACACAATGCCACAGATGTCTCAAATTTTGAAGGAGCATGCAATTGGCGTGCTGACTGAAAGAATGACCACCAGAGCTGTTGCCAGAGAATTGAATGCTCTACCAAAAGCCACCTCCAATGTCTTTTTAGAGAATTTGGCAGCACGTCCAACCGGCATCACAACCGCAAGACCACGTGTAACCACACCAGCCCAGGACCTCCACATCCGGCATCTTCACCTGCGGGATCGTCTGAGACTAGCCACTCAGACAGCTGATGAAACTGTGGGTTTGCACAACCAAATCATTTCTGCACAAAATGTCAGAAACCGTCTCAGGGAAGCTCATCTGCATGCTTGTCGTCCTCACCAGGGTCTTGACCTAACTGCAGTTCTGAGTTCAGTGGGAGTTCAGTGGGAAAATACACACCTTTGATGGCTACTATGCTCTTCACGGATGAATCCCGGTTTAAACTGTACCGGGAAGATGGCAGACATCGTGTATGGCCTCATGAACGTGAGCGGTTTGCTGATGTCAACATTGTGTACAGAGTGCCCCATGGTGGCGGTGGGGTTATGGTATGGGCAGGCATAAGCTACGGACAATGAAAACAATTTAATTTTATCGATGCAATTTGAATGCACAGAGACACCGTGACAAGATCCTGAGGCACATTGCAGTGCCATTCACCCAGCACCATCACCTCATGTTTCAGCATGATAATGCATGGCCCCATATCACCAGGACCTATACACAATTCCTCGAAGCTGAAAATGTCCCGGTTCTTCCATGGCCTGCATACTCACCAGACATGTTACCCATTGAGCATGTTTGGAATGCTCTAGATCGAGGTTTACGACAGCGTGTTTCCGTTCCCGCCAATATCTAGCAACTTCACACAGCCATTGAAGAGAAGTGGTACAACATTCCAAAGGCCACAATCAACAGCCTGATCAACTCTATGCGAAGGAGATGTTGCGCTGCATGAGGCAAATTGTTGTCACACCAGATAATGACTGGTTTTCTAATCCCCTCCCCTACCTTTTTTAAGGTATCTGTGACCCTCAGATGCATGTCTGTATTCCCAGTCATTTGAAATTCATAGATTAAGGCCTAATGAATTTATTTCAATTGACTGATTTCCTTATGACTCAGTAAAATATTAGAAATGTATACATGTTTCGTTTATATTTTTGTTCACTGTCCATACATTGAGCCATTGCAATCTTGTCATATTACCGATGCAAATCTTCCACCTGGAGGCCTGTGTGAGACCAATGGGTGGCCGTTGTTGTGTGAGAAGTGTGCCTGTATATCTCACATAACTAGAATGAGATTCACTTTCTATGATGTCTCTCACTCTGCTCTGATAGACATGAACCTGCAATTCTCATATCTCCAGCGTTGCACGTCATAATTTATTTCCTTATAGAATCATAGCCGTGCGATGGGTTCTGAAGGAACTGCAGCACCCCTAATAAATTGAAATAAATACTGCTGTCTGTTCAGAAAGTAATGAAATCATTCAGAATAGCCTACTACACCACAATAACGTCTATAATTTAGCCACAAAACAGGCCTTTCTCAATATTTCAAATACAATTGAGGAAAAACACAGGTTGGAAAGCAAATGGATACTGCTGAAAAGAGAAGACTATGATGTAGCATACCAAAATATTTGATCAACTTCCAAATATTGTCTTACAAAGTAGGCTTTTGGTATAAGCACATCGGCCCTCACCAGCGGGGACTACAGGACTATAATTTCCTCCTCATTTTCGAGCCTACAATGTCTTTCCACACAACTACGCCTAGGCTATTGATGGATTCAAGACAATATTGTTTTTATTGATCTCAGATTCTCAGTTTTTCAGTGTCAAAGTAGCCTGCCCTTTCGATCATTTGTGCGGAATAAAAAAAAAATCGTCCAAAGTCTCTTGTCATGGAAAATTACGTATAATTGCATGAAATGCGTTTAAAAAAGCCCAATTTTTCCCAGGGTGGGACCATTGAAAAAAATAACTTATGGAAACTTCTGCCTTGAAGGCCAACGGGACACTGCTCAATAGTAAGCAATAGGTTTCCAACAGTCTAGCTAGCTAGCTTTTGCTGTCGGCTAGTTTGCAATGGCTGCAGCAGGTGTTATCAAAGAGGATGTTGCTGCTAATTTGTTAGCCTCTTCCTTTTTCGATAATAACTTTAAACAAGAAGTTAAGTTTTAAATTATGATAATCTGGTGCAGTGGCGACCCGTTATTCAGTGCAAGTAGGGCAGAGCCTCTCGAGTGGCACTGTGGTTTAAGACATTGCATCGCAGCACAAACTGAGTTGCTACAGATGCTGGTTTGATACCCGTGCCGGCTGCGACCGGGAGACCCATGAGGTGACGCACAATTGGCCCAGCGTCGTTCGGGTTAGGGTAGGATTTGGCCGGCCGGGATATCCTTGACCAAAAAATAGGCATGGTGGGCTTTTGGTTTCTCTCTCTCTAAAAACAGAAATACATTTTTCTAAATAAACTGGCTTTATTAATAAATTAGTAAAAATGTTTCACCCCATGTTCAAGAATGGCCTTTTTCCCTTTATTCAGATTACTATCGCTCACTTTCGGTTATTTGAAAACAAAATAATCTCCAAAATGTTGTTCTTTTTTAAAGAAAGAGTATTATTATTATTCTAAACCCTGAATTAGAATTATATAAAAGCCCCTTAGATATTCTCTCAGATCAGATTTGCCCTAACGACAAATTACTCTTAGATTTTCAATTAGTGTCACGCTCTGATCTATTTCACCTGTCCTTGTCATTGTCTCCACCCCCTCCAGGTGTCGCTGATTTTCCCCAGTGTATTTATCCCTGTGTTTCCTGTCTCTCTGTGCCAGTTTGTGTTGTATGTTTCCAAGTCAACCCGTTGTTTTTCCGTTCGCCTGCTTTTTGCATTTCTCCTTTTTCAAGTCCCCCTGGTTTTGACCCTTGCCTGGTTCTGGACTTTGTACCCGCCTGCCTGACCATTCTGACTGTCTTGACCATGAGCCTGTCTGCCACTCTGTACCTCCTGAACACTGATCTGGTTTTGACCTTCTGCCTGTCCACGACCATTCTCTTGCCTACCCCCTTGGATTCATAAACATTGTAAGACTCCAACCATCTGCCTCCTGTGTCTACATCTGGGTCTCACCTTGTGTCATGATAATTAGAATCCTTCAATCCTCTAAATGTAATTATTGGCGGAGAGCCATATAGATTGCAAAATATTTCGGAAGGGATTTTCGATGATTTGTGACACACAATTGTCCGTTCCTCCTGAACAGTAGTGTAATAGTTATTCCTCTGTCCTGCACGAACACCTCAAAAAGAAAAAATGTTTTGTTTCTACTTGGTCAGAACAAGCTGTAACTGGACTGTTGCGTATTACTTATTTAAAATGACATGAAAAGCGCACATTTGTAAATCCCAAACTCTAAAAGCAATTGGAAAGGTGGATACAAATTGTGGTTACAATAAAGAATGTAAACAAGATGCTGCTGCTTTTACTGTGGTACTGTAGCATACTCCCAACCTGTCACATTGTACAGCATCATTATGGGCTATTAGCAGGACAATAGACTCTTGCCAAGAAGGAATGTAGGGGGATAATTGTATCATCAAATTGATTTCTTAGTTAGGTTGGCTGTATTACAACCGGCCATGAATGGGAGTCCCTTAGGGGTGCGCACAATTGGCCCAGCATCGTACAGGTTTGGCCGGTGTAGGCCTTCATTGTGAAAAATAATTTGTTCTTAACTGCCTAGTTAAATAAAGGTCAAGTTGTACAACACCTAACAAACTCTGAGTGTTTTGTTTTTCTTGTAATTCGAAAACACCATAATATTAATACAATTAATTAAGCTACATTTCTGAAAAATCAATCCATAAATGTTTCTAAAAATTAAGGTTTTATGAGGCGATTGTGGGCTTTTGTTTTCTCTCCCTCTGAAAACACAAACATAATTCTTAATAACAAACTGGCTTTATTTACAAATTAGTAACAATGTCTCACCTCATTTTCAAGATTGACCTTTTATTTACTCACTTTCGGTTATTTGAAAACAAAATATCTCCAAAATATCGTTATTTTTTAAACAAGCCATAGAAAGTAGGTTGAAATTTCATTTTTTTCCACCAGAACAGAATGCAATATGTGGTTTCCAGTTTACATAGAGTCAAATGAAGTTCGTTTAGAGCCATCGATGTGTCTGCTTGACTTCCGGCGCCGACAGAGATGGCCACCTCGCTTCGCGTTCCTAGGAAACTATGCAGTATTTTGTTTTTTTATGTGTTATTTCTTATATTGGTACCCCAGGTAATCTTAGGTTTCATTACATACAGTCGGGAAGAACTACTGAATATAAGAGCATCGTCAACTCACCATCATTACGACCAGGAATATGACTTTCCCGAAGAGGATCCTGTGTTCTGCTTTCCACCCAGGACAATGGATCGGATCCCAGCTGGCGACCCAAAACAACGGTGCCGTAAAAGAGGCAAACGAAGCGTCTTCTGATCAGGCTCAAGAGACGGGCACATCGCGCACCACTCTCTAGCATACTACTCGCCAATGTCCAGTCTCTTGACAACAAGGTAGATGAAATCCGAGCAAGGGTACCATTCCAGAGAGACATCAGAGACTGTAACATTCTTTGCTTCACTGAAACATGGCTCACTCGAGAGACGCTAACGGAGTCGGTGCAGCCAGCTGGTTTCTTCACGCATCGCGCCGACAGAAACAACCATCTTTCTGGTAAGAAGAGGGGCGGGGGGTATGCCTTATGATTAACGAGACGTGGTGTGATCATAACAACATACAGGAACTCAAGTACTTCTGTTCACCTGACTTAGAATTCCTTACAATCAAATGTCGACCACATTCTCTTCGATTAAATTCACAGCCGTATATATTCCCCCCCAAGCAGACACATCGATGGCCCTGAAGTACTTTATTTGACTCTATGCAAACTGGAAACCACATATCCTGAGGCTGCATTCATTGGGAATGATTTTAACAAGGTTAATCTGAAAACAAGACTCCCTAAATTGTATCAGCATATCGATTGCACAACCAGGGCTGGTAAAACCTCGAGATCATTGTTATTCTAACTTCCGCGACGCATATAAGGCCCTCCCCCGCCCTCCTTTCGGAAAAGCTGACCACGACTCCATTTTGTTGCTCCCAGCCTACAGACAGAAACTAAAACAAGAAGCTCCCGTGCTCAGGTCTGTTCAACGCTGGTCCGACAAAACTGATTCCACGCTTCAAGACTGCTTCGATCATGTGGATTGGGATATGTTCCGGATTGCATCAAACAACAACATTGACGAATACGCTGATTCTGTAAGCCAGTTCATAAGAAAGTGCATTGACAATGTCGTACCCATTGCAACAATTTCTACATTCCCAAACCAAAAACCGTGGATTGATGGCAGCATTCGCAATGAAACTGAAAGCGCGAACCACTGCTTTTAACCAGGGCAAGGTGACCGGAAACATGACCGAATACAAACAATGTAGCTATTCCCTCCGTAAGGCAATCAAACAAGCTAAGCGTCAGCATAGAGACGCAGTAGAGTCGCAATTCAATGGCTGAGACACAAGAGGTATGTGGCAGGGTCTACAGTCAATCACGGATTACAAAAAGAAAACCAGCCCCGTCGCGGACCAGGATGTCTTGCTCCCAGACAGACTAAATAACTTATTCGCCCGCTTTGAGGACAATACAGTGCCACTGACACGGTCCGCTACCAAAACCTGCGGACTCCTTCAGACGAAGAGGAAATCTGCCGTTACAGAAACACCCAACACAAAGGGACCAAGCGGCGTTGTAACGGGCAGCAGCAGCAGCAGCAAACACAAGAATCCTGGACTTGGGAGGAGATTATGGACGGTAAAGGACCCTGAGCACAGCCAGGGGAATATCGGCATCCCAAGGCAGAGCTGGAGGCAGCGAGGGCAGAGAGGAGCTGGTATGAGGAGGCAGCACGGCAGCGCGGCTGGAAACCCGAGAGGCAGCCCCAAAAATGTCTTGGGATGGGCACACGGGGAGTGTGTTGAGGCCAGGTAGGAGACCTGCGCCAACTTCCCGTGCTTACCGGAGAGAGAGAGAGGGACCGGGCAGGCAGAATATTATGAGGTGGAGCGCACAGTGTGTGCATAGCACGGTGCGGTACATTACAGCTCCTCGTATCGGCCGGGCTAGAGTGGACATCGAGCCAGGTGCCATGAAGCCAGCTTTACGCATCTGGTCTCCAGTGCGTATCCTCGGGCCGGCGTACATGGCACCAGCCTTACGCATGGTGTCCCCGGTTCGCCAGCACAGCCCAGTGCGGGCTATTCCACCTCGCCGCACTGGCCTGGCTACGGGTAGCATTCAACCAGGTAAGGTTGGGAAGGCTCGGTGCTCAAGAGCTCCAGTGCGCCTGCACGGTCCTGTCTATCCAGTGCCACCTCCACGCACCAGCCCTCCGGTGGCAGTCCCCCGCACCAGGATGTCTCTCCGTCTTCTGCCTACAGTTGCTCCCGCCTGCCCAGAGCTGCTAGAATCTCCCGTCTGTCCTGAGCTGCTAGAGTCTCCCGTCTGTCCTGAGCTGCTAGAGTCTCCCGTCTGTCCTGAGCTGCTAGAGTCTCCTGTCTGTCCTGAGCTGCTAGAGTCTCCCGTTTGTCCTGAGCTGCTAGAGTCTCCCGTCTGTCCTGAGCCATCAGAGCCGCCAGTCTGTCCTGAGCCGTCAGTCAACCAGGACCTGCCAGAGCCGTCAGTCAGCCAGGAGCTGCCAGAGCCGTCAGCCAGCCAGGAGATGCCAGAGCCGTCAGCCAGCCAGGAGCTGCCAGAGCCGTCAGCCAGCCAGGAGCAGCCAGAGCCGCCTGGCATATTGGCGATACCGGAATCGCCTGTCCATTCGGGACCCATGGCGTGGGTCCCCAGTCCAAGGTTGGCGGTGAGGGTCGCCGCTCTAAAGAGGCCACGGAGGCGTGCTAAGAGGGGCACTAAAACTATGGTGAAGTGGAGTTCACGTCTCGCTCCAGAGCCGCCACCACGGACAGACACCCGTCCAGGCCTTACCTTGTAGGTTCAGGTTTTGCGGCCGGAGTCCGCACCTTTGGGGGGGGACTCCGTGTGAGTGTTTTTTCGCCACACGGTACTGTTTCGGTTTTCGTTTTCATCACATCGTTTATTGTTTTTTATTTCAGTGTTCAGTTCGTTTGTAATAAATTGTCATGAACACTTACCACGCTGCATCTTGGTCCGATTCTTGCCATTACACAATCCTTGTTCCAGTCTGCTGTTCCCACATGCTTCAAGAGGGCCACAATTGTCCCTGTTCCCAAGAAAGCTAAGGTAACTGAGCTAAACGACTACCGCCCCGTAGCACTCACTTCCGTCATCATGAAGTGCTTTGAGAGACTAGTCAAGGACCATATCACCTCCACCCTATCTGACACCCTAGACCCACTCCAATTTGCTTACCGCCCAAATAGGTCCACAGACGACGCAATCGCAACCACACTGCACACTGCCCTAACCCATCTGGACAAGAGGAATACCTATGTGAGAATGCTGTTCATCGACTACAGCTCAGCATTTAACACCACACACACTCCAAACTCGTCACCAAACTCGAGACCCCGGGTCTCGACCCCGCCCTGTGCAACTGGGTACTGGACTTCCTGACGGGCCGCCCCCAGGTGGTGAGGGTAGGTAACAACATCTCCACCCCGCTGATCCTCAACACTGGGGCCCCACAAGGGTGCGTTCTGAGCCCTCTCCTGTACTCCCTGTTCACCCACGACTGCGTGGCCATACACGCCTCCAACTCAATCATCAACCTCACACCCAACGTCAACAAAACAAAGAAGATGATTGTGGACTTCAGGAAACAGCAGAGGGAGCACCTCCCTATCCACATCGATGGGACAGAAGTGGAGAGGGTAGTAAGTTTTAAGTTCCTCGGAGGACACATCACAAACAAACTGAATTGGTCCACCCACACAGACAACGTCGTGAAGAAGGCGCAGCAGCGCCTCTTCAACCTCAGGAGGCTGAAGAAATTTGGCTTGTCACCAAAAGCACTCACAAACTTCTACAGATGCACAATCGAGAGCCTCCTGTCGGGCTGTATCACCGCCTGGTACGGCAACTGCTCCACCCACAACCGTACGGCTATCCAGAGGGTAGTGAGGTCTGCACAATGCATCACCGGGGGCAAACTACCTGCCCTCCAGGACACCTACACCACCCGATATCACAGGAAGGCCATAAAATTCATCAAGGACAACAACCACCCAAGCCACTGCCTGTTCACCCCACTATCATCCACAAGGCGAGGTCAGTACAGGTGCATCAAAGCAGGGACCGAAAGACTGAAAAACAGCTTCTATCTCAAGACCATCAGACTGTTAAACAGCCACCACTAATATTGAGTCGCTGCTGCCAACATACTGACTCAAATCGAGCCACTTTAATCATGGAAATTGATGTAAAAATATATCACTAGCCACTTTAAACAATGCTACTTGATATAATGTTTACATACCCTACATTACTCTTATCATATCATATCATGTATATACTGTACTCTATATCATCTACTGCATATTTATGTCATACATGTATCACTAGCCACTTTGTTTACATATCCTACATTACACATCTTTATGTTGTTATGATCACACCACGTCTCGTTAATCATAAGGCATGGTTTCTTCTTACCAAAAAGATGCCTGTTTCTGGCGGCGCGAAGCGTGAAGAAACCAGCTGGCTGTGCCAACTCCGATAGCATGTCTCGATTGAGCCACATTTCCGTGAAGCAAAGAACTTTACAGCCTCTTATGTCTCTCTGGAATGCTACCCGTGCTCAGATTTCATCTACCTTGTTATCAAGAGACTAGACATTGGCAGGTAGTATGCTCGGGAGTGGTGCGAGATGTGCCCGTCTCCGGAGCCTGACCAGAAGACCGCTTTGTCTGCGGTCTTCTGGTCAGATCCGGCTGCGATCCGATTCATTGTCCTGATTCATTGTCCTGGGTGGTAAGCAAAACAGAGAATCCACTTCGGGAAAGTTGTATTCCTGGTCATAATGTTGGTGAGTTGACATTGCTCTTATATCCAATAGTTACTCCCGACTGTATGTAATAAAACCTAAGATTACCTGGGGTAACAATGTAAGAAATAACATGTAAAAAAACAAAATCCTGCATTGTTTCTTAGGAACGCGACAATCTCTGTCGGCGCCGGAATCAACAACAAGATCAACAACTAATGCTAGACAGAGCAAGATGAGCTAAAATCTACCACAAGAACATCTCAAACTTTTTCAACTAGTTGGCCATCAAAATTGCACTGATAAATGATGGGGAATTGTAGCCTCCTTGTCCTTCTGCAGCTTTCCTGCCAATGCATGCTTGTCCCAACCAAGCACCCAAGCTAACTAGTTGGCTAGCTTGCTAGCAAGCTACTTCCAGACACAAATGAGAGCTGGTTAGGCTGTTTACATGTTAGGTAGAGTGTTCTTGACTAACTATTAATATTTTTGTCAACATTTACTTACACCGGGCATATTCAGTGAGTGCTGCGCATTTGTAAATTCATCAGCTGTTCTGCCCTCTGGCACACTCAGACGAGAGTGCTCTAAAATCGGAATAGATAGCCAGAGTGACTTTGCAAACGCAATTGATACGCTAACTGGAAAACAGTTGTTCAAGTTCTTGCTAGCTAACCAAATGACACCTGCATCTCTAGCTGTGTATAGCCACCAAAAAAATATATGAGGGGAAAAAGTCAATCACTCACCCACTTCTCCAATGGCATGACATCACATCCTCCTCGCACCTTGCTAGCTATCTAGGTAATGTTAGGCTTCGTGTTTTTAGCTTGCTATATAAATAGATACTCTACCCTATTAGCCACGCTCTGACTGACTTGTGATCATTGCCCTTGCTAGTTTGATTGTATTGACATTCCCAGCCTTAGTCATCTGTTTTTGTCCAGAATATTATCCAATTGAAACTGAAACAGTGCATGCTGTGTGTGACTGTGGTCTTTCCATTGGTCCTATGCAGTGGTGTCGTGGTGATTGGAGAAGTGGGTTTACATTTTCTCTCTCAAAATGACACTTCTTTTTAAATAGAAAAATGCCCAAAGTTTGATGTTCTAAGTCCACAACATTGATTAATTAAACAACATCAATCTGATTGGGTGGTCCTGTCAGGGCCTGGCTCCCCAGTGGCTGGGCCTCTGTCCACCCAGAGCCATCCATGTCTACACCCCTGATGCAAATAGTGGCATGATGACAATTGCTCTAAGCTTTTTCAATACCTGGTTTGCATACCCATTGTTTCCATAGTTAGAATTTACTGGTAGATATCATAATTTCACATCTTACATCTTTCCTACCCTACCAGTTACTGATGTTAGTCTTCTGTGAGCTGCTCCATGCCAAAACCTTCTATATTGTACTACATACTTGATCAATTGTATACCTCCACGATACTACTTTGATACACATCAGTAGGGATTAAGGAGTATATGCCATGCCAACTGAAAAGAAAGTGGGTATACGGCTTATGCCTACATATATCCTGCACTACACCACTGGCCCTTTGTCTTTTACAAAAAGTGCACTCTCCTACATGAGTGTGCTGTTATTACGGTTGCTGTCCTTTCAGAATCATGAACTTGTCACACACTGAAAGCCTATATGTTTTCCATTTCGCAAACATGTCGATTATAGATATAAAGGCATTTAAGATACTGTTTTAATGTTTGAAAACTATTTGGCCTGGAGAAGCGGTTTTATGTGCTGACTGACTGAATGGAAGCTGATCATTATACGTTTTTTTACTCCACTGGTCTTGGCTTGTCCTGGGAATAAATGATGAGTCCTTACTGTCTTAGACCAAGTCAAGACCGAGTACAAATGTATCCCACGTCAAGACAAGACCGAGACACATGTGGTCTCAAAACCAGACTCGTACTACAACACTGCTTTTATGACTGCTGAATACCAACTATCAATCACTTAGCTCATGTATTTTTAGGTAGAGATACCACGCAAAGCAACTGCTTTATATCCCTCTCATGTGTTCTCTCTTCTCTCCACCTCTTTCAATGTCACCGTGTCTGCTCAACACAGACCAGACAAGTAGGCGGGTGCACAATTGATTATGTTCATTGTAGTTAATTACCACGTTTTCTGCTCTAAACTATGTTGACTATTGGCCTGTTGGAAACTACAACTCCCTACTACATCGCACAGTTCAGTCTTGATGTTATATATTTCTACAGAACCTGAGCATCGAGATCACAAAATAACAAATGAAATGAAATGGAATTAAAATAATTGAACAACGTTGGTCAATTACTTATTTCAAAAAGAAAACTAACAGAAATGTTTGTTAATCGCTCACTACTTACTACCTGTCCAGAACCTGTAAATATTACATGAATGGAAGGGAGTTCATCACCCATTGGAGACTTGAAGACAGAACCTCACCCAGAGAACTGTGCATGTCAGTGTGTGATTAGACAGCCAAATTGACAAATAGAATGCCATTCTAGCACTGATTAGACAGCTGAAGTTGTACTCTACACGCAACTTATTTTGATTTGCTAGGTACGTTTAGCCATGCTGTCTTTATAAGAACATCAATATTATTTTTACAACATCAAACGTTCTGTCTTTGTAGCACGAACATCGTAGATGTTTTGATGATAAATATATCTACACTCAAGTTGGGCAGTGTTTGTGCAATGTCCACATACCTGTATGTAGGGTTATTAGTAGTTCTAGAAATTTCTCCCTGGGAAAGATCTAACAACAGAGAAACACGAAACAACAAAACTAGCCAGTTATATAATATTGTGTTGTATGATAGCTGAGCTGACTCAAGGCCGGACATTCAACTCGAAGTTGATACCATTTCCACAGAAACATGTATTTACATGATGTGATGAAATGTTGAAACTAAGTTGCAATCTACTTTCGTAGCAAGGTGTTGTAGAACAAATGTCTTATGAAACACAAACCAGACACTGGCTCTTGCCATCTTGCCATAATTGATTTAACATACAGTACTGTGAGCAGCAGAGCATAGCCAGGGGAGTGGGCAGTGGTGCCTTTGAAAAGACAAACAAAATGTATTGCCTGCACTGACTAGGGCTGGTAGGTGCAGCAGAGAAGTGTGTGTAGTAGTTAATGGCTTGTCACCAGCTGGGATGAAAGGTCAGTGCCTTACTACTGCCCACTGCATCAAAGCTACCACACTCACACAACAAAGCCTGTAATGGGGGTGTATGTCATCACTTTAGAGTATGTGGAATAAATTCACTGGTGGCCACTGCCGAGAGCGATTCCTGGTCAGAGAAAGATGACCCTCCCTGAATCCATAAATAAATCTGCTGGTTTGTCTTTTATCAACATCTGTGAATTGCAACACACTGCCTTGGAAAGTGAACAAAGAAGAACAAAGAAATATAAGATAAAACATAGTTGTAATTTATTCCCTCCACTGTACCATTAGCTGGTAAAACGGCAGACGGGTGAGATGTTTAAAGATGACTTTTCTTTAAAGTAAACAAAAAATGATCACACAAAGCCATGGAAGCAAATGGTTTGACATATGGCCCACATTTACTAATGTGTAACTTCTGATGTATGGAACAAAAACTGTTTTAGTGTTATGTTGCATCATTATGGTATAAGAGAATGTCCTTTTCTAACCTTTTGGTATTTCATAATTTATTGATAGAGACAGGCATGAATGAAAGGGATACAGTTCAGAACGCCAGTGGGGCCTGGATTCGATCCCATGTAGGCAGTGGCATTAACCAGAAGAACAACCCGGGCACAAAGAGAATGTGTTCTTAATAAGCAATCGGAGGTAAACGATCTGATATCTTGGACCTGACTAGCTGGTTGAACAGTCCCATTTTCTCCTCCCAGGGATGAAGGCAAAATGGCGGACCATCCCTGTCAACTGTTTAGTCAGGGATGAAGTCTTAATTTTCCTGCTTAAGCATTTTAACGACCTGGCCCACTCGTTAGCGCATTTGTTAACACAGAGACAGTAAGAATGTGGCAGGAGACCCTGAAGACAATGAAGGCTGTGAGACTTTATGGCTTGTCAAGACGGGATGAAATATTATCCGGCACAGGAGGATGGAAACTCTAGTCTGCCTGAGGAAAGGTTGAGAGGAAAGCACACTACCGGGAATAACAATGTTGGATAACAGCAACCCCCTTCTCCCCCAGTTTCCTTAACTTTTTCTTTATGCTAAATTAACTTAACATAAACAATTACAATGAATGAATTGTCACAGTTAAATAAGACCAATTGTTTTTGATTAGCTCATGCAGTTAAACGACTGAGGAATGTATTTAAGAGTTCGGTTTTACAAGTAATGCAATCTTCGAGCCATGTGGGACACTCAACATGCGCACAACCATTTATAAAACAGGAAGTAAAAAATGTTGAGGGAAGTTTTATAAATGTGCCTAGAATATCTTAGCCTTGGAAACCCTACCACTGCAGTGTAGAAGATGAAGAAAACACATGAAAATGCAAATCTAACCTACAGTGCATTTGGGAAAGTACTCAGACCGCTTCACTTTTTCACATTATGTTATGTTACAGCCTTATTCTAAAATGGATTAAATACATGTTTTAAATCATCAATCTACACACAATACCCCATAAGGACAAAGCAAAAACAGGTTTCTAGAAACTTTTGCTAATTAATAAAAAATATATAAAAAAAACGTATGTATATAAGTATTCAGACCCTTTGCTGAGACTCGAAATTAAGTGCATCCTGTTTCCATTAATCATCGTTGATATTTCTACAAGTTGATTGGAGTCCACCTGTGGTAAATTCAATTGATTGGACATGATTTGGAAAGGCACACACCGGTCTACGTATATAAGTTCCCACAATTGAAAGTGCATGTCAGAGCAAAAACCAAGCCATGAGGTTGAAGGAATTGTCCGTAGAGCTCAGAGACATGATTGTGTTGAGGCACAGATCTGGGGAAGGGTACCAAAAAATGTCTTCAGCATCGAAGGTCCCCAAGAGCACAGTGGCCTCCGTCATTCTTAACTTTTTCACACGTACCAAGAAACGGGTGTGATCCTTCTACAGTGGTCCCTGAGAACGTCCAGTTTCTATTGACGCAACAGTCTGCATTTGAGCTAGCCACAATGATTTTTCAGAGAAACATTTTGCACAAACACAGTCCTTACAAAGTTATGTCCTGAGCGTGAACAGTTTATTTTTGGATGCAATGTTCAGACATTCACAGAAGTAGCAACAGCATACACAATCATCCAAACCGGAAAAAGTAGACTACATTGGCATAACACAAGCGGTCATATTTAGAGAACTTTCGGCTGACAGAAACCACAATTTGAATTAGCTAATAGCAATTACTATGTATAATTCATCATATCACGGGTGAGCTCAACATTGATCGAAATAATTGAGTAAAACACATTCTAGAAATGAAAAGTAATCCGAAGATGGGTAGTTTGTTTGCACAGTCATGTTTGTTTTGCATCAACCAAAGATGATAGGAAACAAGATGAGTTTGGTCTGTTCGCAGTATGCATGTTGAAGGGGGTGTGTCTCCTACGATCATTCACCTCTATTATAACATCTTTGGCCTGATAGACTTTTACATGACACCCAGAATGCATTTTATATTGTCAACAAACATGGCGCCACACAAATAGTTTAGCATTAGCTCATTATAATCACTACAACCTTCAAAAAATTATTTTACACATTTGGTGTCCATTACAATCTATGTAATAATCAGAATGCATTATTTGTCATCAGAACTTGAAAACACATGACTAAAAATGCAAATACATTATGTTCCATAGATACATACCGTACATACTATATGCTACAGTAGAAACGAGAATACGATATACAGAACATAAGACACTTACTTTGATAGGAACCCACATATGTCCAAAGTTACTTGTAAGGAAAACAACAATGCGAGCGCCAGCCAGAGGATTTGTCAGTTTGGGCAAGACTGGCAAATGTCTGCAGACTGGATGTGCGGAAAAAATGGGGAAGGGCTCTCCTCGAAGAGGGAAGTTTGTCCGTTACAGCCTCAAACATAAATTGTCTGCAACACTGAAATCACCTATTTCTATGTGAATAAATGAGGCGGAACACACCTCAATTCAAACTTGTTAGAAAGTCATTTGAAATTGACAAGTTGAAACATAATGGAGAGATAAATAGCAGGTAGAGCATGTTAACTGTCCTGGAACAGTGAGTGCATTCTGAGATCACCTGCATAAAACAACTCATGCTGGGGCGACCGTTAGAGATATTTGGAACTCATGTGAAAATGTAATTTGGAACCACCAAGACTCTTCCTAGAGCTGGCTGCCCGGCCAACTGAGAAATTGAGGGAGAAGGGCTTTGGTCAGGGAGTTGACTAAGAACCCGATGGTCACTCTGACAGAGCTCCAGAGGTCCTCTGTGGAGATGGGAGAACTTTACAGAAGGACAACATCTCTGCAGCACTGCACAAATCAGGACTTTATGGTAGAGTGGCCAGATGGAAGCCACTCCTCAGTAAAAGGCACATGGCAGCCCACTTAGAGTTTGCCAAAAGTCATCTAAAGACTCCCAGACCATCAGACCACTCTCAGAAACAAGATTCTCTGGTCTGATGAAACCAAGATTGAACTGGAGTAAATCTGGTACCATCCCTACAGTGAAGCATGGTGGTGGCAGTATCATGCTGTGGGCATGTTTTTCAGTGGCAAGGACTGGGGGACTAATCAGAATCGACGGAAAGATGAAGGGAGCAATGTACAGTGAGATCCTTGATGAAAACCTACTGACTCAGACTGGGCTGAGGTCCTGAGGACAACAACCCTATGCACACAGCCAAGACAAAGCATGAGTGGCTTAGGGACAAGTCTCTGAATGTCCTTGAGTGGCCCAGCCAGCCAGAGCCCGACTTGAACCCGATCTAACATTTCTGGAGTGACCTGAAAATAGCTGTGCAGCAATGCTCCCCATCCTACCTAAATGTGTACATGACACTGCAACAACATTTCCCTATGGGGACAATAAAGTCAGTAAAGTAAAGTAAACCTGACAGAGCTTGAGAGGATCTGCAGAGAGGAATTGGAGACACTCCCCAAATACAGGTGTGCCAAACTTTTTGCGTCATGCCCAAGATACCCGATGCTGTAATTGCTGCCAAAGGTGCTTCAACAAAGTAATGAGTAAAGGGTCTGAATACCTATGTAAATGTGATATTTTAGCTTTGTCATTATGGGGTATTGTGTGTAGATTGTTGAGGGAAAAAACAATTTAATCCATTTTAGGATAAGGCTCTAACTGAACAAAATGTGGAAAAAGCCAAGAGGTCTGAATACTTTCCGAATGCACTTTATTGTGTATTGCCTAACTCCCACTATATATTAACCAATAATGTATAACCTACTAATCAAAATAACCATTCAATACGACTTCTCAATCTAGCCATACCAACTGGTTGAATCTCAAGCCAATATCCTACTGCCTTTGGGGGTTGCTTGTTGCATTACGAATCATGCTCTCAACTCGGTAGCTCCATTGTTCACTTTTCCCAGTGGAAAACATTGACTTCTGCAGCAGCAGAGCTTCCTACAGCACTCTGTGTCTGCAGGCGATCTGGCTGCAGTTCTAGGCTCATAACGGAGGAGGGAGTCTCTTCCAGAGGCCTGTTACACACACGGCAGGCACAACTTAAAATCAGAAAACTCCGGCAGGGCAGGGCTAACTGCGATGGCTACTGTATATGTCCAGCAAAATAAACATGTTAGAAAGGAATTAGTCTTGATTTAATAGTGTCCTTGTGAGGTTGGAGGAGACTATTGGGGAAATATACATTAAATTCGCACATTGAGTTTAAATCCAATATATTTTGATAAAGTCTTCAGTGTTAAACACTTTCTAATATGCGTACATCACCTCATTATCAACCAATCAGCCCACTCTCTCCCATTATGGTGCATTTCAGACCACGAACACAAACAGTTTCACATTACAATACAACAGTTTTTCAATGTGTAAAAATATGTAAGAGATTATTGATTATAGCGACTTCTAACACTGTAATTCTGTGTACATCTGATGCATGTGGAGTGTGGACAATAGGAAGGCTGAACATGGACTGCTGTCACTCGCTAACACATATTTTGAGGCCAACCCCATGCAGGTATGTTCTTGGATAGCACTCAATCTCTAGTGCGCCACAAAAGGCTTCCTTCCTTTACCCTCCATCCTCCCACCGTGCACTCAGAAGCCCAGTGAAGGGTTCACATACAGGTTTGAATTCAATTAAAAGAATAGGAGAGGAAAGTCTGCTGTGAAGTTTCTATGTGTTAATGCAATCATATATGGATTGACATGGCAACATGCTGTTGTAACATATTTTATCGACAAGGTTGTTGGTGAAACCCTGGACTTGATCTCTGTTCATATATTGGACCATAAACCTCATCATCATCAACATAGTTGTTGACTAAGTGCATCCTAAAGTATTTTTTCCAAAGCTACCCTCCCCTTAAAATGTGGAATTGACGGTTGCTCATTTTTTTTAACAGAGCTGAAGTGGTAAGGCTTTGTAACAGGTTGAGGACTCTAGACAATTTATAACATGGGAGATGGATATATGTATGTCCAAGGCCCTGTGAATGAATTCATGTTTTATAGCCTAGGCAGGAAACTTGGTGAAGAGGAGTGTTGAACTCGCACCTAGAGTAAATAGTTCAAAGGTTATTTAATTTAAGTTGTGATTGAACTCTCTCCATTTCACAAAAACATTTATCATCGAGCTTGAATAGAGAAATGGAACCTGTGACTTCACTGTGACTTAATGCAATATTGTTTTAAAGGTTTTGTCTGAGCATGGACTCATGCCAGGGACAGGGGCACTTACAGTGCAGACACACATTGGTCTGGAGCAATCACTCGTCCTGGGTATGATATTACACACTCCATCCCTAATGATATAGAGCAGAGGGGTAGAGCTCTGGGATGTACTCTTATCTGTTCTGACTATGGCGAGGAACTCTTTTCAGATAGTGTTTCCCAATCAGACTGTATTGTATCATTGATCTGATCAGCACACAGCTTCAAGCAATCATGATCTTCAAGCTGTGAAAAAGACAAAGGAGCTTTACGCAAACTGCAAAGAAGGTGCAAAAACACTGAATCAGCATGGTGTCATTACACATTATACACTGACTAATGCATGGCTCAGTAACAGGGTACTCACCTTCATAAGAAGAAAAACATATATATAGTTGAAGTCGGAAGTTTGCATACACCTTAGCCAAATACATTTAAACTCAGTTTTTCACAATTCCTGACATTTAATCCTAGTAAAAAGTCCCCGTCTTAGGTCAGTTAGGATCACCACTTCATTTTAAGAATGTGAAATGTCAGAATAATAGTTGAGTGATTTATTTCATCTTTTATTTCTTTCATCACATTCCCTGAAGTTTACATACACTCAATTAGTATGTGGTAGCATTGCCTTTTAATTGTTTAACTTGGGTCAAACGTTTAGGGTAGGCTTCCACAAGCTTCCCACAATAAGTTGGGTGAATGTTGGCCCATACCTCCTGACGGAGCTGGAGTAACTGAGTCAGGTTTGTAGGCCTCCTTGCTCGCACACACTTTTTCAGCCCAAAAATGTTCTATAGGATTGAGGTCAGGGCTTTGATGGTCACTCCAATACCTTTGTACCTTTGCCACAACTTTGCAAGTATGCTTGTGGTCATTGTCCATTTGGAAGACCCATTTGCAACCAAGCTTTAAATTCCTAACTGATGTCTTGAGATGTTGCTTCAATATATCCAGATAATTTTCCTACCTCATGATGCCATCCTTTTGTGAAGTGCACCAGTCCCTCCTGCAGCAAAGCACCTCCACAACATGATGCTGCCACCCCCATGCATCATGGTTGGGATGGTGTTCTTCGGCTTGCAAGCCTCCCCTTATCCTCCAAACATAACGATGGTCATTATGGCCAAACAGTTCTATTTTTGTTTCATCAGCCCTGAGTGGCCTTTCAGGATATGTCGATATAGGAATCGTTTTACTGTGGATATAGATACTTTTGTACTTGTTTCCTCCAGCATCTTCAGAAGGTCATTTGCTGTTGTTCTGGAATTGATTTGCACTTTTCACACAAAAGTACGTTCATCTCTAGGAGACAAAACACGTCTCCTTCCTGAGCGGTATAATGGTTGAATGGTCCCATGGTGTTAATACTTGCGTACTATTGTTTGTACAGATGAATGTGGTACCTTCAGGCATTTGGAAATTGCTCGCAAGGATGAACCAGACTTGTGGAGGTCAACAATTTTCTTTCTGAGGTCTTGGCTGATTTCTTTTGTTTTCCCCATGATGTCAAGCAATGAGGTACTGAGTTTGAAGGTAGGCCTTGAAATACATCCACAGGTACACCTCCAATTGACTCCAATTATGTCAATTAGCCTATCAGAAGGTTCTAAAACCATGACTTAATTTTCTGGAATTTTCCAGCTGTTTAAAGGCACAGTCAACTTAGTGTATGTAAACTGCTGACCCACGGGAATTGTGATACAGTGAAATAATCTGTCTGTAAACAATTGTTGGTAAAATGTATTGTGTCATTCACAAAGTAGATGTCCTATTCGACTTGCCAAAACTATAGTTTATTAACAAGAAATTTGTGGAGTGGTTGGACTGGTTTTTAATGACTGCAACCTATGTTTAAGCAAACTTCTCACTTCAACTGTACACTACCGTTCAAAAGTTTGGGGTCTCTTAGAAAAACAACAACAAATTGATCGGAATAAAGTGTAGGACATTGTTAATGTTGTGAATGACTATAGTAGCTGAATTTTTATGGAATATCTACATAGGCGTACAGAGACTCATTATTAACCACCATCTCTCCTGTATTGCAATGGCTATTCAAGTTTATCATTTTAAAAGGCTAATTGAACATTAGAAAACCCTTTTGCAGTTATGTTAGCACAGCTGAAAACTGTTGTTCTGATTTAACAAAGAATTAAAACTGTCCTTCTTTTGACTAGTTGAGTATCTGGAGCATCAGCATTTGTGGGTTTGATTACAGGCTCAAAAATGCCAGAAACAAAGACCTTTCTTCTGAAACTCATCAGTCTATTCTTGTTCTGAGAAATGACGGCTATTCCATGTGAGATATTGCCAAGAAACAGAAGATCTCATACAATGCTGTGTACTACTCCCTTCACAGAACAGCACAAACTGGCTCTATCTAGAATAGAAAGAGGAGTGGGAGGCCCCGGTGCACAACTGAGCAAGAGGACAAGTACATTAGAGTTTCTAGTTTGAGAAACAGACGCCTCACAAATCCTCAACTGGCAGCTTCATTAAATAATACCCGCAAAACGCCAGTCTCAACATCAACAGTGAAGAGGCGACTCCGGGATGCTGGCCTTCAAGGCAGAGTTGCAAAGAAAAAGCCATATCTCAGATTGGCCAATAAAAATAAAAGATTAAGATGGGCAAAAGAACATAGACACTGGACAGAGGATCTCTGCCTAGAAGGCCAGCACCCCGGAGTCGCCTCTTCGCTGATGACGTTGAGACTGGTGTTTTACGGGATCAATTTAATAACTTGTTAGGGCTCTGGCCCTTTTTTCTGAATTTACGCCTGACTGATGTGCTAAAAGTAAACTGCCTGTTACTCAGGCCCAGAAGCCAGGATATGCATATAATTGGTAGCATTGGAAAGAAGACTCTAAAGTTTGTAGAAATGTAAAAATAATGTATGAGACTATAGCATAATAGATACGGTAGGAGAAAATCCAAAGAAAAAATAACCAGAATTTGTAAAAAAAAAAAAAAAAAAAAATTGAGATCCCATGCTCTTCCATTAGAACGTATGGGAACAATGTTAAATCCAGCTCCCAGATTGCAACTCCTATGGCTTCCACTAGATGGCAACAGTCTTTGATCAAGGTTTAGGCTTGTTTCTTCCCAAACGAGGAAGAATTTTGTTTTGGTACTGGGAGTCAGATTTGGAAATTAGTAGTGCGCAAGGAAGAGGACGCGCACCTGCTCATTTTGCTTATCTACTGAACATACTTCTTCCCGTATGAAATATGATAGTTTATGATGTCCTTGCCATGTCTGAATCCTGGCTCAGGAAGGCCACGAAAAATTCTGAGATTTCCATACCCAACTATAACATCTTCCGTCAAGATAGAACTGCCAAAGGGGGAGGAGTTGCATTCCACTGCAGAGATAGCCTGCAAAGTAATGTCATGTCATACTTTCCAGGTCCATACCCAAACAGTTCGAACTACTAATTTTTAAAATGACTCTCTCCAGAAATAAGTCTCTCACTGTTGCCGCCTGCTACCGACCCCCCTCAGCACCCAGCTGTGCCCTGGACACCATTTGTGAATTGATCTCCCCCCATCTAGCTTCAGAGTTTGTTCTGTTAGGTGACCTAAACTGGGATATGCTCAACAACCCGGCAGTCCTACAATCTAAGCTAGATGCCCTCAATCTCACACAAATCATCAAGGACCAGGTACAACCCTAAATCTGTAAACAAGGGCACCCTCATAGACGTCATCCTGACCAACTGGCCCTCCAAATACACCTCCGCTGTCTTCAACCAGGATCTCAGCGATCACTGCCTCATTGCCTGTATCCGCTACGGAGCCGCAGTCAAACGACCACCCCTCATCACTGTCAAACGCTCCCTAAAACACTTCTGTGAGCAGGCCTTTCTAATCGACCTGGCCCGGGTATCCTGGAAGGACATTGACCTCATCCCGTCAGTTGAGGATGCCTGGTCATTCTTTAAAAGTAACTTCCTCACCATTTTAGATAAGCATGCTCCGTTCAAAAAATGCAGAACTAAGAACAGATATAGCCCTTGGTTCACTCCAGACCTGACTGCCCTCGACCAGCACAAAAACATTGTGCGGCGGACTGCAATAGCATCGAATAGTCCCCGCGATATGCAACTGTTCAGGGAAGTCAGGAACCAATACACGCAGTCAGTCAGGAAAGCTAAGGACAGCTCCTTCAGAAGTTTGCATCCTCTAGCTCCAACTCCAAAAAGTTCTGGGACACTGTGAAGTCCATGGAGAACAAGAGCACCTCCTCCCAGCTGCCCACTGCACTGAGGCTAGGTAACACGGTCACCACCGATAAATCCATGCTTATCGAAAACTTCAACAAGCATTTCTCAATGACTGGCCATGCCTTCCACCTGGCTAGTCCAACCTCGGCCAACAGCTCCACCCCCGCAGCTACTCGCCCAAGCCTCTCCGGGTTCTCCTTTACCCAAATCCAGATAGCAGATGTTCTGAAAGAGCTGCAAAACCTGGACCCGTACAAATCGGCTAGGCTTGACAATCTGGACCCTCTATTTCTGAAACTATCCGCCGCCATTGTCCCAACCCCTATTGCCAGCCTGTTCAACCTCTCTTTCATATCGTCTGAGATCCCCAAGGATTGGAAAGCTGCCGCAGTCATCCCCCTCTTCAAAGGGGGAGACACCCTGGACCAAACTGTTACAGACCTATATCCATCCTGTCCTGCCTATCTAAGGTCTTCGAAAACCAGGTCAACAAACAGGTCACTGACCATCTGGAATCCCACCGTACCGTCTCCGCTTTGCAATCTGGTTTCCGAGCCGGTCACGGGTGCACCTCAGCCACGCTCAAGGTACTAAACAATATCATAACCGCCATTGATAATAGACAGTACTGTGCAGCCGTCTTCATAGACCTTGCCAAGGCTTTCGACTCGGTCAATCACCATATTCTTATCGGCAGACTCAGTAGCCTCGGTTTTTCGGATGACTGCCTTGCCTGGTTCACCAATTACTTTGCAGACAGAGTTCAGTGTGTCAAATCGGAGGGCATGCTGTCCAGTCCTCTGGCAGTCTCTATGGGGGTGCCACAGGGTTCAATCCTCGGGCCGACTCCTTTGTCTGTATATATCAATGATGTTGCTCTTGCTGCTATCTGAGCAGCTAACCGATCGCTGCAGCTGTACGTAGTCTATCGGTAAATAGCCCACCCATTTTTACCTACCTCATCCCCATACTGTTTTTATTTATTTACTTTTCTGCTCTTTTGCACACCAATATCTCTACCTATACATGACCATCTGATCATTTATCAATCCAGTGTTAATCTGCGAAATTGTAATTATTCACCTACCTCATGCCTTTTGCACACAATGTATATAGACTCCCCCTTTTTTCCTACTGTGTTATTGACTTGGTAATTGTTTACTCCATGCGTAACTCTGTGTTGTCTGTTCACACTGCTATGCTTTATCTTGGCCAGGTCACAGTTGCAAATGAGAACTTGTTCTCAACTAGCCTACCTGGTTAAATAAAGGTGAAATATATATATTTTTTTTAAATTACATTTTAGGGTACCTGAGGATTTTATAGAAATGTAGTTTGACTTGTTTAAACAAAGTTTAGCGGTAGCTTTTTTGGATTCCTTTCTCTGCATGTTGAACGAGTGGATTACTCAAATCGATGGCGCCAACTAAACTGACTTTCTGGGATATAAAGAAAGGTTTTATCTAACAAAACAACCATACGTGTTGTAGCTGGGACCCTTTGGATTGTAATTCAGAGGAAGATTTTCAAAAAGTATGATAATATTTCATCGCTATTTGTGATTTTATGAAGCCTGTGCTGGTAGAAAAGTATGTTGATGTGGGGCGCTGTCCTCAATCAATCACATGGCATGCTTTCGCACATTATAAATCGGACAATGCAGTTAGATTAACAAGAACGTAAGCTTTTAACCGATATAAGATACTTGTATGTATCTAAATGTTTCATAGCTATCATTTTTATGATTATTTATTTTAATTGCACGCCCTCCAATTTCACAGGAAGTTGTCAACAGGTGTCCCGCTAGCAAGAGTAGACTGATGTGTTTCAGAAGAAAGGTCTTTGTTTCTGACCATTTTGAGCCTGTAATTGAATCCACAAAGGCTGATGCTCCAGATACTCAACTACTCTAAAGAAGGCCAGTTGTATTGCTTCTTTAATCAGAACAACAGTTTTCAGCTGTGATAATAGCTTAAAAAAAAAAGATAAACTTGGATTAGCTAACACAACGTGCCATTGGAACACAGGAATGATGGTTGATGATAATGGGCCTCTGTACGCCTATGTAGATATTCCATAAAAAATCTGCCGTTTCCAGCTACAATAGTCTATTCTTGCTAGCGGGACACCTGTTGACAACTTCCTGTTTTTATTTATTTATTTTTCTGCTCTTTTGCACACCAATATCTCTACCTGTACATGACCATCTGATCATGTATCACTCCAGTGTTAATCTGCAAAATTGTAATTATTCGCCTACCTCCTCATGCCTTTTGCACACATTTTATATATAGACTCCATCTTTTTTTTCTACTGTGTTATTGACTTGATAATTGTTTACTCCATGTGTAACTCTGTGTTGTCTGTTCACACTGCTATGCTTTATCTTGGCCAGGTCGCAGTTGCAAATGAGAACTTGTTCTCAACTAGCCTACCTGGTTAAATAAAGGTGAAATAAAAAATAAAATAAAAAAATCACATTAACAATGTCTACACTGTATTTCTGATCAATTTGATGTTATTTTAATGGACAAACAATGTGTTTTTCTTTTAAAAATAAGGACATTTCTAAGTGACCCCACACTTTTGAATGGTGGTGTATGTGTTCCAATCTTAGGAAGAGACGTCTCTGTATGTGTCAAAAAAGTAAAACATTTTTTAAAGGTTCTCACAGTCTCCTTTTTAGCTGAACCCATTTTAGACCTCTAGTTTGCTTTTTGGAGTGGAACATAAATCATTAGGGAAATGCTATGCTGTATGGAAATAAATGTCGGAAAGGGACCAAAACTTGACAAATTACTATTTCCCCCATGTTCTAAGCCAAAAAGTAAGGTCTTATGTTATTTTAATGAACCTAAAAAAATGACCGACAAAGGCTATGGAAAAGCCTCTCCCTTTAGCTGCGCACAAGCCGGCTGTCTCCCTGAGGAAGATCATTAAGAAAACCAGTCAATACAACCCATTTGGAAAGTAGTTCCCTGAATATCCATATACACTGTAAAAAAAAGGCCTGTGTGAATCATGTAAGTTTAACCAGTGGACCTTAAAATGTGAAGAGTTTGTGGCTTTCGATGTAGTTTACTTTGATGGGGACCGGTGAGAGTAATTTGGCAGTGTTGTTAAGTGTGTAATCAGAGAAGATAATGTTTTGAGGCAAGGGAAAGTGGAGGGCAGCGAACATTAGCTGTTGGGAAACAACACATCTATTGTGTCATGGTATTACATTGTAACAACATCATCAACCCCATAGCAGGAAATTAATAAAAGTACTTTATAGATAAACTTTTTTTCTTCCCAGACATGGTGAATTACAGCGAATCAAGCATGACACCTACATTCAAAACATGGAGAGAACTGTAACCAAATAAATAAAATACACGTAAAAAGCAACAACCAACAAATATGGGCTGCAGTCTGTCAAGCAGAAACACATTGAAGTAGTAGTAGGACTTGCGGTATCAGCCTCAGCATGGCTGATTACATAGTTTAATGGTCTTGGCTTCACCTCATGTTTTACAAACCCAAATGGTCCCTGCAGACTGATAAATCAACTGCATATCGAGTCAGATTGCTTCAGTGAACTCTTACCATTCCCAGGTTGCTAACTAGGGGAGTAGACCAAGAATCAGGCCAATAAAAATAGCTCTCCATCCACTAGGTCACATATTCTAAAGTCTGAATTTTTGTGGGATTCTTTGACACACAATTTTGTTTGAAATATGATGCCTCATTGCTGGGTACAAAGTGTCAAAGCAATTGAATAAAAGCAATGACTGATAGGCACTTAATCTTTAATAAACCCAAACAAAAAGTCAGTGGAATACCCACATGAGACCAAACAGGGCTTTAAAAATGTAAGGTTACTTGTGTAACCCCGGTTCTCTGATATTATGAGTGAGAAATCTCACAGTGGGATTCACCAGCATCTCTAGAAGTTTGAAGAACCAATCACACACGTCTGCCAGAGACATCCCGGTTTCGAGTGGCGAATGAGCTTTCTCCCCTCGCCTCATACCACTCACCTGCCCTCTTGTCATTCTCGAACATGCCGAACTTCCTCACATTCTTGCGAATAGGAGAATGTGGGTAGATATCTCGCTCATAATATCTGAGAACCGGGATTATGCAAGTAACCTTACAGACGTCCTCCAACAATTGTTTGACTTTTTCTGTTGAAAAGTGATATCCCAAGTACATATGCAGTAAAGTACACACACTAATGGGTAAAACAGTTATGTTTTGAGCAACATGTATTTTTTTAGACACAACTGCAAACTTCAAGGAGTTGGTCTGATGGTCTGATGGGATGTCATCGGCCTCCCACTTGCGTGAGGTACAATAGATGAACAATAGAGAACAAAAGAGGAGAGGCCAACCCCCCTACACTTGTGTAGTGTCATGTAGTTTCATACCTGGACCACATATTGAGATGTGCCTTTTGTTAAGTAAATCAGCTGTTATTCAGGTGAAAAAGCGACTGGAGTAGGACTCATTTTACTGTGGTGAGCTAAATCAGGGTCCCACAGAGTGTTTCTTGGTAGTCTAAAACAAATATACTTTAAAACAAAAGTATTCACCTCATACATATGGTTAAGGGATGAAAAAAAAAGAACACCGGCACCATGTCAGATATAGAGTTGAAATGCATTACATTTTGAGTTTGGACTTTATACACAGTGCATTCGGAAAGTATTCAGACCCCCTTCACTATTTGCACATTTTGTTACATTAAATCATACATCTAAACCTGATTGAATTGTCCCCCCCCTCAATCTACACATTACACAATGACAAAGCAAAACAGGTTTTTCAAAATTTGTGCTAATTAAAAAAAATATATACATGGTAATACCTTATTTACATACTTATTTTACGTACCAGTCAAAAGTTTGGACACACCTACTCATTCAATAGTTTTTCTTTATTTTTACTATTTTCTACATTGTAGAATAATAGTGAAGACATAAACTATGAAATAACATATATCGAATCATGTAATAATAAATAATAATAATAATATATGCTATTTAGCAGACGCTTTTACCCAAAGCGACTTACAGTCATGTGTGCATACATTCTACGTATGGGTGGTCCCGGGAATCGAACCCACTATGGCGAATCATGTAGTAGAAGGACCCCATGTAAAAAAAGTGTTAAACAAATATTTTCAGAATCTTCAAAGAATTCACCCTTTGCCTTAACAGCTTTGCACACTCTTGGCATTCTCTCAACCAGCTTCACCTGGAATTATTTTCCAACAGTCTTGAAAGAGTTCTCACATATGCTGAGCACTTGTTGGCTGCTTGTCCTTCACTCTGTGATCCAACTCATCCCTAACCATCTCAAATGGGTTGATGTTGTGGAGCACTCAATCACTCTCCTTCTTGGTAAAATAGACCTTAAGCAGCCTGGAGGTGTGTTGGGTCATTGTACTGTTGAAAAACGAATGAAAATCCCACTAAGCGCAAACTAGATGGGATGGCGTATCGCTGCAGAATGCTGTGGTAGTCATGTTGGTTAAGTGTGCCTTGAATTCTAAATAAATCACTGACAGTGTCACCAGCAAAGCACCCCCACACCATCACACCTCCTCCTCCATGCGTCAGAGTGGGAACCACACATGCGGAGATCATCCGTTCACCTACTCTGCGTCTCACAAAGACACAGCGGTTAGAACCAAAAATCTCAAATTTGGACTCATCAGACCAAAGGACAGATTTCCACCGGTCTAATGTCCATTGTTATTGTTTCTTGGCCCATGCAAGTCTCTTCTTCTTATTGGTGTCCTTTAGCAGTGTTTTCTTTGCAGCAATTAGACCATGAAGGCCTGATTCACACAGTCTCCTCTGAACAGTTGCAGTTGAGATGTGTCTGTTTACTTGAACTCTGTGAAACATATATTTGGGCTGCAATATATCTGAGGCTGGTAACTCTAATGAACTTATCCTCTGCAGCAGAGGCAAATCTGGGTCTCCCTTTCCTGTGGCGGTCTTCATGAGAGCCAGTTTCATCATAGCGCTTGATAGTTTTTGCGACTGCACGTGAAGCAACTTTCAAAGTTCTTGAAATGTTCCTCATTGACTGACCTTCATGTCTTAAATGACGAAGTGTTGTTTCTCTTTGCTTATTTGAGTTGTTCTTGCCATATTACGGACTTGGTCTTTTGCCAAATAGGGCTATCTTCTGTATACCACCGCTACCTTATTCCACAAATTAACTTTTAACTAGGCAACCTGTTAATTGAAATGCATTGAAGATGGTTGAGAGAATGCAAAACTGTCATCAAGGTAAAGGGTGGCTACTTTGAAAAATCTCAAATATAAAATATATTTTGATTGGTTTAAAACGTTTTTGGTTTCTACATGATTCCATATGTGTAGTTTCATAGTTTTGATGTCTTCACTGTTATTCTACAATGTAGAAAATAGTCAAAATAAAGAAAACCCCTGGAATGAGTAAGTGTGTCCAAACTTTTGACTGGTACTGAAAGTATTCAGACCCTTTGATATGAGACTTGAAAGTGAGCTCCGGTGCAACCTGTTTCCATTGTTCGTACTTGAGATACGTATTTCTGCAACTTTATTGCAGTCCACCTGTCGTAAATTCAATTGATTGGACGTGATTTGGAAAGACACACAATTGTCTGTAGAAGGTCCCACAGTTGACTATGCATGTCAGAGCAAAAACCAATTGTCAGAGCAAAAACCAGGAATTGTCCGTAGAGCTCTGAAACAGGATTGTGTCGAGGCACAGAATTGGGCAAGGATACCAAAACATTTCTGCAGCATTGAAGGTTCCTCAATCATTTTTAAATGGAAGAAGTTTGGAACCACCAATACCCTTCGTCGAGCTGGCCGCTTGGGCCAAGCCGAGCAATCAGGGGAGAAGGGCCTTGGTCACGGAGGTGACCAAGAACCTGTTGGTCACTTTGCAAGAGCTCCAGAGTTCCTCTGTGGAACCTCCCAGAAGGACAACCATCTCTTCAGCACTCCACCAATCAGGCCTTTATGGTCGAGTGGCCGGAAGTAAGTCACTACTCATTAAAAGGCACATGAAAGCCCGAATGGAGTTTGCCTCAAGGCACAAAGTACTCTCAGACAATGAGAAACAAGATTCTCTGGTCTGATGAAACTAAGATTGAACTCTTGGGCCCGAATGCCAAGCGTCACGTCTGGAGGAAACCTGGTACCATCCCTACGGTTACGCATCGGGATGACAGCATCACGCTGTGGGGATGTATTCCTGCGGCAGGGACTGGGAGACTAGTCAGGATCGGGGAAAAGATGAACGGAGCAAAGTACAGAGAGATCACTCAGGACCTCAGACTGGGCTGAAGGTTCACCTCCCAACAGGCCAACGACCATAAGCACACAGCTAAGATAACGCAGTTGTGGCATTGGTTCAAGTCTCTGAATGTCCTTGAGTGGCCCAGCCAGAGCCCGGACTTGAACCTGATCGAACATCTCCGGAGAGACCTGCAAATAATGTGCAGCGAAACTCCCAATCTAACCTGACAGAGCTTGAGAGGATCTGCAGAGTAGAATGAGAGAAACTCCCCAAATACATGTGTGGCAAGCTTTTAGCATCATACCCAAGAAGACTCGAGGCTGTGATCACTGCCGAAGTAAAAGGTCTGAATACTTATGTAAATGTCATATTTCAGTCAAAAAAAGACATGTACTTTTGCAAAAAAATCTAAAATATTTTGCTCCGTCGTTATGTTATTTAAAAAAAAACATTATTCATCTAGGCAAGATACTTAAGAACAAATTCTTATTTTACAATGAAGGACTACCCCCGGCCAAACCCTCCCCTAACCCATACAATGCTCGGCCAATTATGTGCTACCATATGTGAGCCATCATCACAGCCGGTTGTGATGCAGTGCCTTAGACCGCTGTGCCAATCAGGAGCCCCTATTGTGTGTACTGTGTGTAGATTGATGAGGACAAAAACAACATTTAATAGATTTTAGAATAAGGCTGTAACATAACAAAATGTGGAAGAGTCAAGGGGTCTGAATAAAACGTTTGACTTAGAAACACCGGGTTTTTGGCAGTTTATTGCATTTGTGAAAACATTTTATAACATTCCACCCATGAGGCCACAACTCGGCAAATTAGTCAGGACAGGGCTACAGTGGCACTCCAGTCTCTTTTTCACCTCATTTATCAGCTGATTTACTTAACAAAAGGCAGATCTCAATAGGTGGTACAGGAAAGTCATGACATAGAACCAGTGGGGGCGGGGGCCTTTCCTCTATTGTTCTCTATTGCTCCTCTATTTTTCCTCAAGCTAGGGGGGAGGCCGATGACATCACGGATTACCATCATACCAATGTCTTGTGTCTTTATACTTGTAATATCACATTTCAACAGTAAAAGTTCTAAAATCCTTGCCCCTTCTGACACTTGGTTGACGGCACACATCTCTGCGTGCCTGGCAGATATCTCAGCCCACCACCTCAAGCACAACTTCGACAAGACAGAGGTGCTCTCCTCCTGGGGAAGGCCTCCCCACTCAAAGACCTCTCCGTGACCGTTGACAACGCAACAGTGTGCAAAGAATCTTGACGTGACCCTGGACAACACCTTGTCGTTCTCTGCAAACGTCAAAGCAGTGACTCGCTCCTGCACGTTCATGCTCTACAGGGAAGGGAAGGGGTGCAGGTCCTAATCCAGGCACTTGTCATCTCTCTTCTGGACTATTGCAAGTCGCTGTTGGCTTTGTTCCCCACTTATGCCATCAAACCCCTGCAATTTATCCAGAATGCTGCAGCTCGCATGGTTTTCAACCTTTCCAAGTTCTCCCATGCCACCCCGCTCCTACGCACACTCCATTGGCTTCCAGTCAAAGCTCGAATCCACTACAAGACCATTATGCTTGCCTACGGAGCAGCAAGAGGAACTGCCCCTCCCTACCTTCAAGCTCTGCTCAAACCCTACACCCCAACCTGAGCACTCAGTTCTGCCACCTCTGGTCTCTTGGCTCTCTCACCCCTACAGGAGGGCAGCTCCTGCTCTGCCCAGTCCAAGCTCTCTCTGTCCTGGCACCTCAATGGTGGGAACCAGCTTCCCCCTGAAGCTAGGACAGCAGAGTCCTGCCCATCTTCTTAAAACACCTGAAACCCTACCTCTTCAAAGAGCATTTTAAATAATCCCCCTCCTAATCGACATCCCCCCCACCCAATTTAAAAAATCATAATAATAAAAACAACTTTCCATCACAAACACAAGCACCTCTTTTTTTGTATAACTACTTTATTGAGGAAAAGTTTACTATGCCTGTGATATGTGGTTAACCCACCTAGCTATTTTAAGATGTATGCCCCAATTGTAAATCGCTCTGTCTAAAATCTAAATGTAAGTTCTCTTTCAATTATACCATCTCACAGTGGGATATGGCCAACTCAGGGTATCACACATGCTCTCCGAAGCCAGATAGTCTCAACATATCAACTCACAGAGGCCCCGACACAGGACAGTACGCGCCAAAGAATGTGCAGTGACGTCTAGACGGTAGAACCTCATAAAAGTATGAGGAGATGCCGCATCACAAATCACATGCAAGGTGATGCGCTTAACCCTTGTGTGGTGTTCATGTTTTTGTTATTCAGCCAATGTTCGTGGGTCTGATGGACCCACAACATTATTGGGTTTTTAAAACAATACAGCCATAACAATTTACGTAAAAATACTTACCTCTGCTTGATCACATTTATCAATAAAATATCTATACGTATTTTTTTTAAATAAAATATTATTTAAAAAAAACTATATTCAAGACATAGGTGGAATAAATCATATTTATCTCGAACAAATGTAAATTAATCAAGGATTTCTTCACTAATGTTTATTTCTCAGAACTGAACAAATTGGAAGGACACATTTTACATACAGTATTTTATGGAAATGAAAAATGAGCCCCAATGAAGACAAATTAAGGCCGGTCTACACACCACGAGGGACAAAGTTGTACTGTGTGTGTGTATGTTGCAAATGTATTTCTGGCACTTGATACATGTGTACTGTGTCTTCCTGTCCTTCTTGGGTCCACACACGTCACAGCACTTCTTCTTATTGCTACTGGCTGCAAACGAGAATGACGAAAACACTTAGTTCAGAAATTTGACTAACATCTCACTCGCTCACTCACATATAAGATTGTTCCAATCTGGGTTCAACGCCATCCAGATGACAAATGCGTTGTACGCCGAGATGCCCAAGTTGTTGAAGAATATGTGGCCAGCGTAGGGTTCTTATTTTGTAGCTGTAGCCAGTCACTAGTCTACACTGTCCACTCCTTCTTTTGTGGCATTTTAATCCATTATGATTTCAGGTTTTTGATGTTCCTGGCAAACTTAGAGGAATAGATAGGCCTGTTCCGTGTATTCAACAGCTGAGTTGGGAGCTCTGGCTTGTTTTTTTCCGTACTGTTCCTACCATTGTCAGTTTCCTCTTGAGGAGTTTCCTCTTGAGGAGCTCCTGTCCCAGCTTTTGCAAAGTAAAAAAGTTATCGCATGTGATGTTGTGGCCACGGAGTCCCTGTGTCACTTCCAGGACAACCCGCATCCATTGGTTCTTCTCAGGTGCTCTTCCATTTGGCTTCCCCGTATACACTTACAAGTTCCACGCATATGATGAAGCAGCATCACAGGCAGCCCAGATATTGATTTCATATTTTGTTGAGACAGAATGTACTGCCTGATTGGCAGAGGCCTCCAAATGGCATAAGCTGCTCATCAACGGTAATGTTGGGCCAAGGGTTGTAAAACAGGGGAAGATGGTCCACCCACTTGTCCCACACAGACCTGACTGCAACTAGCTTGTCTCTCTGCCGCCGAGCTGGTCTGGTGTCTCGTTTATCAAAGCGGATAATCCAGGAAATAATGTGGATGTTTTCCAGAGACATAGTTGCACGGAAAAGTTATCTGCAAGGTTCTGCATCCCACAGGGATACTATGGATTCCCCATTGGATCTGAAAACACCAGCAAGGATAAGAATCCAAAGTATGCATGTAAATAAGTTTGGTCCATCTCCTTCCATCTCTCTCCAAAAACACATTCCCTCCACATTTTTGCAGTCCAGAATGGTTTTTTGGAAGGTTTTCTGGGATGAACAGTTCAAAAGAAGACTATGTCCTGCACATGTGTAACTGCGTCAGCCCTGGGTGTATCCTTATCACATTGGCAGCCATGCGGGGTTGCTTATTCCTTGGGCAAGAAGATCATTCAATTTCAACATTTTTTGACATCGATATTTCTCTTCCTGCAGGCTGCTGATGAGCTGGTCCTGATCTTCACATTCTGAAAATTCTTCATCTTCCAAAATGGAAGACACTCCTTCCACACTAGCTTCTTTCTCTGCAAAAATTATTTCTAAGGCCCTCTGAGAAGAGATTATTTTTGTAATTTAAAGTAATTTATTTGTTGTGTACCTCCCCCAATTTGCACCTGGCTGGGGTAGAGTGTGGAAAATACAGCTTTTTATTTTTTATTTACAATGTATCAAAATAATATATCGAAATAATATTCTAATAACATTGTGCATGTTTTCGCTAGACATTGTGTAGTTTCTGACTGGAACAAACTGCAAAAATCACTGAAGCTGGAGACATATCTCCCTCACTAACTTTAAGCACCAGCTGTCAGAGCAGCTGTACATAGCCCATCTGTAAATAGCCCATCCAACTATCTCATCCCCATACTGTTATTTATTTTTCTCATTTTCACCCAATATCTCTACTTGCACATTCATCTTCTGCACATCTATTACTCCAGTGTTAAATTGCTATATTGTCATTATTTCACCACTATGGCCTATTTATTGCCTTACCTCCCTTATCCTACCTCATCTGCACACAATGTATGTATACATTTTCTATTGTATTATTGACTGTATGTTTGTTTATTCCAAGTGTAACTCTGTGTTGTTGTTTGTGAAGCACTGCTTTGCTTTATCTTGGCCAGGTCACAGTTGTAAATGAGAACTTGTTCTCAACTAGCCTACCTGGTTAAATAAAGGTGAAACAAAAAAGTTTCACACACTACAGAGGGTAAAGAGTGTGAGAATAGCGGTAGGGTCGCCTAGTGGTTAGAGTGTTGGACTAGTAACCGGAAGGTTGCAAGTTCAAATCCCCGAGCTGACAAGGTACAAATCTGTCGTTCTGCCCCTGAACAGGCAGTTAACCCACTGTTCCTAGGCCATCATTGAAAATAAGAATTTGTTCTTAACTGACTTGCCTCGTAAAATAAAGGTAAAATAAAAAATAAAAAGATGGGCCGGGAGACAGACAGGTTCTTGGTGCTATGTTGAAACAGCAGGACTAGTGAGGAAGAAGACAGAGTGTAGGCACACCGCAAACATTTTTGTTTCTGTTTTACTTATTTTCACACAAACGTTTTTTACCCTTGGGTCCAGTGGACCCGAACCATCTTTAAGATAACGTTTTAGGGGGGTGCACAGCGTGCACTTAATGACAATATGTGATTTTAAATGTTCTTACCATAAAATGAGCCAAGGCCAATGAGTCTCAGGTTAAACAAATTATTCATTGTATCATTTTCTTTTAGTAAACATTGAAAATGGGTCCTACAGACCCGAACACCACACAAGGGTTAAACAGCACCCAAGAAGTAACCTTACCTCTGGTTGAGTGAGCCCTCAGGCCTTCCACAAACCAATGTGATAACCATTGACGAGAGAGGAACCTCCCCCCGCAAGGATGTCCCCAGGAAACAAAGAATTGGTTGCTCCTGCGCAAAGCTCTCATTCTATCCAAGTATACAGTATGTGCCACAGGTGTACTGGACACAAATGACGGCGCTGCTCTTCTTCCGTCAAAGGGAAAGGTGACCCAGGGACTGCGGTTGAAAATTAGCTGGCTGGTTAAACTGTCACTTTTACTTAAATGTTTACTGCACTGTCCCTGTAAAAATAAATAAACTGAAACTCAAACAAGCACCAAGGCGAGACAATTGTAATTGCCGCTGACCTTAGGCGTAAAGGCAGGGTTGGGCAACAAGGTTACCTTGGAAAAACCCTGGGAAAACAGTAGGCACGACTGGTAAACTGACCATGAAGCAACATAACAAGGGGTGTTTTTCCACCAAGTTATTGTGGACATATATCTAGCTGCAGAGATGGCAGCTAGATATACCTTAACTGTGGAGAAAGCCTTCCCTCTGTATATGAGTTCCTGCAAAAAGCATGAAACCTCTGATATTTATTTTTAATTTTTAAATTTCACCTTTATTTATCCAGGTAGGCTTGTTGAGAACAAGTTCTCATTTGCAACTGCGACCTGGCCAAGATAAAGCATAGCAATTTGACACATACAACAACATAGAGTTACACATGGAATAAACAAAACATACCCCTCGATATAGAGCATTGGTAAGGAATTAGAGCCATGGCAATCTGGATAATCTCAATGACTCTGAGAGGCAGGCCTGTCATATCCAGATGTAGCCTCTCATGGGCCAGACCCAGAGGACCATGGTGTCCGGGTGATCTAATTTAACTTGGGTCAGAAGATCCCTGCTTAACAGGAGATGCCAGGACTCTTCGTAGAGCAGGAGAATGATCTCTGGCACCCCTGAGCTTGTGTGGCTATCGAGGGGCTACCAAGACTCCCCCTCGATAACCACCAAGCCTCTGTGTGAAATAGAACATTGTCATGCTCTGATCCCATTTCTCCACATAGTTTTTCGAACAGGGGTGCAACATGTAGTTTACAATCAAAGTTACCTGCTGCATATCTCAGAGTTTGCAGAGCTCTTTTTCACACAGCTCTTTTTCTGCTAGGTGCTCTCAGTGTATCCACTATAGCTCAGTCAGTGTATTATACAATGCACCTACATGGCAAAGGGTGACACAGATTGCAGATGCCTGCCCGCAGTACCGTGATAGATGGAGTGCCATCTGTGCAAAAGCCCACCATTCCCATGGAATCTGTTTTTGTCAATAAAGCCACGCAGCACACTGAACATCCCCTGCACCATTTCATGCTCGGGAATCGTGAAACAGAACAATATGTCCTCATGAATAGTATCCCCCAACATGTAGTGAACAAAAGTCAATGCATGGCCATCACAGCTAACGTCCATTTGAAGAGCATAAACTAGGGAGTTTTTGTCATTCAGTCTGAGTTCTTGATTGCTAGCTATAGCATATAGTTTCACAGTGTTATCTGACAAAGGTATTGATGTTTCTGTGCCTCCCCACACATTGTTTTCACCATATCAATTGGGTCCGGTAATATCAAAGTCTCTGCAATATTGTGTGGTTTCTTAACATAGTGGGCTTAGCCATTCACCGTAGAAATGTTTAAAGTGCAACGGTCATGTGCGGCCTTTTCCCATGATCTAAGGCTGCTCTCTGGTTTAATTTATACTTTTAGATTTGAATAATTTTCATTTAGATTTTTAAGGTTAACCACATGAAAAATATTTTGAGAGACAAAGACTATATTATAATTATTGTAAATTATTGTAAATTTCATACCCCCACATGGGGTCGCGACCCCTAGTTTTGGAATTACTGATCTTCACTGACCCCTCTTTTCGCTTACTCGTTTGACACATCACATACGCTGCTGCTACTGCTTAATATCTATCTTGTTGCCTAACCACTATGCCAATACAGATAATAAGAAGGCGCCGAAGAAGATGGCTGACATTTTACATGCTCCTAACCAACTGTGCTACTCTTTTTTTAGCGTTGTTTGTAACTTTTTTCCTTATTTTTTTTTCATAATGTTGCTGCTACTGTCTGTTATGACCGAAAATAACTTCTGGACATCAGAACAGCTGTCACGTTAGTTGTACGGAGGAGACCAAGGCGCTGCGTGATATGAATACATTATTTCAATGAAGATGAAGAGCACTTAACTATACAAAAACAACAAAATGAATATATACCGCTATACTATAAATGTGCAGACACAGGCAACTAGACATAGATAATAACCCACGAAATACCCAAAGAAGATGGCTGCCTAAATATGGTTCCCAATTATAGACAACGATAAACAGCTGCCTCTAATTGAGAACCAATCCAGGCAACTGTAGACATACATAAACACCTAGATAGTAAACGACCCCATAAACCTACAAATCCTCTCCAGAGAGTAAAAAAAAACACATACATCACCCATGCCACACCCTGACCTAACCAAAACAAATAAAGAAAACAAAGAATCCTAAGGTCTGCGATCCGTCGTGGTAGGTTTCGGACTGCGACCCGTCGTGGTAGGTTCCGGACTACGACCCATCGTGGTGGATTTTGGACTGCGACCCGTCGTGGTGGGTTCCGGATGCTCTGGACTGGGTACTGTAGCCGGACACTCTGGACTGGGTATTGTTGCCGGACGCTCTGGACTGGGTACTGTTGCCGGACACTCTGGACTGGCGAGGCCCACTGTAGGCCTAGTGCATGGTGCCGGTACTGGTGGTACTGGGCCGAGGACACGCACCTCAGGGCGAGTGCGGGGAGGAGGAGCAGGGCCTACTGGACTCTGGAGGCGCACTGGTGGCCTGGTGCGTGTTGCCGGCACTGGTGGTACCGGGCTGGAGACACGCACCTCAGGGCGAGTGCGGGGAGGAGGAGCAGGGCCTACTGGACCCTGGAGGCGCACTGGTGGCCTGGTGCATGGTGTTGGCACTGGTGGTACTGGATAGACCGTACCGTGAAGATGCACTGGAGCTAATGGCCTGCACAACCTGTCCTGGCTGGATGGTGACTCTAGCCCGGCATATGCGGGGCGCAGGCACAGGACGCACTGGGCTGTGCAGACATACGGGAAACATAGTGCACAACGCCGGCGCAGGATATCCTGCCCCGAGGAGACACACTGGCTGTCTGGAGAGCAGGGCTGGTACCATCTGCCCTGGCTGGATCCTCACCCTAGCCCGGCAGATGCGGGTAGCTGGGATGAAGCGTACCGGGCTAAGCACGCGAACTGGGGACACCGTGCACTCCCCGGCATAACACGGTGCTTGACCAGTACGACACCGCCACGGTAAGCACGAGGAGTTGGCTCAGGTCTCCTACCTGACTTAGCCAAACTCCTCGTGTGCCGCCCCCCAAAATTTCTTGGGACTGCCTCTTTGGCTTCCGTGCTAGCCTTGAACCCATATACCATCGCCGTTCCTCCTGTGCTCTCTCCACCTGCTTCCATGGCAGGGTCCTGACCCCTGCCATTACCTCCTCCCAGGTCTAGGATGTTTTACCGTCCAGTATTTCGTTCCGAGTCCTCGATTCCACAAAGCGCTGTTCCTCCTTATCACGCTGCTTGGTCCTTTTATGGTGGGTTATTCTGTCACGTTCGTTGTATGGAGGAGACCAAGGCACAGCGTGATATGAATACATGATTTTAATGAAGATGAAGAACACTTAACAAACTATACAAAAGAAACAAGACAAACGTAAAGCTATACTACAAATGTACAGGCAAATAGACATAGATAATAACCCACGAAACACCCAAAGATGATGGCTGCCTAAATATGGTTCCCAATTAGAGACAACAATAAACAGCTGCCTCTAATTAAGAACCAATCTAGGCAACCATAGACATACATAAACACCTAGATAGTTATCGACCCCATAAACCTACAAAACCCCTAGACAGTAAAATAATATACACACATCACCCATGCCACACCCTGACCTAACCAAAACAAATAAAGAAAACAAAGAATACCAAGGTCAGTGCGTGACAACAGCGATTACCCACCATGACTGGAAGAAACTTTTTCCTTTAACGAGGCCGACAAGAAGGAAATACTGCTTTCCCGGGAAAAGTTTAATATCCTGTCATTTGCATGAAGAAAATACGGAGTAAAAGAGGGCGCAGACCGGGCTGCCTTCTGAGAATCGTAGGTGAGTGAGTAAACTCCCACTGCCATTCGTTCTACTTGCAAACATGCAATCATTGGAAAATAATTGATGACCTACGATTATGTCTGATGTTTCACCGAGTCGTGGCTGAACGATGACACGGAAAATATAGAGCTGGCGGGAATTTCCATTTCCAGGCAGAACAGAGAAGCTACAGTTGAAGTTGGAAGTTTACATACACTTAGGTTGGAGTCATACAAACTCGTTTTAATCACTTCACACATTTCTTGTTAACAAACTATAGTTTTGGCAAGTCGGTTAGGACATCTACTTTGTGCATGACACAAGTAATTGTTCCAACAATTGTTTACAGACAGATGATTTCACTTACAATTCACGGTATCACAATTCCAGTGGGTCAGAAGTTTACATACACGAAGGTGACTGTGCCTTTAAACAGCTTGGAAAATTCCAGAAAATTATGTCATGGCTAAAGAAGCTTCTGCCAAGGCCTTAGAAGCTAAGTGACATATTTTGAGTCAATTAGAGGTGTACCTGTGGATGTATTTCAAGGCCTACCTTCAAACTTAGTGCCTCTTTGCTTGACATCATTGGAAAATCAAAAGAAATCAGCCAAGAACTCCGAAAAATAATTTTAGACCTCCACAAGTCTGATTCATCCTTGGGAGCAATTTCCAAATGCCTGAAGGTACCACGTTCATCAGTACAAACAATACCACGCAAGTATAAACACCATGGGACGACTCAGGAACGAGATGCGTTCTGTCTCCTAGAGATGAACATACTTTCGTGCGAAAAATGCAAATCATTTCCAGAACAACAGCAAAGGACCTTGTGAAGATGCTGGATGAAACGGGTACAAAAGTATCTATATCCACAGTTAAACGAGTCCAATATCAACATATCCTGAAAGGCCGCTCAGCAAGGAAGAAGCCACTGCTCCAAAACCGCAATCAAAAAAGCCAGACTATGGTTTGCAACTGCACATGGGGACAAAGATTATACTTTTTGGAGAATTGTCCTGTGGTCTGATTAAATAAAAATAGAACTGTTTGGCCATAATGACCATCGTTATGTTTGGAGGAAAAAGGGGGAGGCTTGCAAGCCGAAGAACACCATCCCGACCATGAAGCATGGGGGTTTCAGAATCATGTTGTGGGGGTGCTTTGATGCAGGAAGACCTGGTGCACTTCACAAAAATAAATGGCATCATGAGGCAGACAATTATGTGGATATATTGAAGCAACATCAAAAGACATCAGTCAGGAGGTTTAAAGCTTGGTCACAAATGGGTCTTCCGAATGGACAATGACCACAAGCATACTTCCAAAGTTGTGGGAAAATGGCTTAAGGGCAACAAAGTCACGTTATTGGAGTGGCCACCACAAAGCCCTGACCTTAATCCCAAAGAAAGAATTGAAAAAAGCATGTGCGAGCAAGGAGGCCTACAATCCTGACTCAGTTACACGAGCTCTGTCAGAAGGAATGGGCAAAAATTCACCCAACGTATTGTGGGATGCTTGTGGAAGGCTACACAAAATGTTTGACCCAGGTACATTTTTTTAAAGGCAATGCTACCAAATACTAATTGAGTGTATGTAAACTTCTGACCCACTGGGAATGTGATGAAAGAAATAAAAGCTGAAATGTATCATTCTCTCTACTTTTATTGTGACATATCACATTCTTAAAATAAAGTGGTGATGCTAACTGACCTAAAACAGGACATTTTTACTGGGATTAAATGTCAGGAATTGTGAAAAACTGAGTTTAAATGTCTTTGTCTAAGGTGTATGTAAACTTCCGACTTCAACTGTACGTCTGGTACGACGAGGGGTGGGTGTGTGTGTCTTTTTGTCAATAACTGCTGGTACGCAATGTATAATATTAAAGACGTCTTGAGGTATTGCTCGCCTGAGGTAGAGTACCTTATGATAAACTGATAAACTGTAGATCACACTATCAATATTATTCGTAGCCGGTCTATTTACCACCACAGCCCGATGCTGGCACTAAGACCACACACAACCAACTCTATAAGGCCATAGGCAAACAAGAACATGCTCATCCAGAAGCGGCTGTCCTAGTGGCCGGGGACTTTAATGCAGGCAAACTTAAATCACTTATACCAAATTTTTATCAGCATGTCACATGTGCAACCAGTGGCAGAAAAACTCTAGACCACACAGAGATGCATACAACTCTCTCCCGCCCTCCATTTTGCAAATCTAACCATAATTCTATCCTCTTGATTCCTGCTTACAAGCAAAAACTAAAGCAGAGCGTATCAGTGACTCGCTCAATACGGAAGTGGTCAGATGATGCAGATGTTATGCTACATTACTTTTTCCTAGCACAGACTGGAATATGTTCCTGGATTCATCCAATGGCATTGAGGAGTATACCACCTCAGTCATCAGCTTCATCAATAAGTACATCGACGACGTCATCCCCACAGTGACCGTACGAACATATCCCAACCAGATGCCATGGATTACAGGCAAAATCTGCATCGAGCTAAAGGCTAAAGCTTCCGCTTTCAAGGAGCGGTACACTAATCTGCACGCTTATGAGGAATCCCTGCTATGCCCTCAACGAACCATCAAACAAGCAAAGAGCCAATCCAGGATTAAGACTGAATCCTACTACACTGGCTCTGACGCTCATCAGATGTGGCAGGGCTTGACAACTATTACGGACTATAAAGGGAAACCCAGACGAGAGCTGGCCAGTGACGCGAGCCTACCAGACGAGCTAAATGCCGTTTATGCTCGCTTCAAAGGTAAGCAACACTGAAGCTTGCCCGAGAGCACCAGATGTTCTGGATGACTGTGTGATAATGCTCTCAGAGGCTGATGTGAGCAAGACCTTTAAACAGGTCAACATTCACAAAGCTGCGGGGCCAGGCGGATTACTAGACATAACAGCATCCTCCCCGATACCCTAGACCCACTCCATTTCGCATATCGCTCCAACAGATCCACAGGTGACGCTATCTCTATGTCTAATCCACACTGCCCTTTCCCACCTGGACAAAAGGAACACCTACATGAGAATGCTGTTCATTGACTACAGCTCAGCGTTCAACACCATAATGCCCTCAAAGCTCATCACTAAGCTAAGGACCCTGGAACTGCAACTGGATCCTGGATGGGCCGCCCCCAGGTGGTAAGGTGTAGGCAACAACACATCTGCACGCTGATCCTTAACATGGGGGCCCCTCAGACGTAAGTGCTGATTAGACATCCTATAGGGAGGAGGTCAGAGACCTCCAAGACAACAACCTCTCTCTCAATGTGATCAAGATAAAGGAGACGATCGTGAGATACAGGAAAATGAGGGCAGAGCACACCTCCATTCACATCGTTGGGGCTGTAGTGGAGCAGGTTGAGAGCTTCAAGTTTCTTGTTGTACACATCACCAACAAATATCGTGGTCCAACCACACCAAGACAGTCAAGAAGACAACACCTATTCCCCTCAGGAGACTGAAAAGATTTGGCATGGGCCCTCAGATCCTCAAAGTTCTACAGCTGCACCTTCGAGGGCATCCTGACTGGTTGCATCACCGCCTGGTATGTCAAGTGCTCAGACTCTGACCACAAGGCGTACAGAGGGTATTGCCCATGGCCAGTACATCACTGGGGCCAAGCTTCCTGCTATCCAAGACCTCTATACCAGGCAGTGTCAGAGGAAGGCCCTAAAACTGGCTGAAGACTCCAATCACCCTAATAATAGACTGTTCTCTCTGCTATAGCACGGCAAGCGATACCTGAGTGCCAAGTCTAGGTCCAAAAGGCTTCTTCACAGCTTTTACCCCCGAGCCATAAGCCTGCTGAACAGCTAATCAAATGTCTACCCTGACTATTTGCATTGAAACCCCCTTTTTTTACGCAGTTGCTACTAGCTGTTTATTAACCATGCATAATCACTTTACCCCTACCTACACTAACATTCAAACGTTTGGGGTCACTTAGAAAAGCACATTTTTTGTCCATTAAAATAACATCAAATTGATCAGAAATACATTGTAGACATTGTTAATGTTCTAAATGACCATTGTTGCTGGAATGCTGGAAACTGCTGATTTTTAATGGAATATCAACATAGGCGTACAGAAGCTTAATTCAGCAACCATCACTCCTGTGTTCCAATGGCACATTGTGTCAGATAATTCAAGTTTATCATTTTAAAAAGGCTAATTGATCATTAGAAAACCCCTTTGTAATTATGTCAGCGCAGCTGAAAACTGTTGTGCTGATTTAAAGAAGCAATAAAACTGGCCTTCTATAGACTAGTATCTGGAACATCAGCATTTGTGGGTTCGATCACAGGCTCAAAATGGCCGGAAACAAAGCACTTTCTCCTGAAACTCATCAGTCTAGTCTTCTTCTGAGAATTTAAGTCTATTCCAGGTGAAAAATTGACAGGAAACTGAAGATATCGTACAACGCTGTGTACTACTCCCTTCACAGAACAGTGAAAACTGTCTCTAACTCAAATAGAAAGAGGAGTGGGACGCCCCGGTGCACAACTGAGCAAGAAGACAAGTACATTAGACTGTCAAGTTTGAGAAACAGATGCCTCACAAGCCCACTACTGGCAACTTTATTAAATAGTACCCGCAAAACAGAAAGTCAAAGTCAACAGTGAAGAGGCGACTCCGGGATGCTGGCATTCTAGGGATGCTGGCATTCTAGGCAGAGTTCATCTGTCCAATGTTTGTGTTCTTTTGTCCATCCTAATCTTTTCTTAGATAATGCTTTTTCTTTGCAACTCTGCCTAGAAGGATATAGTATCCAGGAGTTGCCTCTTCACTGTTGACGTTGAGATGGGTATTTGTCCCATGTTGGCCTGCACTACCAGAATGTGGTCAGCAGGAAAAGCGGCCACCCCCCTTCCATCGATGGGGGAACGCGTCCTCCATCATACCTCCATCCTCCATTGGATTGGGTCTGCGATGGACCAGATGATGGAGAGAATGGACCGATGGGAGAGGAGTGGTCTCCCCATTTCACATCCGGCTCCTCAGAGTCAAACTTACTCATCCGGCGGCGTCCGGCTCCAGCGCACTTCATCTTGCGCCCTCGAGGGAGTATGATGGAGTGGCAGGTGGGTGCCATGGGTTTTTACTCCAGCTCGAGCTGTACCTGGCTACCGTGAGGCCGACTCCCTCATGGGAGGTGAGTGTGAGCGTCCGCGTCTCCTGTCTGACGGGTCGAGCTCTGGAGTGGGCCAATGCTGTCTGGAATGGCCCCGACTCGGCGAGGGAGCACAATCCAGAGTTCACCTGCCGTTTCCGGGCCGTATTCGACCACCCTCCGGAGGGCCGAGAGGCGGGTGAGCGACTATTCCACCTCCCACCAGGCAGGAGACGAGGAGCGCGCAGGACTTTGCGTTGGAGTTCCGGACCTTGGCCGCTGGGTCCGGGTGGAACGACAGGGCCCTGATGGACCACTACCGGTGCAGCCTCCGGGAGGACGTCCGCAAGGAGCTAGCGTGTCGGGACACCACTCTTTCCCTTGAAGAACTTATAGACATGTCAATCCGGCCGGACAATCTGCTAGCTGCCCGTGGGCCTTTAGAAAGGCTCCTGTCAGTTCCACCTCCTAGCCCTCCCGCTCCCATTCCTATGGAGTTAGGGGGGCTGCTTCGAGGGGTACCGGAGGAGGAGGCTCCTCCTGCACCAGCTGTGGTCGGAGAGGACACACGACCGACCGGTGCTGGAGGAACCCATCTGGGAGTCAAGGGGGCAGGCAGAACACTTTGCGGTCCCCCCAGGTGAGTCAGCATCAAACTCACCCAGGAAAAAAAAAATCCCCTTAAATTTTCTCCCTCTTCCCAGCATAAGGCGCTAGTCTATTTAGGCACAGCTGGGAACTTTATGGATCGCGGACTCGCCAGTAAGCTGGGAATTCCACTGGTGCCGATAAATTCCTCCTTAGATAGCCGACCATTAGGGTCAGGGCTGGTCAGGGAGGTCACGGTTCCGCTGGACATGGTAGGCAGGGGGATCATAGGGAGCGGATTAGTCACTTCCTTATCGATTCACCTGCGTTTCCAGTGGTGCTGGGGGTTCCCTGGCTGGTCAGTCACCGTGGAGACGGGGTTCTCCAGGGGTGGTCAGAGGAGTGTTCAGGTTGTATGGGAGTTTCCATCGGTGCCACGTCGGTGGAGAGTCCAGACCAGGTTTCCACTGTGCGCATTCCCTCTGAGTATGCCGATTTGGCTATTGCCTTCTGTAAGAAGAGGGCGACTAAATTACCACCTCATCGACAGGGGGATTGTGCGATAAACCTCCAGGTAAACCCTGCGCTTCCCAGGAGTCACATGTACCCATTGTCACAGGAGGAGACGTTGGCTATGGAGACATATGTCACAGAATCTCTGGGACAGGGGTACATTCGGCCCTCCATTTCTCCTGTTTCCTAGAGTTTCTTTTTTGTGAAGAAAAAGGAGGGAGGCCTGCGTCCGTGCATTGATTATAGAGGTCTCAATTCCAACACAGTGGGGTTTAGTTACTCGATACCTCTCATCGCTACGGAGTGCGGTTTTTCACGAAACTGGACCTCAGGAGCGTGTATAATCTGGTGCGTATTTCGGGAGGGAGACGAGTGGAAAAACGCGTTTAGTACCACATCGGGCCATTATGTGTACCTCGTCATGAAGGCATGGGTTAAAGAATGCTCCAGCCGTCTTTCAATCCTTTGTAGATGAGATTCTCAGGGACCTGCAAGGGCAGGGCGTGGTTGTACATATCGATGATATCCTGATATATTCCGCCATACACGCTGCGCATGTGTCTCTGGTGCGCAAGGTGCTTGGTAGACTGTTGGAGCATGACCTATACGTCAAGGCTGAGAAGTGTGTGTTCTCCAAACGAGTTGTCTCCTTCCTGGGTTATCGCATTTCCACCTCGCAGGTGGTGATGGAGTGTGACCACGTTAAGGCCGTGTGTAATTGTCCGACTCCAACCACGGTGAAGGAGGTGCAGCGTTTTTTTGGGTTTTAGCCAGGTAGCGGCCCCCATTACCTCACTGCTGAAGGAGTGCATTTATGGTGGTCAGCAGAGGCTGACAGTGCCTTCAATTGGGTGGGTGCCGTGCTATCACAGCGCTCGGGTACGCCACCGAAACTCTTGCCCCTGCGCTTTCTTTTCGAGGAAGCTCGGTCTGGCAGAGCGTAACTATGATGTGGGGGACCGGGAGTTGTTAGCTGTGGTAAATTCCCTGAAGGTGTGGAGACACTGGCTTGAGGGGGCTAAGCGCCCTTTCCTCATTTGACCACCGGAATCTGGGGTATATCCTGGCAGCTAGGAGACTGAATCCGCGTCAGGCAAGGTGGGCCGTGTTCTTCACCCGATTTAGGTTTACCATCTCGTATAGACCAGGTTCCCTGAACACGAAGGTCGACGCGCTGTCCCGTCTTTATGCCGCGGCGGATCGGCCATCGATCCTATTCCCATCCTTCCAGCTTCTAGGCTGGTGGCACCGGTGGTATGGGAGGTGGACGTGGACATTGAACGGGCGTTACGGGTGGAACCTGCGCCTCCACAATGTCCTACAGGTCGCAGTACGTGCCGCTTGGTGTCCGTGATCAATTGATTCGGTGGGCACACACACTACCCTCTTCGGGTCTTCCTGGTGTGGCGAGGACAGTGCGGAGTCTTAGGAGGAAGTACTGGTGGCCCACCTTGGCTAGGGACGTGAGGTTCCATGTCTCTTCCTGTTCGGTGTGCGCCCAAAGTAAGGCTCCTGGACACCTTCCTAGAGGGAAGTTACAGCCCCTCCCCATTCCACAACGGCCGTGGTCTCACCTGTAGGTAGACTTCCTTACCGATCTTCCCCCGTCTCAGGGGAACACCACGGTCCTGGTTGTTGTGGATCGGTTTTTGTCCTGCCGTCTCTTCCCATTGCCCGGTTTCCCTACGGCCCTACAGACTGCGGAGGGTCTATTTACCCACGTCTTCCGGCACTACGGGGTGCCGGAGGACATCGTCTCTGATCGGGGTCCCCAGTTCACGTCCCGAGTATGTAGGGCGTTTATGGAGCGTCTGGGGGTCTCAGTCAGCTTGACCTCTGGTAATCACCCCAAGAGTAATGGGCAGGTGGAGAGAGTGAACCAGGAGGTGGGTAGGTTTCTGCAGTCGTATTGCCAGGACTGGCCAGGGGAGTGGTCAAGGTACGTCCCATGGGCGGATTTGGTCCAGAAATTCCTCTGCCACTCCTCCACGAACATGTCACCATTTCAATGCGTGATGGGCAACCAGCCGGTCCTGGCGCCGTGGCATCAGAGTCAGACCGCGGTAGAGGAGTGGGTGCAGCGCTCCAAGGAGACCTGGAGGGCCGTCCAGGAATCCCTCAAGCAAGCCGGTGAACGGCAGAAGAGGAGCGCTGACCGCCACCGCAGTGAGGCCGCTGTGTTCGTACCGGGGGACAGTGTCTGGCTCTCGACCCAAAACCAACCTCTCTGCTTGCACTGCTGGAAGCTGGGGCCGCAGGGTGTGGGGCCCTTCAAAGTCCCGAGGAGGATAAACAAGGTGTGTTATAGATTACAACTCCCTTCCTATTATCATATTAACCCCTTGTTTCATGTGTCTCTCCTCAGGCCGGTGGTAACTGGAAGAAGGTGAGGTGCCGGAGGTACCTCTGCCCCCTCTGGTCCCCGGCGTACACAGTACATGCTATTCTCGAGGACTCGAGACGCCGGGTGAGGGGCCTGCAGTACATTGTGGACTGGGTGGGGTATGGCCCGGAGCAGAGATGTTGGGTACCGGTGGGGGACATCTTGGATCCGTCACTGTTGAGGGATTTCCATCGCCTCCATCCAGATTGCCCTGAGCCTCGCCCTCCGGGTCGCCCTCGAGGTCGGTGTCGGTGTCAGGGGGGGTGGTACTGTCACGACTCCTACCAAAGGTGGCTCCTCTTCCTGTTCGGGTGGCGCTCCGTGGTCGTCGTCACCGGTCTACTAGCTGCCACCGATCCCTTTTCCTTTTCTGTTGGTTTGTCTTATTAATTATACCTGTTTCTTGTTTAGGTCTATTCTGTATATTCTGCCTCCTGCGCCTGACTCCGCACCCACTACGCCCAAGTGCATTACAAACAGAATATGTTACAGTCTCTGGTGCCTCTCTGGAAGGAGATCCTAGCCCTGAGCTCGTCAACTGAACATTAGCAAATAATATACTCAGAAGTGATGTATGGTGTGCATGAGTTGAACTAAAAGTCCACTTCAAGCACCTCTTCTCTGCAACTTGGAGCAGCCTCTGAAGTAAGTTAAATCGCCTTGAAGGGTGCATACAAAGGATCAAATTTAGTTAAGTCGTATTCCTCATCGAAATGCTGGTGAGTTACAGCCCCTCTGATATCCCATAGTTCTTTCCGGCTATGTGTAATAATGCTATGAACGTTCTGGGCTAATAACGGGAGAAATGTTAAATCTACAAAGTTGCTTAGGAGCGAGAAACAAGGCGGCCATGTCTATCGGCACCATGTCTGTCTATCGGTGCCATCTTTCAATATCGTGTAAGGATATCTATTTTTCATATGGATACGGCTATTGACTACAGATATGATACATTTCTGAAAATATATGGATTCGCTCATGCAAATATGTAAGCGGTTACATGTGCCACAGGTGCATGACTTGAACATATCTCACCACAGACATCTGCCTGGAATCAAACGGTAGCAAGGAGATTTCTGAATTCCAGATTGGATACATGTGGAAACTGTCCCATTACAGAGAATATCCTAGCTCCATATATGAAATTAAGGACATCTATCTGGAGCATGTCTACTCCTTATATCCAATAAAATGTCAGATATCATGAAATATATAAATAAAGATGTCCCCTGATATTGACCCTTTTCGTCCAGTGGTAGACTAGCTCGTTAGCCAAAAGAAGTTTGCACTATATTGGTCTTGTGACGAACTGCTTATCGGCTGCTTATCGGCTGACAAGCCGTGAAGCTGGGACGGTCAGTCTAGGCAACGTGGCATAGCAGCTAGCCTTGCAGCTTAGCTAGCCATGTCTCAGTCGTTAGCTGTGTGACGCAAGCTACCATAGGAGACAAATGAGAAAGAAAGTGGAAAAGCTCATTCTTACCCGATACAAACTTTCCCGGGAAGACGAGAGCTGAGAATCCTCTGCAGTGTAACCTCACCGCACACCTGAGAAAAACAGATCAAGTCGTACTGAGGAGAGCTTAGAGTACTACTCTTCGTGTTGAAGGGAGGTGAGAATGACCAGAGGGTGGGCGAGTGTCTCTTTAGTATGATGAGAGGGGCTCACTCAACACTCGACCTGTCTGTCTCTGAAAGACGTGTGATTGGTTTTTCGAGCTTTCAGAGATTCTGGTGAATCCCACTATGAGATATCTCAAATAATAATTGAAAGAGAACAGCCCTATGCCAACTCCATAGTCAGCTTGTTGTGGGAATATTTCAAACTATTACCCCTCATGCTAAATCTTTAACTCTGAAAATAAACATTTATTTCTTGCATCGATATGTCTAAATTTTCTTGTGGCTTACAACCTCCTGCTAATTGCTTTAGCCTACGTTAGCTTAACCGTCCCACGGTGGACCCACCGATATGGCATTACAACAGCGAGATCAAGTAAACAACGTTGTCGTTTATGTTCCTTTCATTCCTTCCTTTCAGATCCCTCAGGTACCTTCTCGAACAGAGGAATGCATTTACGTTTACCAAGATGTCTGCTGAATAGAGGATGAATATTCCAGTATTTGTGTTTTTAATACATAACAAAAATGTAAAGATTTATTTGGGTGAAGTTTCAATGGTTTTGTTAGTGAAAGAACATTTGAGTTAGATTTTTTTCTTTAGTTACTCTGTTTTAGTTTAGAATCCTTCTCCAGCAAACACAGTAGGTAACTTTCACTGAGCAGAACTGAGATAAATACCTTTCTCAAATCCTCTTTTTAACATCTTTAAAATCAGTGCAGCTCCATCTCGAAATGTAACCTCAGTGAAGTTGGCCTTGTGAGGTGCCATAACACTCCGGCCTTGGATACTTACAGTTTTTCCAGAGAGAATATTCTGGATTTTTCTTTATGGATTAATGTCCATATATGAAGGCTACTGACATCGCCAAAACCTCTAGCTTTTAACCAAGTTCGGATGTGAATCCCGGCCACTGGGTAATGATTCAAAAGTCTGTTTTGCAGCTCAGTGTGCGGCCTAAATCTTGACTTACGCGATGCAGCTTCAAATTTAATTTGAGGAATGGAGAATGCATTTCAGCTTGGAAAGGAAACTGAATACTGTAGTGTGGAAATGTCTATTGCCATGTATCCCAGCACAGATAAAAAAAAAACTCCATCTTTCTATGGTGTTTTGCATTACCAGTCGGCAATTTCACTTCCTGTCAGACTTCCTAACCTTTCCATAAAAACAATCAATCACCCGGCTTTGAGAAATCAAACTAGCAGAGAAGGCAAATTGAACATAAATTCTGAAAATGGCTAAGGCGAAAGATAACTAAATGTGCTGTCTCACTGTGTCGCAATTTGAGAATCAATACCAATTTTAATGATATGTAAAGGCCTAAACAATTAATAGGAAACGTATTACAGCCTATGACACCCAAGGGGGCAATATATTCATACTAATCCTACTGCTGTCAGCCCTGGGGCTTGAGCACTCTTCAAATGCCTTAATTTTAGGGGCAAGGAGGACAGGTGGTGGATGGCCTCCAAGGGATTGAACTAGTGGTACATTAAATTAGCTTCCCAGTTGGCAGTACAGTCAAAAGTGAAAAGAAGCAACCTGCACACAATATCAGCTGACTTTGATATTATACTTCTGCAGCGTATTAGCAACTTGCCACAGAGAAATGTCTTCAAAGACAGACAGACAGACAGACAGACAGACAGACAGACAGACAGACAGACAGACAGACAGACAGACAGACAGACAGAGCCAATGGAATACACATTGACCCTGTGAACTAAAGCAACAAAGCAGACAAAAGTTATGGAGCATTTTTTCAACATAATGATTATATATCACTGTTGTATGACGAATCACCACTTTTAACATTGTGGTTACATTAATTGCTTGCACGCAACCAGCTCCATTACCAGAAAGGTTGAGCTTAAAAGCACGCAAATAAAAAGTGCATCTCAAATAGTACAGACTGCAGACTCACTGGAGACAGTGCAATTGATAAAAAAGTGAATGTCAAAGCGAGCTAATGATGGATGTCGTTTATCTAGAAGATGGTGCGCGGACACATTTCCCATGCATAACAGATCAGAGAGGCACGAAAGCTACTAATTAACAAGGTTGTGTATCCAACAATGATCATCTGACAATGCGATTAGATAGACCGATTGGCATTGACATTTCAAGACTGAATAATTCAACAGATGTATATTTTATACTGTAGTTTTTGGGGTGGCCAGTGGCCTCAATGTTAGATAGCAAATGTTAGATAGAAGTTAGATAGTTAGATGTTAGATAGAAAAAGCAAATGGCAAAACAGATCCCATTCTGAGTTTACAGTTGAAAAAGGATATTTCAGTGTTACATGTGTGTCGATGGCAGAATATAATTTATACATAGCTCTCATCATTTATTTTACTAGAAACGATATAGATCTAACTGTAAACATAAACAGACCCTCTCTCTTTTCTCTTTAACACCTTAAGCATCATTAGTTCCCCAAAGATATCACTTCAAAGTGCTTTTTTCACTGTGAATGGTTCCTACTTGTCAAGTAAAAATGGAATGAAAACAAAAGGAAATATAATTATCTTATAGTTTCATATCCACTATGTAATGGTGATCAATCAATAATGAAAAGATTTGTGAAAAATTGAGGTTCAGTTTTAGTTAAGCTATCATTTCAAAAGGCATTAGAAAGTTCTAAGGCACTGCATCTCTGCATTGGGGCGTCACTACAGACACCCTGATTGGAATCCAGGCTGTATCACAACCGGCCGTGATTGGAAGTCCTATAGGGCGGCGTACAATTATCCCAGCGTTGTCTGGGTTTGGCCGGTGTAGACCGTCATTGTATAGAAGAATTTGTTCATTTGTTTTTAATTGACTTTGCTTGTTAAATAAAAAAAATAAAAAAAACAATCATAATAAAATACATGGGAATAAAAATAAATACATTTTAAAATAAATTTTCATGGGAAATGAGATGTGCAATCATTGCCCATATTAAACAACTGGAGAATGAACGACTTGCGACAGGCTATTATCATAAGTGCTACAGTATACTAAGGGACTAGATGCTAATTCAACAATCCACAGCTTGATTTAATTGCTCTATTTCACCGGACAGAAAACAGTGATCCAATGTGCTATCTAACTAATGTGATGTCCCCACAATTTCAGCAGGGAATGGAATTAGCATAATACAAAAATTCCCATCAAAATCTGTCAGTTTAATCCAGTGATATCATTGAATGCATTGGATGCGTCTCAATCCACCGCATTAGCCGATGTCGCACTTCCGCTTCTGCGGTGAAAGATGGCAGAGCTAGAGCTGTGTTTGTCGGACCATGAGACATCCCAGAAATCAGTCTTCTCATGAAACCGTCTGCAGTGTCCAAACGGTTTGGCCTACACGCAAATAAATATGACCCTTCTTTGGAAAAGTGAGTCTCTCAAGGACATGGATATGTCAGTTGCTTTGCTCTAGGATGGCCACAAGCCACATACGATTAATCTGAAGGTCCCGCGGTAACAGTTAACCTCTTGGATATAGGGGGCGCTATTTAAATTTTTGGATGAAAAACGTTCCTGTTTTAAACAAGATATTTTGTCACGAAAAGATGCTTGACTATGCATATAATTGACAGCTTTGGAAAGAAAACACTGACGTTTGTCTGTGAGTGCCACAGAACTGATGTTACAGGTAAAACCCAGATAAAAATCTAATCAGGAAGTGAAACCGCCTCATGCCAATGACTCCTTATATGGCGGTGAATGAGCTACGAATGAGCTTACGTTTTCCACGCATTTCCCAAGGTGTCTACAGCATTGTGACGTCTTTTTAGGCATTTCCATTGGAGAATAGCTGTAAGGGACCATATAGAGCAGGGGTGTCAAACATACGGCCCGCGGGCCGGAACCGGCCCCAAGGAGGTTCGATCAGGCCCGCAGGATAATTTGAAAGTGGAAAAAATGCATAAAAGACATGGAATTAATATTTTTAATTCGCTGCAATTCATGGATTATCCGCTAAGGGGCGCACTCTTTCCATCAGAGTAGAAGACAAGCCGCATCACTGAGACAGACTGAAAACAGCAGACGGTATCAATGCGCCATCTGCTGCTTGTTACGACGTTGTTAATACCTTGGTCTCTACCTCTCCGCTACACCCTCATTAGCCAAAATGTCGTTATCCAAACGGAGAAAAGTAGATAAGGAGTGTAGAATTTTCAAAGAAAAATGGACCACGTCCTATTTATTTACAGAGATGCACGGAAAACCTTTGTGCTTGGTGTGTTTGCAACAAGTTTCGGTATTGAAGGAATATAATATTCGACGCCACTACGAGACTCATCACAGCGAAAAATATGACGGCTTGCAAGGACAACTGAGAAGAGATAAGATTAACGAATTGCTGGCGGGTCTGAGGAAACAGCAGTCAACTTTCATCCAGAGCCGAGAAGTCAGTGAAGCAGCGGTAAAAGCCAGCTACCTAATTGCTAGCGAAATAGCATTAGCATCGAAGCCGTATTCCGACGGTGACTTTGTTAAACGATGCATGATGAAGGCGGCTGAACTTGTATGTCCCGAGAAGCGACAAGCTTTTGCCAATATTAGCCTGACGAGGAATACTATAGCAGAGAGGATTTCGAACTATCGGCAGATTTAGACAGTCAATTGAAACAGAGAGTCAAGTCATTTATTGCATTTTCCGTGGCAATTGACGAGAGCACTGACATCACAGACGTGGCCCAACTGGCCATATTTATTCGAGGAGTTGATGAGACATTGACTGTTACTGAAGAGTTTCTTGAGTTGGTGCCAATGATGGACACCACAACAGCCGAGGACATTTTCGGCTCTGTCCTTGCTGCATTGGACAGAGTTGGAGTGGACTGGTCCCGCGCTGTCAGCCTGGCTACAGACGGCGCGCCATCCATGGTCGGAAAGAAAGCAGGTGTCGCGACAAAGTTCAAAGACAAAGTACAAGCCCTTAATGGAGGAGATCGTTTCTGGACATTTCACTGTATTTTGCACCAGGAGGCATTGTGTTGCAAGTCGCTGAAAATGGACCACGTCATGGAGGTGGTTGTTCGCACTGTAAATTTCATCCGGTCCAGAGGTCTGAACCATCGTCAGTTTGACAAACTTCTCAGCGACAGCAACATTACCCACAGCCTGCCATACCACACTGAAGTGAGATGGTTAAGCCGAGGCGCTGTGCTGAGGCATTTCTTTGATCTACGAGAGGAAATCGGACAGTTCATGGAGAAAAAGGAAAACCGGTGTTGGAATTACAATCTCAGGAATGGCTACGGGACCTTGCATTCTTGGTTGATATTACTGAACACTTGAACAATCTGAACAAAATGTTGCAAGGCCGCAAAAAGTTGTCACACAGTTTTCTGACAACATACATGCATTTAAGTTGAAGCTGACTTTGTGGGAGATGCAACTGGCAAATGGCAACCCTGCTCATTTCCCTGTCTGAGAGATGTGTGTGTGACCAGACCTGATGCGGACATGAAACGGTACAAAGACAAAATTGCAGGACTACTGTGGGAGTTTGAGAAACGTTTTCAGGTATTTGGTGAACTTGAGACAGAATTTTCAGTTTTTCGCTCACCTTTCACAGTTAAAGCTTCTGATCTGCCGGTCGAAATTCAGCTAGAGATAATTGATTTGCAGTGTGATGCAGATTTGAAGGGCAAATTTGCCTCTGTAGGTCTGGACAGATTTTATCAGTATCTACTACCAGGGTACCCCAAATTAACAGCCCTGGCTGCTAAAATTTTGTGCATGTTTGGGACAACCTACCTTTGTGAACAAATTTTCTCAGTGATGAATATCAATAAAACAAAAATGCGTTCAAGGCTCACAAACAAGCACTTAAATGACATTCTGAAAGTGACAGCTAGTCAGGACATGACACCTGGTGTTGATGCACTTGTACAGGCCAAAATATGCCAAGTTTCAGGTACAAATACAAGTCCAGACTAGACTAACACCTTTAAAATGCTGCCTTAGATACTGTTTGCATTGAAAGAATACAGCTCTGTGAAGATGAATCCTTACTGTGGTGATTTAAAAAATGTGCACTTTAATGTTAGTCAGCAGCTTCAAAACAAAAGTTGTGTGATGGAATTCTACTGTTCATACAACTCCATAAATGTTCAGTATGTATTGTATGTGTATGTATGTTTCATGTATGAAGTTTACAGATTTACAGGACAGGCGAACACTTTCTTCATTACACATTTAAAATCACTCTCCTTAGTTTGTAAGGTGTACGCAGGGATTACATTTAGATTTTATATGCGTATGTGTAAGTGGTTTAAAAATTCCTTTCTTTAAAAGTCTCATTTAATCTTAAAGTGCATTACTATATTTTTCAGTACCAATTAAAATTTTGTGCCTTTGTACAATCAGTTGCAATGCATATTTGTGAATGATAAAAGTAAATTGCACATTTGTCTAAGGAAATATGAGGTGTTTCATGAAATGTTTTGTAAAAGGATAGTTCATTAAATTTCAATATTTTCCTAATGTTCTTGTGCTTCTTTACACCAAAACAAAGGAAATACATTTTCTGCGGGAGACACCATGTGACCACTCGCTCTATATTATAGAGCGAGTGGTCACATGGTGTCTCCCGCAGAAAATCTTGCGTAAAATACTGAGGTAGACATTTTTCCAATCGCTTCTTATGAGAAACCAATTGTCTCGACGGATATATTATCGAATACATATGTTAAAAACACCTTGAGGATGGATCCTAAACAACGTTTGCCGTGTTTCTGTCGATATTATGGAGCAAATGTTTAAAAAAGTTCGGCATTATAGTTTAAGTATTTTTCGGTCGATTTCTCAGCCAAGCAGGATGAACAAACGGGAGATTTTTCACCTACAAAAATATTATTTTTGAAAAAAAGGAACATTTGCTATCTAACTGGGAGTCTCCTGAGTGAAAGCATCTGAAGTTCTTCAAAGGTAAATAATTTAATTTGGTTGCTTTTCTTATTTTCGTGAAAATGTTGCCTGCTAAACTCACATAAATGCTTGTCTAGCGTTGGCTGTATACGCATATTTTGAAAATCTGAGATGACAGTATTGTTAACAAAAGGCTAAGCTTGTGTTTGAATATATTTATTTAATTTCATTTGCGATTTTCATGAATAGGAAAAGTTTATGTCCTCTGCGTTATGCTAATGCATTTGAGGCTATGATTACGCTCCCGGATACGGGATTGCTCGTCGCAAGAGGTTAACCTGACTGCCATCCAGGACCTCTACACCAGGCGGTGTCAGATGAAGGCCCTAAGAATTGTCAACCCCCCCCCCAACGCCTCTTTATACGATATGGCGGAGGGCGCCAACAGAGATGGCCGCCTCATTTCTCATTCCTAGGAAACTGTGCAGTTTTTTTTTTACGTGTTATTTCTTACATTAGTACCCCAGGTCATCTTAGGTTTCATTACGTACAGTCAAGAAGAACTCCTGAACATAAGAGCAGCAACAACTCACCATCAGTACGACCAAGAATATGACTTTCGCGAAGCGGATCCTGTGTACTGCCTTTCACCCAGGACAATGGAATGGATCCCAGCCGGCGACCCAAAAAAACGACTTCGTAAAAGGGGGAAACGGAGCGGTCTTCTGGTCAGACTCCGGAGACGGGCACATCGTGCACCACTCCCTAGCATTCTTCTCGCCAATGTCCAGTCTATTGACAACAAGGTTGATGAAATCCGAGCAAGGGTAGCATTCCAGAGGGACATCAGAGACTGTAACGTTCTTTGCTTCACGGAAACATGGCTCACTGGAGAGACGCTATCGGAATCGGTGCAGCCAGCGGGTTTCTCCACGCATTGCGCCGACAGAAACAAACATCTTTCTGGTAAGAAGAGGGGCGGGGGCGGGGGCGTATGCTTCAGTATGCTACAGTCAATCACGGATTACAAAAAGGAAAACCAGCCCAGTCACGGACCAGGATGTCTTGCTCCCAGGCAGACAAAATAACTTTTTTGACCGCTTTGAGGACAATACAATGCCACTGACACGGCCCGCAACTAAAACATGCGGACTCTCCTTCACTGCAGCCGACGCGAGGAAAACATTTAAACGCGTCAACCCTCGCAAGACTGCAGGCACAGAAGGCATCCCCAGTCGCGCCCTCAGAGCATGCGCATACCAGCTGGCTGGTGTGTTTACGGACATATTCAATCAATCCCTATCCCAGTCTGTTGTTCCCACATGCTTCAAGAGGGCCACCATTGTTCCTGTTCCCAAGAAAGCTAAGGTAACTGAGCTAAACGACTACCGCCCCGTAGCACTCACTTCCGTCATCATGAAGTGCTTTGAGAGACTAGTCAAGGACCATATCACCTCCACCCTACCTGACACCCTAGTCCCACTCCAATTTGCTTACCGCCCAAATAGGTCCACAGACAATGCAATCTCAACCACACTGCACACTGCCCTAACCCATCTGGACAAGAGGAATACCTATGTGAGAATGCTGTTCATCGACTACAGCTCGGCATTTAACACCATAGTGCCCTCCAAGCTCGTCATCAAGCTCGAGACCCTGGGTCTCGACCCCGCCCTGTGCAACTGGGTACTGGACTTCCTGACGGGTCGCCCCCAGGTGGTGAGGGTAGGCAACAAAATTTCCACCCCGCTGATCCTCAATACTGGGGCCCCACAAGGGTGCGTTCTGAGCCCTCTCCTGTACTCCCTGTTCACCCACGACTGCGTGGCCATGCACGCCTCCAACTCAATCATCAAGTTTGCGGACGACACAACAGTGGTAGGCTTGATTACCAACAACGACGAGACGGCCTACAGGGAGGAGGTGAGGGCCCTTGGAGTGTGGTGTCAGGACAATATCCTCACACTCAACGTCAACAAAACTAAGGAGATGATTGTGGACTTCAGGAAACAGCAGAGGGAACACCCCCCTATCCACATTGATGGGACAGTAGTGGAGAGGGTAGTAAGTTTTAAGTTCCTCGGCGTACACATCACAGACAAACTGAATTGGTCCACCCACACAGACAGCATCGCTAAGAATGCGCAGCAGCGCCTCTTCAACCTCAGGAGGCTGAAGAAATTCGGCTTGTCACCAAAAGCACTCACAAACTTCTACAGATGCACAATCGAGAGCATCCTGGCCGGATGTATCACCGCCTGGTACGACAACTGCTCCGCCCACAACCGTAAGGCTCTCCAGAGGGTAGTGAGGTCTACACAATGCATCACTGGGGGCAAACTACCTGCCCTGCAGGACACCTACACCACCCGATGTCACAGGAAGGCCATGAAGATCATCAAGGACAACAACCACCCGAGCCACTGCCTGTTCACCCCGCTATCATCCAGAAGGCGAAGTCAGTACAGGTGCTTCTATCTCAAGGCCATCAGACTGTTAAACAGCCACCACTAACATTGAGTAGCTGTTGCCAACACACTGACTCAACTCCAGCCACTTTAATAATGGGAATTGATGGGAAATGATGTAAAATATATCACTAGCCACTTTAAACAATGCTACCTAATATAATGTTTACATACCCTACATTATTCATCTCATATGTATATGTATATACTGTACTCTATATCATCTACTGCATCTTTATGTAATACATGTATCACTAGCCACTTTAACTATGCCACTTTTTTACATACTCATCTCATATGTATATACTGCACTCAATACCATCTACTGTATCTTGCCTATGCCGCTCTGTACCATCACTCACTCATATATCTTTATGTACATATTCTTATCCCCTTACACTGTGTATAAGACAGTAGTTTTGGAATTGTTAGCTAGATTACTTGTCGGTTATTACTGCATTGTCGGAACTAGAAGCACAAGCATTTCGCTACACTCGCATTAACATCTGCTAACCATGTGTATGTGACAAATAAAATTTGATTTGATTTATACATTCATGTACATACTACCTCAATTGGGCCGACCAACCAGTGCTCCTGCACATTGGCTAACCGGGCTATCTGCATTGTATCCCGCCTCCCACCACCCACCAACCCCTCTTTTACGCTAGAGCTACTCTCTGTTCATCATATATGCATAGTCACTTTAACCATATCCACATGTACATACTACCTCAATCAGCTTGACTAACCGGTGACTGTATGTAGCCTTGCTACTTTTATAGCCTCGCTACTGTATATAGCCTGTCTTTATACTGTTGTTTTATTCCTTTACCTATTGTTCACCTAAACCCTTTTTTGCACTATTGTTTAGAGCCTGTAAGTTGCATTTCACTGTAAAGTCTACACCTGTTGTAATTTGGCGCAAGTGACAAATGAAATTTGATTTGATTTAGGACTTGTTTTACTGTGGATATAGATACTTTTTTACCGGTTTCCTCCAGCATCTTCACGGGGTCCTTTGCTGTTGTTCTGGGATTGATTTGCATTTTTTCGCACCAAAGTATGTTCATCTCTACGAAAATTCATTTCTAGAAGACAGAATGCTTCTCCTTCCTGAGCGGTATGATGGCTGCGTGGTCCCATCATGTATATACTTGCGTACTATTGTTTGTACAGATGAATGTGGTACCATCGGGCATTTGGAAATTGCTCCCAAGGATAAACCATTCTTGTGGAGGTCTACAATGTTTTTTCTGAGGTCTTGGCTGATTTCTTTTGATTTCCCCATGATGTCAAGCAAAGAGGCACTGAGTTTGAAGGTAGGCCTTGAAATACATCCACAGGTACACCTCCAATTGACTCAAATTATGTCAACTGGCCTATCAGAAGCTTCTAAAGCCATGACATCATTTTCTGGAATTTTCCAAGCTGTTTAAAGGCACAGTCAACTTAGTGTACGTAAACATCTGACCCACTGGAATTGTGATACCTTGAATTATAAGTGAAATAATATGTCTGTTAGCAATTGTTAGAAAAATTACTTGTGTCATGCCCAAAATAGATGTCCTAACCGACTTGCCAAAACTATAGTTTGTTAACAAGAAATTGAGTGGTTGAAAAATGAGTATGAATGATTCCAACCGAAGTGTATATAAACTTCAGATATCAACTGTAGCTACCTCAATCATTATTTAAAATACTTTTTGATACTTGAAAGCAATTGCTAGTTAGCTAGCTAACATAATTTAGCTAGCTATTAGGCTTATCTAAAAACAAATCCCCATAGATACAGTACATCCACGTCTCATAGTCATGTCTTAAGATCTGTAAAGGAAAGAGGAATATAATAATACGAATCGAATGGAGTTTCCCATCTCTCCATTTATAGTATTTCTAGTGCAGCACAGAAATGTCCTTACCCAGATGGTGTGACAAAATCATTTCCTAACCTGCTAACTTTATTTTACGTGACTTTTAATGTTGGAACCAACATGCAGTACATCCACCAGGAAGAGAAGCAAGAACCATTTGTCCACCAGCTCAGAACAAGCTACACTAATCACAGCCTTGTCTAATGTTCAATGTAATTGCATTGCTGGACTTTTTAATTCATTTTTTTACATAAAAAAATAAAAAAACAAAATGTTTTTTATATGTTTACTTGTTTTAGCTGTTATTAATAATTATAGAAGTGCTGATACATTTGTGTTTACATCATTAAACCTTTATGTTTGTGTTTTGAATGACCAAAGGTGTCTGACTTTATAGTAAGTACAGCGTCATACGATATAGAGTCTTTATGGATGTGTTACGAATGACAGAAGGTGTCTCACTTCCAATGAAGTATTACAGGACACTACACTAGGTTATTAACAGTCTACTGATTTATGACGGCTCTCATGATCCATAGGTTACTCTAGGGTGTGAGAGGTATTTAATTTGATTGATGGACCTGCAAAGGTTGTGTGTGTGTGTGTGTGTGTGTGTGTGTGTGTGTGTGTGTGTGTGTGTGTGTGTGTGTGTGTCAGAGCCAAGATGATTTGTGGTAGTCCAACCTGAGACTACTGCATTAGATATTACTCTTCTGTTCCCATGCTGGAGTCCAGGGCTTGATTACTACCGGTTACAATGGTGCCAGCATTTTGTGGCTAATCTTTCAATAGGGGAGTCAGTGAATGTGTCAAAGACCTGACTGTGCCCAGCACCATTATAACGCCTATTGTTGTGTGCATGTTTGTTTACTGAGGAACATGTAACTTGGTTCTAGAAGAAGGCCACTTACAATTTCCTTATGTTGGGGGCTGTCATCAAGGTAAGTGTTTCTTGGTGTTACGTCGTCCCCAGGCTACTGTGCACACATCACATATAAACCTGGGATATCAACCATTCAAAGTGTGCCTTAGTGAGAGTGACCATCTAATTATATGGGAGTGAGCTTACTGAGTAGTGTTTGTCATCAGGCTAAGTCTTTAGCTAGCAACCCCCCCCCCCCAGTTAACAAAGCCACATAATCATAATTATGGCTAAACACTGCCCATTTCCACAATTTATCTTCTTAAAATGTGTATTTAAACATAAACCTACTTAATGAAGGCAAAGTTTGATGTGTCCATCCACCAGACTTTCCACGCACTTTGGAAGAAGTGTCTGTGAACGGGTTTCGGTGTAATGTGACTAATATGACTTCACTTTAGAGTGTGTGCGTTCTTCAGCACAACATGCCACCCTTTATAAAACACATGTTTATATCATACTTGACATAGTGAGTTATGTCACATAGTTATCTCATATAAAGCATGACATGGGGTTATAAAAGCTTTGTAAAACATTTATGTAGTGCTTATGAAGGCCCTATCAAGCCTTTATAAACTGAACATCATTTAAAGTAGAACACAGCTGGTCTTTTTTTAATTAATTTGTAAACATTTTTAAAACATAATTCCACTTTGAGATTATGGGGTATTGTGTGCAGGCCAGTGACACAATCACAATTGTGGGGAGAGAATTAGACCACTCACAGTAGGTGGCTCAGCTGAAAGCTATGAGTTATTTAGCGTGAGCTTTCTAATGACAAAGGAATTGTCCGGTTGGAATATTATTGAAGATTTATGATAAAAACATCCTAAAGATTGATTATATACATCGTTTGACATGTTTCTATGAACTGTAATGGAACTTTTTTTGACTTTTCGTCTGGATTTTGTGCTCGCGCCTTGTGCATTTGTATTAGTGAACTAAACGCGCAAACAAAACGGAGGTATTTGGACATAAATATGGACTTTATCGAACAAAACAAACATTTATTGTGGAACTTGGATTCCTGGGAGTGCATTCCGATGAAGATCAAAGGTAATTGAATATTTATAATGATATTTCTGACTTTTGTTGACTCCACAACATGGCAGGTATCAGTATGGCTTGTTTTGGTGGCTGAACGCTGTACTCAGATTATCGCATGGTGTGCTTTCGCTGTAAAGCTTTTTTGAAATCTGACACAGGGATTTCATTAACCTTTTTGGGATAGGGGGCAGCATTTTCACTTTTGAATGAATAGCGTGCCCAGATTGAACTGCCTCCTACTCTGTCACAGATGCTAATATATGCAAATTATTATTAGTATTGGATAAAAAACCCTCTGAAGTTTGAATAATGTCTGTAATGTCTATAACAGAACTCATATGGCAGGTGAAAACCTGAGAAAAATCCAACCAGGAAGTGGGACATCTGAGGTTTGTAGTTTTTCAAAGCTTGGCCTACACATTGAGATTTGGATAAAGTTGCACTTCCTACGGCTTCCACTAGATGTCAACCGTCTTTAGAAACTTGAATGAGGATTCTACTATAAAGGAGAGGCTCATGAGACCTCTTTGAGTCGGTGGTCTGGCAGAGAGCCTTGGTCTCATGACGTGCTCCCGACAGACTTACCTCTCGTTCCAATGCTTTTCTGAAGACAAAGCAATTCTTCGGTTGGAACATTATTGATGTTTTATGTTAATAAACTCGGACAAAACAGAGATGCTTGTTCTAGGTCCCAAGTAACAAATAGATATTCTGTTGAATCTGACAATTATTCTTAATGGTTGTACAGTCGTCTCAAATAAAACTGTGAAGGACCTCGGTGTTACTCTGGACCCTGATCTCTCTTTTGAAGAACATATCAAGACTGTTTCAAGGACAGCTTTTTTTTGCCATCTACGTAACATTGCAAAAATCAGAAACTGTCTGTCCAAAAATGATGCAGAAAAAGTCATCCTGCTTTTGTCACTTCTAGATTAGACTACTGCAATGCTCTACTTTCCGGCTACCTGGATAAAGCACTAAATAAACTTCAGTTAGTGCTAAATACGGCTGCGAGAATCCTGACTAGATCCCCAAAATTTGATCATATTACTCCAGTGCTAGCCTCCCTACACTGGCTTCCTGTCAAAGGCAAGGGCTGATTTCAAGGTTTTACTGCTAACCTACAAAGCATTACATGGGCTTGCTCCTACCTATCTCTCTGATTTGGTCCTGCCGTACATACCTACACGTACGCTACGGTCACAAGACGCAGGCCTCCTAATTGTCCCTAGAATTTCTAAGCAAACAGCTGGAGGCAGGGCTTTCTCCTATAGAGCTCAATTTTTATGGAATGGTCTGCCTACCCATGTGAGAGACGCAAACTGGGTCTCAACCTTTAAGTCCTTACTGAAGACTAATCTCTTCAGTGGGTCATATGATTGAGTGTAGTCTGGCCCAGGAGTGTGAAGGTGAACGGAAAGGCTTTGGAGCAACGAACCACCCTTGCTGTCTCTGCCTGGCCGGTTCCCCTCTCTCCACTGGTATTCTCTGCCTCTAACCCTATTACAGGGGCTGAGTCACTGGCTTACTAGGGCTCTTTCATACTGTCGCTAGGAGGGGTGCGTCACTTGAGTGGGTTGAGTCACTGATGTGATCTTCCTGTCTGGGTTGGCGCCCCCCCTTGGGTTGTGCCGTGGAGGAGAACTTTGTGGGCTATACTCGGCCTTGTCTCAGTATGGTAAGTTGGTGGTTGAAGATATCCCTCTAGTGGTGTGGGGGCTGTGCTTTGGCAAAGTGGGTGGGGTTATATCCTTCCTGTTTGGCCATGTCCGGGGGTGTCCTCGGATGGAGCCACAGTGTCTCCTGACCCCTCCTGCTCAGCCTCCAGTATTTATGCTGCAGTAGTTTATGTGTAGGGGGGCTAGGGTCAGTTTGTTATATCTGGAGTACTTCTCATGTCCTATCCGGTGTCCTGTGTGAATTTAAGTATGCTCTCTCTAATTCTCTCTTTCTCTCTTTCTTTCTCTCTCTCTGAGGACCTGAGCCCTAGGACCATGCCTCAGGACTACCTGACATGATGACTCCTTGCTGTCCCCAGTTTCCAAATGAGCTCCATAATATCGACAGAAACATGGCAAACATTGTTTAGAATCAATCCTCAAGGTGTTTTCCACATATCTATTAAAATATGATAAAATATCTGTCGGGACATTCGTTTCTCATAAGAAGCGATTGGAAAAATGGCTACTTGTGTACTTTACGCAAGATTTTCTGCCGGAGCCATGATGTGACCACTTGCTAAATGTGGTCCTTTACGGCTATTCTTTAACATAAATGCGTAAAAAGACGTCACAATGCTGTATACACCTTGGTGAATACGTAGAAAACGTAAGCTCATTCGTAGCTCATTCACAGCCATACAAGGAGTCATTGGCATGAGGCGGTTTCAAAAAATGTGGCACTTCCTAATTAGATTTTTATCTGGGTTTCGCCTGTAACATCAGTTCTGTTGCACTCACAGACAATATCTTTGCAGTTTTGGAAACATCAGAGTATTTTCTATGCAAAGCTGTCAATTATATGCATAGTCAAGCATCTTGCCGTGAGAAAATATCCCGTTTAAAACGGGAACGTTTTTTATCCAAAAATGAAAATACTGCTCCCTAGTTATAAATTGTTATTAACAAAATCTAAATAAATGTGTTCGGAACTTTTAAAGAACATAAACGTGTTCTGGGAACGTTCTTGTAACATCAGGTGATTTCTTTTTTCCACCCTAAAATAAACATTGTATTGTGTTATGAGAACATTTGCTGCGATCTAACAAAAGTTTGGAGAATGTTCTGTGGTGGTTGTTACAGATGTTGTGCACAACATTTTAGTGAATGTTAGAAGAACATTCAAAGGATATTTAATTTAAAATATAAAAAAAAATATTTTGTTATCAAAAACATTATTTTTGCGTTTGTGGGATGTTATCATGCTAATTTTAGATATAACCCTAACTAGAACTTATTGGGGATCTTAGCAAATGTTCTGGGAAATGTTCTGGGTTTGCTGGGTGCCAATATACTCTTGGAGACAGCAACAAGCTGTGAAAAGTCTCAGTTGACAGTGACCAATTGTCACAATTAATAAAGCAATGTCACTAAGTGTCTAGTGGAAAGCGGAAAAAAAGACTAAACAAAATAGCAAAGCAAATATATTGTTTCACTTCACGCTGACAAAACATTTTGATTGACTTACTTTGAATAATTCCCTCCTTTTAAGAACAAATGCATTACATAAAATCTAAGTCTGTCATGCAAGCACCATGCAGCTTTGATGGAGTAGTTGCAACCATAGCAGGGAAAAAGAGAGACAAGGTGAAAAAAACGTGTGTGAACATTTACAGTATGCATGCTTTGAATATATGAACTAAAGTTGCTCTCACAATAAACCAACAGAGTGAGAATATGTTACAACTGTAATAACAATGCATCATATAACAGTATCAATTAACCTTAGAGTCTTCCATAAATATTTCCTCCTGCACAATTATGAGCAATCTTCCTGCACTTCTCGTTGTTCTTTGCTTTAGAAATGCTTAATTTCCAACTGAGAATCACTCCCCATTATCAACAATCAAATTGCTACAGTTCCATACAATGGGCTCAAGCGTGAATGCACATGGCTCAGTGTTTCAAACATCAAGCTAATGGGCCAAATTGCTTCAGATATAAAATAAACAATAGAGAATTCTCTCAAATGGCCACAATGCAAAACGCAACCGGATAAGTCATTGCAATGATCGAGATGTATGGTTTAAACAGGTCAGCAAACAATAGACTGTTTACATAGACACAGCATAGCTCCTCCTCCATAATATCCACTGTTTTTTAAATTATTTCTACCTCAGGAATTCCTGCTATCTTGAGTTAAATATGTCACTCTTCGTTCTTCCCTGTCAGGCACAATCACACCATCGCATAGGTCACCCGAGACACTCATACTGTAGCAGCTGATTCTAGCCACAACTAGTGGGCCCATTGTAAGCCATGGGAAATAATTCAACCTCTCAGCTCGACAGATGAAGACATTTGATGTGGTCCTGATGTGTAGGACTGTTCTTTGGAGGTAATCCACTGAGAGGAGCTTCTGGAGGTGGAACAGCACCATAGGCAGACAGTGGATTATATATTTCCCTTATTGCCAAAGATGTCCCAGGAAGAAATAAGTTGTCAAATGTAATAGAGATAGTGTTCGCTTATTCTGAGAGCGAGACAGAGAGAGAGAGAATAACAAATAGAAAATGGAGGCAGGATCACGCCTCTTTGAGGGACTCTTTTGCAGAGAGCCTCCTGGAGCTTGAGAAGACGATCAACACTAAAGTGTCGTCCTCGAGAACAAATTGGATTCTTATAAACCAAATCTTACAGATGGTTGTTCAAGAGCACATGGTTTCAGTCTAATGATCGTTCTTTATATAGTTCCCTTTCCCACACATGATGGTAACTAATTTGTGAGAACTGGAAAACCGGGAAAACTATGGTGACATCCTTTGTTGGGTACAACCGCAATCCTTAAACAGCTTTTGTTTTAAGGGTTGAGGGACATTGCTGGCTTTTTTGTCTCTAATGCATTTTCCATTGCCTTTGTGACATAACAAGCATCTGTGGCCAATTAGATTTCGAAAAGCAGAGTAGTGGTTCTCTATTATAGGCCTATGTTTAGAAAAGGAACAAAATGTGCCACACTGGCCATTTGTATGGTTAACTCAGAAAATGCCTAATATAGTTGTCACGCCCTGACGTGTCTAGGGGGGTGTTTTAGTCTTGAATTTCTATGTTGGTGTGAGTATGGATCCTAATTGGAGGCAGCTGATGATCTTTGCCTCTAATTGGGGATCATACTTAGTGTGGTCCTATTCCCACCTTCGTTTGTGGGATATTGTTTCATTTTGGTTTAGTGCTATGAACTTCACGTTAGTTTATTCTTTGTTGTTTTTGAAGGTTCACTTTAATATACATGTGGAACTCTACTCACGCTGTGCCTTGGTCCACTCATCACTATAGGACCAAGCAGCGTACCATGGAGGTAAAGGAGAGCTGGATATGGGAGGAAATAATGGCTGGATGCGAGACCCTTCTTTGGCTGGAGTCGCAAAGGAGTATAAGAGGACAGCGACAACACCGGGGTCCGCGGCCACAGAAATCTCAAGATTTTATTTTGGGGGGGGTCCAAAAGGGGCTGCCGTTCGAGCCGAGGAGAGAGTCAGAGAGTCGATGGAGCTATTGGAGGAGGGAGATCGCAGAGAGATGTTGGTTAGGTGTATTCTGCAGTGCAATCGCCCTGAAGAGCGCCTTCCCAGCCCGGTACGTCCTGTGCCGGTTTCTCGCACTCGCCCTGAAAAGGGTGTCATCAGTCTGGTGAAACCTATGCCGGCTCCACGCACCAGGCCTCCAGTGCGCCTTCACAGCCTGGTACGTCCTGTGCCGGCTCCCCGCACTCGCCCTGAAGAGCGTGTCCTCAGTCCGGTGCCATCTGTGCCGGCTCCACGTACCAGGACTCCAGTGCGCATCCCCAGCCCGGTACGTCCTATGCCGGCTCCCCGCACTCGCCCACCAGTGCGTGTGTACAGTCCGGAGTCTCCACTAACGGTCTACAGCCCGGAACCTCTAGCAATGGTTCACAGTCCAGAGCTTCCAGCGACAGTCCATGGTCCTGCGCACGGTCCGGAGCTTCCAGCGGTGGTCCATAGCCCGGAGCTTCCTGCGCCGGTGCCATGGCTGGATACTTCCTCTGCGCCGGTGCCCAGTCCAGGCACGGTGCCCGTTCCAGGCACGGCGTCCAGTCCCGCTCCATGGCCGGAGCCTTCCTGTGCGCCGGTGCTCAGTCCGGGCATGGCGTTCAGCCCTGCTATGTGTGCTACGAACTTCACATTTGTTACAGCTGCTCCAGGCAACTCAAGTGCTAATATTGTGAAGAGGAAACATCTAGGAGCAACAACGACTCAGACGTGAAGTGGTAGGCCGCACAAACTCACATGAATCAAATTTTATTTGTCACATACACATGGTTAGCAGATGTTAATCCGAGTGTAGCGAAATGCTTGTGCAACTAGTTCTGACAATGCAGTAATATCTAACATGTAATCTAACTTAACAATTTCACAACTACCTTATACACACAAGTGTAAAGGAATGAATAAGAATATGTACATGAAAATATATGAATGAGCGATTGCCGAATGGCATAGGCAAGACCCAACGGGACAGCTGAGTGCATTGCCCGTAAAAATCGTCTGTCATCGGTTGCAACACTCACTAAAGTTTGGTGGAGGAAGCATAATGGTCTGAGGTCTTTTTCCTGCTTGGCCCCTTAGTTCCAGTGAAGGGAAATCTTAATGCTACAGAATGCAATGACATTTTAGACCATTCCTGGCTTTCAACTTTGTGGCAAGAGTTTGGGGAAGGCCCTTTCCTGTTTCAACATGACAATGAATCCGTGCACAAAGCCAGGTCCATACAGAAGAGTAGAGGCTGTTATAGCATCAAAGGGGGGACCAACTCCATATTACTGCCCATGATTTTGGAATGAGATGTTCGACGAGCAGGTATCCACATACTTTTGGTCATGTAGTGTACAGGAGGGACTCAAACAATCACATTTGTACAGCAGGAGACCTGCCATGACATATCACATAGCTGCAGTATTGCAGAAATGCAATCACATTGACATCAAAATGCTTTTTATTTCGTTGCATCACACACATAGCCCAGCTCATCTCTATACTCTAAATAACATGTGGAAACCATGTGTTTTTTGCAGTACTGATCAGATTATTTGAGTCTTCTTTTTAAAGAACATAAAAAAGTGTACTGTTTATTCAGTTGGGTTTGTACACCTGAATAAGTCTCTATTATTAAAGCTACATAATGTGTTTGTATTTGTATTTATTATGGATTCCCATTAGCTGCTGCCTTCTTCCTGGTTTCCAGCTAAATTAAGGCAGTTATACATTTTTTTAAACATTATAATACAACATATTATGTGTGTGCCCTGAGGTCCCTACTCTACTACCACATATCCACAACACAAACTCCACGTGGACGCGTGTGTATAATGCGTATGTTATCGTTTGTTTGTAGGAATGTGTCTGTGCCTATGTTTGTGTTGCTTCACAGTCCTCGCTGGGAGGAGCATGTGAGTGCAAGCACTGTTCGAAAGACTGGTGTGGGCCAGGTTGACTATTAATTTGGGAAAATGTGAGTTTGCCAAAGCTACAGTTACATACCTAGGCAAGGTTGTTGGTCAGGTTTTTGTCTGTACCATGGAAGCCAAGGTCCAGGCTGTGAAGCAGTTCCCACAGCCCTCCACAAAGAAAACTGATGCACTTCCTGGGAATGGCGGGGGACTACCGTGATTTCTGTAAAAACGTTTTGGTAGTAGTGTCCCCACTGACCAATCTGTTGAAGGCCAAGGCTGAATGTATCTGGTCCACCCAGTGTCAAGAGGCATTTGATGCAATTAAGTCTCTTTTGTGTTTGACATGTGTTGGCAGCACCACATTTTGGGAAACCTTTCAAATTGCAGGTAGAGAAGCCAGTCAAATCGGTGCTGGGGCTGTGCTTCTCCAGGAGAATGATAACAATGTTGAGTGTCCAGTCAGTTTCTTCTCCCGGAAATGTAATAAGTATCAGCAAAACTATGCTGTAATTGAAAAGGAGGCTTTAGGTCTCATTTGGGCTTTACAGTACTTCGAGGTCTATGTTGGTTCTGGTTTGACCCCTTTAACTGTGTTCACTGACCACAACCCACTTATTTTTCTGAGGTCCCTGCAAAATCCCAACCAGCGCCTGATGCGTTGGGCTTTGTTCTTGCAAACATTCAACCTTGATATTAGACATATTAGTGGTAAGGATAATATCATTGCTGATCCTCTGTCCCGTGCTCCTTTAACCTAGTTTGTATCTTCTCTCTGCTGACCCCTACGGGCTCTCTGCGCCTCTTTCCTCTTAAATTGCTCCCCAGGTACCAGGGCTGCTGAGTTTGAGGGGCGGACAGTCAGTTGGGGGGCACGGGGCCACTACTTGGAGCCGGGACTTGTATCCTTTTTTTGTTTTTGGATTGTTTTGAATATGTTGGGCTGAAATTTGGGTCGAGGGTGGGACCCTCATTTTAAGGAGGGGGTGTCAGTGCAGGGATGGTTCCTCCTGCAGGCAGAGGAGGGTCGTTAGTAATTGGAGTCACCTGGGCTCAGAGTATTTAAACTGCTCTTTCACTAATCACTCTCTCTCTCTCTCTCTCTCTCTCTCCCTCTGCTCCTCCAGGTATGATCCTATTTTGTTTGTTCCTTTGTAGTTTTGCATAGTTTTCACTCAGTCATCCCTGCACTTTACATACACCTTACATTATGATACTTTCACACCTCATTTATTTTTATTTGTTTAAAGTTAATTGTCTTGGTTTACAATAAAGAATCTTTTTGATTGGCCTATACCTGTTGTTCTTGTCCCCTAATTTTTGCCACAGGCTATGAGCCGGCCTGTGACATAATGCAGTGATTCCCCACATTGAACCCAAAATGCATTATATTTATTTTGGCGCACTTTTCCAGTGCTCAGCTCAGCTTCTATAGGCTTCTATAGGCTTCTATAGGCTTCTGCCTATTATAAGAGCGTTTGAAAGCCCTCTAACCTGTAAACACAAGCCTCCTTATAGACATTCAATGTATGAAAAGGTGAAGTCCTGACTTACTGTGTTTTATTCAAGCAATACATACCTTTATACATTCACCAGAGATGTGGGGAACAGAGGTGCATAACCTTTAGAACGCCTGCAGTGTTTCCCACCTCTAGGTAGAAACCCACATTCTAGTGTCTTTTGTAACATTCAGGGAAAAATAGGAGAAGAAAATTGTAAGAGTTTAAAGCGACAATCCACACTAGAAATGAAACTCTGGTCAATTAAGTGGAAGTCTTTGTTCTATGGGTGTGTAAAATAAAAATGTTCAACATGATTTAACTTCCTAGTGGTCTATCTGTGTAATCACGACAAGGTTCTCATTACGGGATAGAGTTTGTTATTTCATAATGCTTTTAAAACCATTACCTTCACTCCAGAACTCCAAAACAGCATACAGTTGGTATGAGCATACTTGTCTAGAACACATCCATCCATCTATATCGTTATGACAAAGTATATACAGTGCCAGTCAAAAGTTTGGACACATCTACTCATTCCAGGGTTTTTCTTTATTTTTACTATTCTCTACATTGTAGAATAATAGTGAAGACATCAAAACTATGAAATAATACATATGGAATCATGTAGAAACAAAAAAGGTTAACAAATTAAAATACATTTTAGATTCTTCAAAGTAGCCACCCTTTGCCTTGATGACAGCATTGCACACTCTTGGCATTCTCTCAACCAGCTTCCTGAGGTAGTCACCTGGAATATATTTCAATTAACAGGTGTGACTTGTTAAAAGTTAATATGTGGAATTTCTTTCCTTTTTAATGCATCTGAGCAAATCAGTTGGGTTTGGACAAGGTAGGGTTGATGGATGCTGAAAATGACCTGGTTCCAAAAGACCAAGTCCATATTATGGTTTGAACAGCTCAAATAAGGAAAGAGAAACAACAGTCCATCATTAAATTTAAGACATGAAAAGCATTCAATCAGAAAATTTGAAGAACTTGTGAAAGTTTCTTCAAGGCAATGGGTGGCAAACCATAATGCTAAAATATAACAAATATTTTGATTTGTTTAACACTTTTTTGGTTACAACATCATTCCATATGTGTTATTTCATAGTTCTACAATGTAGAAAATAGTACAAATAAAGAAAAACCCTTGAATGAGTAGCTGTGTCCAAACTTTTGACTGGTGCTGTATTTTGCTTAGAAACTCAGTTTTTCCATCGCGCAACACGATTTGTTCCTTTCCTCACTCGCCCTGTATGTGTCTGTGTGTTGGCAACGGCAGAGACTCCACTTTGCGTGGCAGACGATCTGCAGGTTGAACATGGTGAGATTGTAGAATCATACATTTAGAGTGCAGTTTTTTTAGGCGATTTTACAGCTAGATAGCTACTTCACATGCTGATATTGAATTTGGTATTATTGTGTGTAGCTATGTTTACTAGCTAGCTACCTATTCAGCCCAGAGAGAGAGAGAGACAAAGCGTGACATTGTGGGTTTTGTAGTCAACTTTGCCTGCAACAGATTTCCTCAATGATTTTCACGTTGCTACCCACCTTATTATCAAGCATGCTATTGCGGCAGAGCCGATTTCCGCGCTTATAAACCCAGGATCGTTACTCTATGAAATTAAACATATGTTCACAATTTTTGTTGTGTTATTTAACACTGTAAATCAGGAATGAGTGGTTTTGGGTGGATAATTCCTTTAAGAATGGAATACTGTGTTAAATATCTCAAAATGTAATTCACTTGTCAATAGTCCTATGTATCTGAATTGGTAATCACTCACCTTAAGTTAACCTTATACCTATCAATAGGTGTGTAAGAGTACTGGTATTTCTACCAAACCGTTTGGTACGGGGACCTCGTTCGGTCTGCACTGTGAACCCAAATAAATACATAAAAAAATAAAAACACTAGGTCTATAGCCTATGCCTACACTGCGTTGTGTGCCTGTTGAGTAAATCTGAGGTGAAAAAAAAACATTTCAGGCTATTCAGTGAAAACAACTAGAGCCTATGCACACCTTGTAATCAAAATTCTTGTCCTATTTGGCGCGTTTCAAACTGTGCTTTTAAGATAGTTCTGTAACCGTCAAGGAGGATTCTCCATCATAGTTTAAATCCCCAGTTTGCATTTTGGCTTCTCGGTAGATTATAACAGCGATGGACAGAGAGAGTATGTTGCCACTGCTCAACGAGGATAGGGCTCCCGAGTCACTGCAATCCCTGGTTTGAATCCAGGCTGCATCACATGCGGCCGTGATTGGGAGTCCCATAGGGCGGTGCAAAATTGGCCCAGCGTCGTTGTAAATAAGAATTTGTTCTTAACTGACTTGCCTATTTAAATAAGGGTTAAATAAAAAAAATGTAATAATAATAAATAGCCTATGCAGCTGCCTACACTGGTTGTCACTAGTTACCACAGGCACAAAGTCATAAACACCACCTATTTCTACAATTTATCTTCTTAAAATGTCATTTAAAACATAACCCTAACCTTAACCATCACACAAACCTTATGCCTAATCTTAAATTAAGACCAAAAAGTAAATGTTTGTTTTTTAATGAATTTGTACGATTACAGTCAATTCTTAGTTTGTGGCTGTGGTAACTAGTGGAAGCCATGTTGAAACATTTTTACTGACACCACGCCAGTATTCCTACGACTAGAGCAAGACGGACACGCAAGAAAAACAACAACAAAAGAAGAATATGGGGTTTCAGCACCACATGAAAGTGCTCAAGCCACTTTATGAACTCCGCCCTCTCGCACCCATTTTAGCAAACAGATATTCTAATATTCATTGAGTTGTTTAAATAGTACCTTGCGGTATTTCTACCAAACCGTTTGAGTACTTTGGACCTCGTTCGGTCTGCACTGTGAGGCTTAAATACATAAAAATATAAAACTGTATCTATAGCCTAAGAATACACTGCGTTGTGTGGTTGACAAATCTGAAGTGAAAAAAAAAACATTTCAGGCTATTTAAAACTTTTAACAAATCAGAACTATGCACACCTTGTAATCAAAATTCTTCAGTCCTTTGAAGCGTTTCAAACTTTGTAAAAAATACCTTTTAAGATGTGATTCTGTAAATCCTACACAGTCCAGGGGTATTCTCCATCAGTTTAAATCCCCAGTTTGCATTTTTCCTTCTCGGTTGAAAACAGCTCGATGGACAGAGAGGTATGTTGCCACTGCTCAACGAGGATAGGGCTCCACAGTCTCTGCAATCCCTGGTTTGAATTGGCTGCATCACATGCTGGCCGTGATTAAACCATTCCATTGTAAATTTTTGAATTTGTTCTTGGATGACTTGCCTTTTAAATAAGGAAATAAAAATGTAATAATAATAAATAGGTCTTTGCAGCTGCCTATCTGGTTTTCACTTTACCACAGGCACAAAGTCATAAACACCACCTATTTCTACAATGTATCCATCTTAAAATGTCATTTAAAACATAACCCAAACCTTAACCATCACACAAACCATTTTGACTAATCTTAAATTAAGACCAAAAAGTAAATGTTTGTTTTTGCCAAAAGTTCAATTTTGGTTCATAAACACCACCTATTTCATCTACAGTCAATTCTTCCAGTTTGTGGTCTTCCAGGTGGCTTGTGGCAAACCATGTTGAAACATTTTTACTGACACCACGCCAGTATTCCTTGCCACTCTTCCAAGACGGACACGCAAGAAAAACAACAACAAAAGAAGAATATGGGGTTTCAGCACCACATGAAAGTGCTCAAGCCAGAGTTATGAACTCCGCCATCTCGCACCCATTTTAGCAAACAGATATTCTAATATTCATTGAGTTAATTTGGGAAATACAGTCCCATTTCAAAATTCGGCCCCCTTGAACTTTGCGACCTTTTGCCCATTTCAGGCTTCAAACATAAAGATATAAAACTGTATTTCCATCCAACCTCACTGAGCTCGAGCTGTTTTGCAAGGAGAATGGGAAACTATCACAGTAAATGTCAGGCGCATTTATACGGATTGAAAACAGATAGAGACATACCCCATTAGTCATTTACAGCTGTAATCACAGCAAAAGGTGGCGCTACAAGTTTTAACTTAAAGGGGGCTGAATAATTTTGCACGCCCAATTTTTCAGTTTTTGATTTGTTAAAAAAGTTTGAAATATCCAATAAATGTCGTTCCACTTCATGATTGTGTCCCACTTGTTGTTGATTCTTCACAACAAAAATACAGTTTTATATCTTTATGTTTGAAGCCTGAAATGTGGCAAAAGGTCGCAAAGTTCAAGGGGGCCGAATACTTTCGCAAGACACTGTATACAGAGAAAAGGGTCAGCCCGAGAATTGAACCCTGCGGCACCCCCATAGAGACTGCCAGAGGTCCGGACAACAAGCCCTCCGATTTGAGACACTGAAATCTATCTGAGAAGTAGTTAGTGAACCAGGGAAGGCAGTCAGTTGATAAGCCAAGGCTGTGAATGTACCCATAACAATGTGGAGATTGACAGTCGAAAGCCTTGGCCAGGTCGATGAAGACAGCTGCACAGTATTGTATTTTATCGATGGTGGTTATAATATCGCTTAGGACCTTGAGCATGGCTGAGGTGCACCTGTGACCAGCTTGGAAACCAGATTGCATAGTGGAGAACGTACGGTGGGATTCGAAATGGTTGGTGTTCTGTTTGTTCACTTGGCTTTCGAAGACTTTAGGCAGGATGGATATAGGTCTGTAACAGTTTGGGTCTAGAGTGTCTCCCCTTTGAAGAGGGGGATGACTGCAGCCACTTTCCAATCTTTAGGAATCTCAGACGATACGAAAGAGAGGTTGAACAGACTAGTAATAGGGGTTGCAACAATGGCAGCGGATAATTTTAGAAAGAAAGGGTCCAGATTGTCTAGTTCAGCTGATTTGTAGGGATCCAGTTTTTGCAGCTCTTTCAGAACATCAGCTGTCTGGATTTGGGTGAAGGAGAAGCGGGGGGGTACTTGGGCCAGTTGCTGTGGGGGCTGCAGAGTTGTTGGCAGGGGTTGGGGTAGCCAGGTGGAAAGCATGACCATCCATAGAGAAATGCTTATTAAAATTCTTGATTATCGTGGATTTATCATTGGTGACAGTGTTTCCTAGTCTCAGTGCAACGGGCAGCTGGGAGGAGTTTATTTAGTCGTTTTATTATTTTTTGTAGGTTATATATTTACTATGTCACTTTTGTCACCATTGCACAGTGTGAGAAGCTTGCAAATACATGACAATAAAACTTTTGATTGATTGGATTTGTCGTCACCAGTGGTTTCAGGTGACCAGAATTACCCCTTGTTATCTCATATATTTTACCCACACCTAATTAATTACAGCAAACCATTTTCAAATGAATTTGGCGTCCAATGTATCTTAAATATTAACACTCTATAGATATATATAAAAAAAAACAAGTGTCGACAGGGAGTAGGCATGGCGCTGGCTTGATGCTGAAAAAGTCTCTTGCCTCCTACTAGCAGCTGTAGTGTCACCGGTCAGGAGAAGGGCGTGGGAAGGGCACCTGGGTTGTGTGAGGAAAACGGCGCGACTTCCGTGTGACCCTAGCGGCCCTTCTGCGTGACTCACGAGTGCCCTGTCAAAAAACTGTTGCACACCGGTCAACCACGGGAGGGACGCTGGCCCCCGAGTGGTCATTGCTAACTGGGGTGTCATGGGTCAAAGCACGCTGGCACAAAAGGATCTGGTAAGAGACAACTGAACTTGTCTTTCTGAATCGAAAGACATACAGTTTAGAATGTACCAGCACCTCTCCCGTATCCCATCTGTTTATTGCCACACGACCTCCTCAGGACACTTTAAGTTTAGAGTTACAGCAAGAGGGGGAACATTTTCAGAAGCAACCAGGACTCTCTCAATAACTAATATTTGTCTTGTCTTTCCCGTTTCCCCAAATCGGTTTGCTTCCTCTGTAAACAAAGTTAGGCTGGTGGCAGTTACCTCAGTGGCCACCATTTTGTCTGCCTTAAATTGCTTTGTGTATCAACACCCCCTCGGAGATGCTGAGTGAGTGCTGACACAGCAGTGAATTAAGGGCCTTCATATAGTGCTGTTTTTCAGCTATGACTCACAGAGCTGCTGTGGTCCTTCCACCATGCATCATCATCATTGCTGAGCTGCATGTCTGTCTGCTTGTCTCTATGATTCTGAGGTACCACTTTACTCTGACTTGCCCTTATACCTGTGTAATTACATAGCTCTAGTAACAACATTGTATAAACATATTAATACTCATCAATACACATTATGTAAACTAAGGGTCTAATGGCTCGGTACATATTTTAGTTTTGTGGTCACGGTTCGGTTTCGGTACAGTGGGAAAATGAAATGCCAACAGTTACTGTAGTTAATTTGTGTTAATTTAAAATGTGTTTTTTGTTGCTATTTCTATTTCCAAATAAGATAATGAGTCATATAATGCCTGATGAGAAGACAATCAGGAAAACCTACACTTTGTATTTTCTTAAATGAAAAAACACGATTTCTCATCAACAACAACACTAAAGTAAAGTGTAATATGCGTGTGAAATCAATATGTAAACATGGCTCAGACATGCTATGATATTGTTTTTATTTTTTATATCTGCTCGTTTGACTCTCACGGTACTTCTCATTTCCCACTCCAGGGTAGTGTGATGGCCTGTCACTGTTAAATAGCTCTCTGGAGCCCTGGAGGTCCATCCATCTGTAGTAAGCGCAACACAGCGTGCATTGGCCAATTCAATGACAACTTCGGTCTTAGCGTGCTTATGTAGAGCTTATACAGTATATCAATGATGTCGCTCTTGCTGCGGGTGATTCTTTGATCCACCTCTATGCAGACGACACCATTCTGTATACATCTGGCACCTCTTTGGACATTGTTTTCACAAACCTCCAAACGAGTTTCAATGCCATACAACACTCCTTCCGTTGCCTCCAAATGCTCTTCAATACTAGTTCAACTAAATCCATGCTCTTCAACCGATTGCTGCCCGCACCCTCCCGCCCGACTAGCATCACTACTCTGGACAGTTCTGACCTAGAATATGTGGACAACTACAAATATCTAGGTGTCTGGTTAGACTGTAACCTCTCCTTCCAGACTCACATTAAGCATCTCCAATCCAAAGTTAAATCTAGAATTGGCTTCCTATTTCACAATAAAGCCTCCTTCACTCATGCTGCCAAACATACCCTCGTAAAACTGACTATCTTACCAATCCTTGACTTCGGCAATGTCATTTACAAAGCAACCTCCAACACTCTACTTAGCAAATTGGATGCAGTCTATCACAGTTTCATCCATTTTGTCAGCAAAGCCCCATTTACTACCTACCACTGCGACCTGTGTGCTCTCATTGGCTGGTCCTCGCTTCATATTGGTCGCCAAACCCACTGGCTCCAGATCATCTAGAAGTCTTTGCTAGGTAAAGCCCCTCCTTATCTCAGCTCACTGTTCACCATACCATTCCATATTTGTTATTTCATAGTTTTGATGTCTTCACTGTTATTCTACAGTGTAGAAAATAGTAAAAATAAAGAAAAACCCTTGAATGAGTGGGTGTGTTCAAACTTCTGACTGGTACCATATACATAACGTTAGTCAATGTTGTTAGCTAGCTATCTAACGTTATAAAACCATTGAATGTTAGCAAGCTAGCTGGCTAAGTAGCTCGGCTAGCAAGGACACAATTAGATAGCAAATTAAGCAAAATATAATGATTTACCATCAGTTACCAAGTTCATGTTTTTAGCTAGTTAACATTAGCAAGTTAGCCGAGTAACCGTTGACTAGGCTAGATAGCTAGCTAAGCTAGCGTTATTGTCCTCATCAAGTTACACACAAATGAAGCAAGGTCAATTATTTGACCATACACATTTTCTGGTGCATGAACTGATGAGAACTAAGAACGAGAAAAAAATGGTTTGGTTTGAAAAAATATGTAACTGGCTAGCTCACTATCTTAACAAAGTCTTCGGCATGTGATCCACTTATCTGGTGCTTCATCTATCTATATCAAATGAATGGTGCCGCTAGTGTATTTACTCAGTATTTCTAAATATTCACTGGTAATAAAAACAAACAATTAAACTATTCTTTAATTCCAAAACCTTTGACATTTACTTTCCAAAATTTGCCATTCTTCTTGTTACTAGCTAGGAATGGAAACTTGTTTTTTAAGGTGTGATTTTTTGGCATCTTCTGTGGGGTTTGGACCTACTGCACATCTATTGGCAGTATTGAGAGTGTGAATCATAGACTGTAGCCTATATCAAAAACCCTAATGCAAATAACATTACTTTGGCAAAGGAGGGTAAAAAGTGGGTAGATCTAGTTTACAGTTCAGAAGGTTAACTTCCCAATGAAATGACTATGGATTCCATGTCACGTCCTGACCATAGAAAGCCTATATTTTCTATGGTAGAGTAGGTCAGGGCGTGACTAGGGGTTTCAGTCTAGTTTATTATTTCTATGTGGGGTTCTAGGTTTATTTTCTATGTTGGGGTTTGTGTATGATTCCCAATTAGAGTCAGCTGGAAATCGTTGTCTCTAATTGGGGATCATACTTAAGTTGCATTTTTCCACCTGTGGGTTATGGGATATTGTTTGAATGTATGTGGTTTGAGTTATTGCACGTAGCATCTCGGTAGTCACGGTTCGTTGTTAGTTTATTGTTTATTTGTTTTGTCTTTAATAAGTTTACACTTAATCATTAAAATATGTGGAAACCATATCGCGCTGCAGCTTGGTCCGACATTCATTATAACGATCGTAACATTCCAACAGTTTAGCAATACAGGCTTCATTGAAAAACTAGCAATGTAAATTATTTACAGTGGAATTTGCAACACTGTATGTGGCTTCGATTTGAGCTTTGTTTGAAGTAATGCAACTTGCTAATGACATTTGCATGTAGGCTATGAATTAATGGCCTAATAGGCTGGAATTGGTTTTATGATCATAGACAATTTTGCCCTTAAAGTGAAATTTCACTGCTGATCTATTTCACTATATATGTCCATTAAAATGTTATTAACATATTGTATGTCATAACATTTTGAATTTCCTCACTACACTCAAAATCCAGTGTTTCTGCATCTCACCAGTAAATATGGGCAAGCAACATTTTCTGGTTGTGAGCAAACCACAATATCCAGAATTCATAGTGGTGTAACATTATCCAATTGATGTGAGAAATATAAAAATGTCTGTGTTTGAAGCTATGCAAAGTAGGTTATCTAGCGAGCTAGCGAACTACATTTGTTTATCTAATATGCTGGCAAGACATTCCAAAGCATATCGATGTGATTTGTAACTTTGCAAGCTAACATTAGCTTCGTTAAGATACGTTAGCTAACCGTTAGCTAGCTAGCTAACTACCACAGAGGCTAACATGTGTTCTATTTAGAGTCCGGTCCCATCAACATCTGCAGAGGCATCAAGATCAACACCGGGACCTAGTGTAAGTCACCTTCTAAAATCTTACTAAACTCTACTAATATTTTCCTTGAGCTAGGCATTTACATGGCCTGTGTCTTGTTGTCATAGTTAGTGTGTTTATAAGTAGGCTACAGCTTCTACTGTAGTTTTCTCTGTATTATGGAGGCTTAGTTGATTGTTCATGCAAGGCCTGAAGTCTAAATTGGAGAAAATAGGTATTAGTAAGGATAGGACAGTGTGAGTCTGCCTGGTGTCTGTTGGGGGTGGGTATTGTGTGTGAAGGTTAGTATGCATGATCTATTGACATGAGGGTGGATATAGTACCTTGTTTGAGTGTGTATTGATAGGGACAAAGTAGTCAACGTTGGATAACTGATTACTGTGTGTCCTACAGACTAATCCTGCTGCTGCTGATGACCTTGATACCAGCTTTAGTAGCACAGAGACTGTAGACCCTTTGGATTTCGTTTCACCTTTATTTAACCACATAGCCCAGTTGAGAACAAGATCTCATTTACAACTGAGACCTGGCCAAGATAAAGCAAAACAGTGAGACAAAAACAACACAATACATTTATGTTTTGTTCGATAATATGCATATTTATATCCACAAATCTCGGTTTACATTGAAGCCATGTTCAGAAATGCCTCCAAAATATCAGGAGTAATTACAGAGAGCTACGCCAGATAACAGAAATACTCATCATAAACTTTGACGAAAGACACATGTTTTACATATAATTAAATATACACTGTTTCTTAATGCAACCGGTGTGTCATATTCTTAAAAAACGTTACGAAAAAAGCATACCATGCAATAATCTAAAACGGCGCTAACACGTAACAATATTTCTCCTCCATGTTGGAGTCAACCGAAATACGAAATTACATCATAAATATTCCCTTACCTTTCATCAGAAGGAGTCCTAGTTCCACAATAAATCATTGTTTTGTTGCATAATGTCCATTACTATTGTCCGGAGAACAGGGCTCCGGGCAGCCGAGCGGAAATGGAGGAAAACTCGCCTCCCTGCGGACCTGGCATCCTTTCACTCCCTCCTTTCTACATTTTCCTCCTCTGTCTCTGCTGCTAAAGCCACTTTCTACCATTCTAAATTCCAAGCATCTGCCTCTAACCCTAGGAAGCTCTTTGCCACCTTCTCCTCCCTCCTGAATCCCCCCCCCCCCTCCTCCCTCTCTGCAGATTACTTCTCAACCATTTTGAAAGAAGGTCGACGACATCCGATCCTCGTCTGCTAAGTCAAACGACACCGCTGGTTCTGCTCACACTGCCCTACCCTATGCTCTGACCTCTTTCTCCCCTCTCTCTCCAGATGAAATCTCGCGTCTTGTGACGGCCGGCCGCCCAACAACCTGCCCGCTTGACCCTATCCCCTCCTCTCTTCTCCAGACCATTTCCGGAGACCTTCTCCCTTACCTCACCTCGCTCATCAACTCATCCCTGACCGCTGGCTCGTCCCTTCCGTCTTCAAGAGAGCGAGAGTTGCACCCCTTCTGAAAAAACCTACACTCGATCCCTCCGACGTCAACAAATACAGACCAGTATCCCTTCTCTCTTTTCTCTCCAAAACTCTTGAGCGTGCCGTCCTTGGCCAGCTCTACCGCTATCTCTCTCAGAATGACCTTCTTGATCCAAATCAGTCAGGTTTCAAGACTAGTCATTCAACTGAGACTATCACGGAGGCGCTCCGCACTGCTAAAGCTAACTCTCTCTCCTCTGCTCTCATCCTTCTAGACCTATCGGCTGCCTTCGATACTGTGAACCATCAGATCCTCCTCTCCACCCTCTCCGAGTTGGGCATCTCCGGCGCGCCCACGCTTGTTGGACCTGACAGGTCGCTCCTACCAGGTGGCGTGGCGAGAATCTGTCTCCTCACCACGCGCTCTCACCACTGGTGTCCCCCAGGGCTCTGTTCTCCTAGGCCCTCTCTTATTCTCGCTATACACCAAGTCACTTGGCTCTGTCATAACCTCACATGGTCTCTCCTATCATTGCTATGCAGACGACACACAATTAATCTTCTCCTTTCCCCCTTCTGATGACCAGGTGGCGAATCGCATCTCTGCATGTCTGGCAGACATATCAGTGTGGATGACGGATCACCACCTCAAGCTGAACCTCAGCAAGACGGAGCTCCTCTTCCTCCCGGGGAAGGACTGCCCGTTCCATGATCTCGCCATCACGGTTGACATCTCCATTGTGTCCTCCTCCCAGAGCGCTAAGAACCTTGGCGTGATCCTGGACAACACCCTGTCGTTCTCAACTAACATCAAGGCGGTGTCCCGTTCCTGTAGGTTCATGCTCTACAACATCCGCAGAGTACGACCCTGCCTCACACAGGAAGCGGCGCAGGTCCTAATCCAGGCACTTGTCATCTCCCCGTCTTGATTACTGCAACTCGCTGTTGGCTGGGCTCCTGCCTGTGCCATTAAACCCCTACAACTCATCCAGAACGCGCAGCCCGTCTGGTGTTCAACCTTCCCAAGTTCTCTCACGTCACCCCTGGCTTCCAGTTGAAGCTCGCATCCGCTACAAGACCATGGTGCTTGCCTACGGAGCTGTGAGGGGAAGGCACCTCAGTACCTCCAGGCTCTGATCAGGCCCTACACCCAAACAAGGGCACTGCTTCATCCACCTCTGGCCTGCTCGCCTCCCTACCACTGAGGAAGTACAGTTCCCGCTCACCCAGTCAAAACTATGGTTCCCTCACGACGCCAGGACAGCGGAGTTCACCACCTTCCGGAGACACCTGAAACCCCACCTCTTCAAGGAATACCTAGGATAGGGTAAGTAATCCTTCTCACCCCCCTAAAAGATTTAGATGCACTATTGTAAAGTGGCTGTTCCACTGGATGTCTTAAGGTGTATGCACCAATTTGTAAGTCGCTCTGGATAAGAGCATCTGCTAAATGACTTAAATGTAAATGTAAATGTCCAACTAGCTGCTTTTGCTAGCGGCTTTAGCTCACATGTCCAAAAGCTGGCGCTGGTCCAGGCGAACTCGGACTTCAAAAAGTTATATTCCAGGTCGAATAAACTGGTCAAACTAAGTAGAGAATCAATCTTCAGGATGCTATTTTCATATATATCCAATAACATTCCAACCGGAGCATTCGTTTTTGTCTACAGAGTCATGGAACGCAGGAGATATCAACAGTAATTTGCGCAACCAGGAACTGGCATTCTGACAGTGCACTGACTCATTCCCTTCCCATCCAGTCATACATCACACTAGAGGCTTCATTCCACGTTATACTGACTGTTGACATCTAGTGGAAGGCTTAGGAAGTGCGAACAGATCCATATCTTGTTTGGATGTGGATAGGCGATGACTTGAAATTTGACCAGCACTAGAGCTTCCACTTCCTGTTTGGAAGTTTGCCTGCCCTATGAGTTCTTTTATACTCACAGACATAATTTAACTTCTTGCGACTCCAAACCCGTATCCGGAAGCGTAATCATAGCCTCAAGCTCATTACCATAACGCAACGTTTCCTATTCATGAAAATCGCAAGTTAAATTAAATAAATATATTGAAACACAAGCTTAGCCTTTTGTTAACAACACTGTCATCTCAGATTTTCAAAATATACTTTTCAACCAAACCTACACAAGCATTTGTGTAAGAGTATTGATAGCCTAGCATAGCATTAAGCCTAGCATTCAGCAGGCAACATTTTCACAAAAACAAGAAAAGCATTCAAATAAAATAATTTACCTTTGAAGAACTTCGGATGTTTTCAATGACGAGACTCTCAGTTAGATAGCAAATGTTCATTTTTTCCAAAAATATTATTTGTGTAAGAGTAATAGCTCCATTTTGTTCATCACGTTTGGCTAAGAAAAAAAAACGAAAATGCAGTCACTTACAACGGCAAACTTTTTTTCTAAATAAGCTCCATAATATCGAAAGAAACATGGCAAACGTTGTTTAGAATCAATCCTCAAGGTGTTTTTCACAATTCTATTCGATGAAAAATCATTCCTGGCAGTCGGTTTCTCATCAGAGGCAAACGGAAAAATACTGCAGCGACGGAGGACACCAAGCGACCACCTGGTTGTTGTCTCTTATGGTCAAACTTCCAATGATATGCCTACAAATACGCCACAATGCTGCAGACACCTTGGGGAAAACGTGGAAAAGGCAAGCTGACTCCTAGCTCCTCCAAAGCCATATAAGGAGTCATTGCCATAAGGAGGTTTAAAAAAATTAGGCACTTCCTGATTGTATTTTTATCTGTGTTTTTTCTGTAACATCAGCTCTGTGGCACTCACAGACAATATATTTGCAGTTTTGGAAACGTCAGAGTGTTTTCTTTCCAAAGCTGTCAATTATATGCATAGTCGAGCATCTTTTCGTGACAAAATATCTTGTTTAAAACGGGAACGTTTTTCATCCAAAAATTAAAATAGCCCCCCTAGTTATAAAAGGTTAAACAGCTTTAGAAACGTCAGAGTGTTTTCTATCCAATAGTAATAATAATATGCATATATTAGCATCTAGGACAGAGTAGGATGCAGTTCACTATTGGCACGCAATTCATCCAAAGTGAAAATGCTGCCCCCTATCCCTAACAGGTTTTAAATAGGAAGCCAATTCTAGATTTAATTTTGGATTGGAGATGCTTAGTGTGTGTCTGGAAGGAGAGTTTACAGTCTAACCAAACACCTAGATATTTGTAGTTGTCCACATATTCTAGGCCAGAACTGTCCAGAGTAGTGATGCTAGCCGGACGGGAGGGTGCCGACAGCGATCATTTGAAGAGCATGCATTTAGTTTTACCTGCATTGAAGAGCAATTGGAGGCCAGTGTCCAAAGAGGTGCCAGATGTATACAGAATGGTGTCGTCTGCGTAGAGGTGGATCAGAGAATCACAGCATGAGCGACATCATCTATATATACAGAGAAAAGGGTCGGCCCGAGAATTGAACCCTTTGCCCCCCCTAGAGACTGTCAGAGGTCCAGACAACAGGCCCTCCGATTTCACACACTGAACTCAATCTGTGAAGTAGTTGGTGAACCAGGCAAGGCATTAATTTGAGATTCCGAGGTTATTTCCATATTGAGCAGTCACTGGGTCTTCCTGCTTTAGTTTTTCCTTGTAAGCAGGAATCAGGAGCATAGAGGATAGAGTTATGGTCAGATTTGCCAAATGCAGGTTGAGGGAGAGCTTTGTGTGTGGAGTAAAGGTGGTCTAGAGTTTTTTTCCTCTGGTTGTACTAGTGGTATGGTGGTAGTTATTAGGTAAAACTGATTTAAATTTTCCTGCATTAAAGTCCCCGGCCACTAGGAGCGTCACCTCTGGTTGAGCCTTTTCTTGTTCGCTTATGGCCTTATACAGCTCGTTGAGTGTGGTCGTAGAGCCAACATCATTTTGTGGTGGTAAATAGGCAGCTAAGAAAAATAGAAATAGAAAAAATTGAAAATAGAAAACTCTCTTGGTAAATAGTGTGGTTTACAGCAAAACCTTGAGACTTCCTTAATATTCAATTGTGTGCACCAGCTGTTATTTACAAATAGACACAGACCGCCACCCGTTGTCTTTCCCGCGACAGCTGTTCTATCTTGCCGATACACTGAAAACCCAGCCAGCTGTATGTTATTCATGTCATCATTCAGCTACGACTGGTAAAACATAAGAAATGTAGGATAGTCTTGTTCAGAGTTCATCCATTTTATTATCCAATGATTGCATGTTGGCGAATAGGACTGCTGGTAGAAGCGGATCACACACTCGCCTTCGGATCCTTACAAGGCACCCTGACCTAAGTTCCCGATATCTTCATCTCTTCTTCATGCGAATGATGGGGATTTGGGCCTTGTTGGGTGTCTGAAGTAAATCTTTTGTCCAGTACGAGTTGAGTAATGGCTGTTCTGATATCCAGAAGCTCTTTTCGGTCATACGAGATGGTGGCAGAAACATTATGTACAAAATAAGCTACTAATAATGTAAAAAAACTAACACAATAGCACAATTGTTTAGGAGCCTGTAAAACGGCAGCCATCTCCTCTCGTGCCATGGGCAACATTGTGTACTCTCTGTATTCTTACTGTACAAGCATGTTGTAGAATATGAGACATCTCACAGACACATGTTAGCTAGCTCGTTAGCTACAACATACAGGTATAGTTACTGTCATAAAGCCAAAGTCATTCCTTTACTCTCCACTATCATCATCAAAAAAATTCTAAAATTGTGCTCCTAATGAGAGACACTGAGGCTAGTTAGCTATACTGTTAGATTACAGTATATTTAGGGTATATTAAAATACAGCTAGCTAGCTAAACGTGTCGGTTATGGCCAAATTAATCACCAAATTGCACTGTACTGAACAACACTGCCTCGTTTAAAAGTGCTTACATCGCTAGATAGCTACTGGCTAAAACAGCTGGTCTATGCTGCCAACTCTGCCAACTCTGCTTGCTGGTCTCGCAAATATTTTTCTCGCTGTCTCAACTCCTCTTCAGTGTATACCGGCTCAAGTAAATAGGGCTGTATTTGTCGACCAGGTTTTCTTGTAATATGTCTGAAACACCCTCTCATAAGAGACTGTAAAAACACCCCAAATAGTGTCTACCGGTGACATTTCATTGCTTGTATAGTGTTTTTAAATTGGCGAATGAATCTAATCAACGTTTAAATCACAACAAATGTAAGGTATTTATAAAAACAAAAATAGATTGCAGGCCCCGGGTGGCCATGGTTAGCTGGATGGTGGCAGGCCGAATTTGAGATGAGAGAAATTCCTTGCTATAGTCTTTCGAATTTTCAAATGGCTTATAGTGGTTCTCTCAGTTGAGGCAACCCACCAGAGATGCAAAAGCGGCCTGCCGAGGGCTTATAGCGATACTCTGAATGCGGGCTACCTGCCAGAAATGGCGATACAAATGCATAGCCTTTGTCATAGGGAAAGTGAAAATAGCAAACTGGAGGATATTTTTTACATACTGGGATGTGGCTCCTGGGTAGTCGGAGAGCTCTCAGACTGAGTTGGGATTCAGAGGGAAATCTCTAAGCCAAACCCAAAACGTCATTCTGTCAGCACGCTGCTTGTCTAAGGAGTCCCCGACTTGTCAATATGAAGACTGGTAGCTGGTGAAGTCCTTCTTTTCCTTTGGGAGGGGGGAAGGAAAGGTCTTTGTCTGCTGACCTCCAGACCAATAGGGCAGACAGGCCACAGACACAACCTGCCAGAACGGGGCTTAGCAGTCTTATCACTGTTGCACATAAATGTGCCCATTTATTTAGTTTCAGGGCTCTACGCAATTATTATCGCGGAAGTTCAGCGTTACAGAGTGTTTAACATTTAAAGGCAATATTCCCACGTTAGCAGAGACTGCATTCATAGTAAACTCTGTATATGTCAGCTCAACTGAAAATGACCTTTACATTTCAGCGATACAGATTGAATAGAGCCCTTAGTCTCCACTTGAACTTCGTTAAAAACGTGGCCCTATAGAATTGCACAGTTAAGACAGTTGATTGTAATCACATTATAATTAATTTGTTAATATTGTTACGTTCTTTTAGATTTAGTTTCCAGTACAAACAACTTTGTTGAAAACGAGGCTCTACAGAAGTGTACGGTACAATGACAGTTATGACTGTATAATTACAAGATTGCATTACTTAACTATCACTTATACTTACTGGGGTCACGACCCACCGATGTGTCATTAAACTATACTTTGCTGATGTGTTAAATACATTTCCTCACAAAACACAGTATGGCAGCCCTCAACTGTTTGTGAGATATTTTCTAGGCTTTTCATTTTCCCTGCCACAAATGCACTTCATTATTATGTGTTACTTGAGTCTTTGTTGTAGCCATAAGTGTAGAGGAAGTATCCATATGGAACCAGACCACATTTCTCCAGTTGAGACGTTTTCAGTTACACAGCTGCTGTTCCCACGTACAATTAAAAGGTACATGAATGGGGCCTCCCGAGTGTCGCAGTGGTCTAAGGCACTGCATCACAGTGCTTGAGGCGTCAATACAGACCCGGGTTCGTTCCCAGAATGTGTCACAACCAGCGGTGACCGGGAGTCCCATAGGGCGGTGCACAATTGGCACAGTGTCATCCGGGTTAGGGGAAGGTTTGACAAAGGGGGCTTTACATGGCTTATCGCACTCTGGCAACTTCTTGTGGCGGGCCGGGCGCCCGCAGGATGATTTTGCTTGTCCGCAGGAGGATTTTTCTTCAGGGTTTAGCTGGCGGGTGTAAGGAGAGCGGTTTGGCGGTTCATGTTTCGGAGGACGCATGACTCGACTTATGCCTTTCCCAAGCCCGTTGGGGAGTTTCAGAAATGAGACAAGATCGCAATTGGACATCACGAAATCGGGGAGAAAAAACTTACAGAAATTTAAGGTAAATGAAACAGATTATGGATGTAAAATGTGTTTTAAGAAATGTACATTTACATAAAAGCAAAATGGAGAGAATTGTTTTCATCCTACCTAGCGATGTTTGTTTCATTGAATTCTTTGCATTTGGTTGCCAAGTGCTTTCCAAGCAACCTTGGAGAAATAAAATAAAAAATGTTTAAATGATCCTGAATGCGTTTATCTTTCATTTGATTATAATACATCCAATTAATTCCTCTGGCATATGAAATATGCATTTGCTTGTTTTTACACTTTCAATGGCTTTGTGAAAAATGTATCCTTGTAAATTAAATGTATTCATAACACTAGTGCCTCTGCATTCACGTTGTAATCCAGTAGCCAGTCAGGTGACATGACAAAGTTTACTGTATTGTCCCAGCAATTATATGGAAGGCATGATTCTACAAACCTCTTGAACACATGTCGTTCACCATAAGGGGCTCATTGGAGCTGTCAATTGTGACTGAGACTAGTAAAAGTGTGCTTTAAACAATGTACATTTGTTGATTGCTGGGCATACAAATAAGATTATTCCTTGACACATTTGAAACAAGGTCTAATTGTGGACGACTCTTCGCGACTGCCGTAAGGGTGATAAGCACAGTGTCCGGCCATTAAGTGGCAGATTGACGAGTGCAGCATTTTATAATACCTCACATAATTCTGCCCCAAAACAATGAAAATGTATCTCACCCAGTGGCATATGGGCTATTAAGGTGAAGAAGGCAGGGGTGCAAAATATGTATCTTGTCCTTCCCCAGCACACCTCTCCGTGATGCTGTTGGAAAGACACAGCACTACGGCGCTCCACCAATGCTCCGTCAAATCATGTAGACTATACTGTAGGAAAATAGTGTATAGCCTCTGTGGCCTTTTCTGTAGCCTACAGAGCTACCAAATGTGTAAAGACAGCAGATATTATAATTTTTTGGAAAATTATATCAATTTACTTTAGAACGGGCCGCCTACGGTAGCTGATATTCAGAGCTTGAATAGCCAAAATGATTCATCTTAAATTGTTTTTGTCAGGTATCAGTACTACAAAGCCAATGCAACTGCCTGTTTTAAAAATGTTTTCTACCACATGGATAGGCATTCATTCAAGTGCATTGTGGGCCGACACTGTATATCCTAGGCTACTATTCTACTTTGTGGGGAAAGGAGGAGGACAGCATTTTTTTGTCTAGTCTAGGGCTGCATATCGGCAAGGACGGCACAATATTGTTCGCAAACTACAGCAGCCCAAACAATTTGTTCTTGAGTTCAAGTTTTTTGAGCAGATAATGTGTGTATGTTTTGGTTCTAGCTGTGTCCACCATTTAAATATTTGTATTGTTGCTTGCAGCATGATCTATTTTACACTTGGTCGGGGCATGTCTCCAAAGCCACTGAGTCAGAGGAGCGTGTAATGTATATTAATCCTGCTGTAGTCATTGCGGCCAGCAGGTCAAACTAACTACAAAATGAACAAGTCACTCAGAATTTTTTTTTAAAGTATATATTGTTTGCGAACTGTCACAACGTGACTAACGCCAGGGCTGACGGGGGCTGGCAGCAACTGGGCCGGTATAACAAAAGCACAACTCCAACAGATGGATAGACTGAAGGATAAATCTGGCCAGAATCAGGTTGGTTTGAAACACAATAACACAGTCAGTGAAATTGAGGATAGCGGCTCTTGATCTGAGCTTTTTGCCCCTGAGTCATATCTCTCGTCTGTGGCCTGAGTCATTTACCCATCAGGCAGGTGTATGTTATTATGCTATCGATGGGGATACTCTGAGCGAAGGAAGAAAGTGAATAACTATTTCATATCCTGTACAATGTATCATTCATCTGCACTGAGAGAGTGAGAGGAGAGGAAATAATGCAGACTGAGTTATCCATTTCATTATATACCATTCCATTTCACAAACGTCTATCTGAAATTAACAGAGCAGGTACACAGAGTACAACATTCAAATATAGAACATTGGGTGGTTGCGTGGTACTGGGAGATCGTAAAAAAAAAGACAACTAGGGAGAAGCATTGCTAGTAAGGCGGAGCAATTTTACTGTACCTGAGTGCATTCCATTGTTTTGTTTGGAGTGGAGGAAAAGAGAGGGGTGGTGGTGGGACGGGGGATTTTTCCATTGACGTTATGCAGTACCTTACTGTCAGGCATCAGGAAGAGAACCCACACTATCGCCTGCTGTCACTGCTCTATGCAGCCATTCTTCCTTTACAGTGGAAGTTTAATTTCCCACAGTAACCATGGAAATTTAGATGATTCTTCTTTTGTCGGCGCCAATGCAAAAAGGCGGGTGCATCCGCATGGCCCAATGCGACAGTTTTTGAAAAACATTCAAATGTTTCTCTGACTGCCAAGGGCCTGCAAGAGAGCAAAGTCACAACGGTTGTAATATTGTGAAAGTATATAATTCTCATATACCAATAACTGAGCTTGTTATTCTTCTCTTGAAGTAGTCATAAATGACTGCTGGAAAATAATGTTTTAAATAAACATTCTAAGATTATCCTTTTCAATGGTGATCTTACTGAACTATAACAGTACTTTGATGCTTTGAGTGCAAAATCGATAGGAAGGAAAACACCTTGGTCAATAATTTAGTACTTAGCTTCGTGCCAAATCCAAAGTGCGGGATGTAGAGTGATCTCTAAACCCTGACATTTCTAAAATGTATAAGGTCTGGATTTATTGTAAGGGCGTTCTCTGACACAGTTATGTTTTTCTTAGTTTAACGTGAAAGAGAAACATAGAGTAATCATTGATGACTTGCCATTGGTACCGTGCATGTTCTTAAATGGGTCTTCCTTAATGTGCTCTTAATGTTCCTGGGAGAACTCTTGCCTGATAAATACCTTTTGCTTCTGGTATGGGAATAGAGGAGCGCGTCCAGGAGCAAGTGACGATGATCCAACATTTTGATGCAGTCCGGGATCTTAAGGACAACAAATTCATAACGTACTGTACAAATTGCTAAAGAAATTACAGCACGTATCATATAATTCGAAATGGATGACATAGTACACATGTGAGTGTCACGACTTCTGCCGAAGTCGATGCCTCTCCTTGTTCAGGCGGTGTTTGGTGGTCGACGTCGCCGGTCTTCTAGCCATCGCCAATCCATTTTTTTTCCATTTGTTTTGTCTCATTTTCCCACACACCTGGATCTCATTTCCCTCATTATGTGTTGTGTCTGTAACCCTCTGTTCCCCCCATTGTGTGGTATTGTTTATTTGTAAGTGCTTGTGCCCATACTTTGTATTTCTTATGCCGTTGGATTTCCTATTAACCTGCTCCGGCTATTATCAAGTTTTGCTCTCCTGCGTAGGACTTCCCTTCCACCAGATACGCACCCCTTACAGAATACCACACCCACTACATGGAGTCAGCAGGAGCAGGTGCCCCTGGTATGGGGATAGAGGAGCGCGTCCAGGAGCAAGTGACGATGATCCAACATTTTGTTGTCGTGATGGACCGCGTCTTGCAGACCATGGACCACTGGGAGAGCCAGAGAGTTTCTCCAGCACCCCCACCGGGGTTACCACTACTCGTCCCTCCTGCATCCGGTCCCAGTGGGATGCATCTCGACCTTCCCAGGGAGTATGATGGGACGGCAGCACAGTGAACGTCTATTCCACCTGCGGCAGGGGACGAGCAGAGCACAGGAGTTTGCTTTCGGGCCCTGGCCGCTGGAGCGGGATGGAATGACAGGGCCCTGATCGACCATTATCGCTGCAGTTTGCGCGAGGACGTCCGTTGAGAGTTGGCCTGCAGGGACCAGCTGGTGGACCTGTCCATTCGTCTGGATAACCTGCTGGCTACCCGCGGACATCCATTTCGGGGTCTGTCAGTTCCATCCCCCAGCACCACCACTCCGATGCCCATGGAGCTGGGAGGTGATGCGTTCAGGGAGACCGGAAGAGGTTCCATCTGTGGCTGCAGAGGTCACACTGCCGGTCGGTGCCGGGTTGGTTCCTCTGGGAGTCGAGGCAGCAGGCAGGGCACTCTGGCGTCACCTCAGGTGACCTGACTGAGACATGGCTTAAGCCTGATAAATGTACTATGTTAAATGAGGCCTCTCCTCCTGGTTACACTAGTGACCATATCCCCGCACATTCCACAAAGGCGGAGGTGTAGCTAACATTTACGAAAGCAAATGTTCAATTTTCAAAAATGACTGCGTTTTCATCTTTTGTGCTTCAAGTCATGAAATCATGCAGTCTTCTCAATCACTTTTTATAGCTACTGTTTACAGGCCTCCTGGGCCATATACAGGGTTCCTCAATGAGTTCCCTGAATTCCTATCAGACCTTGTAGTCATAGCAGATAATTTTCCTATTTCTGGTGGAACAGTCCACAGACCCACTTCAAATGACTTTCGGAGCTATCATCGACTCAGTGGGTTTTGTCCAACATGTTTGGTCTTTTACCAAATAGGGCTATCTTCTGTATACCCCCTACCTTGTCACAACACAACTGATTGGTTGAAACACATTAAGAAGGAAAGACATTTGACAAACTTACTTTTAAGAAGGCACACCTGTGAATTGAAGTGCATTCCAGGTGACAACCTTATGAAGCTGGTTGTGAGAATGCCAAGAGTGTTCAAAGCTGTCATCAAGGCAAAGGGTGGCTATTTGAGGAATCTCAACAACAAAAAAATATTATATTTATTTTATTTTATTGAATACCCAAAACACACAATATACTTGCCGTGAAGCCGCTCAACAATTACACAAGACCAGTCATCCAACAGACTCCCATTCAGAGCGACACACAGAAGCATCCAGGGTCAACGCCCTGCTAAAGGGTACGTCGATAGATCTCCCACAAGGCAAAGAACAGGGACCCTAACCTTTCACGACCCCCCCCCCAGAGTTCCTCAAGAGCTGCCCTTCAACCATCCGAGACCCATTCCCCACCCCAAGAACCCCCACAATGCACCAAGAACCAGGAAAATGTACTAAAGAGAAAAAGACAAAAAGGTAAAAAGAAAACAACAATGCACATCAAGGACAACCAAAACCATAGCAGGGCCAACTGCATATGTTTGAGTGGATGTCTGGACGATTCACGTGTGCGCGTGCGCGCGTGTGCGCGCGTGTGCGCGCGTGTGCGTGCGTGTGTATGTGTGTGTGTGTGTGCATTTGAATGAAAGTGGGTGTATATGCATGTGTACAAACACCTACACGGCATCAGCCTCAGGCTATAAAAACACCTTCCCTCAGTGTTATTCAAACATACTTTTGATTATGTTTTATTTTGACTTAATTTTTTACATTTTTATCTTTGACCATCATTGTATCCCCTGCCCAGCAACTTCACTCCCACTTATCTTCAATTCCACATCCAAACCCTCAGCTTCCCTCAGCCCCTCCCACCTATCTCTGCTGACCACCCTCATCTGAATACTACGCAACATATAGTATATCTTTCAACTATGCTGTGACGTTCAACGTACAATTTCAATCTATCGAAAATAATCAACAGATTGCAAGTTGAAGATAAATACTTTTATTAAGAGTATTAGTGTATTAGTAATTGACTGACCCGGCCTCTCCAGATCTCCCATCAGTACTATTCCTAGGGTCAATTTTAGATCAATGTTATGCATTTTCAGCCTTTCCTGAAACTAAGACCAGAAACAGGCTACCTGAGGGCAATACCAAAATAAATGGTATATTGATTCTGTATCCTCACAACAAAATATGCTGAACTTCGGTGATTTTATGCCCCAAATATTCAACATTTTCTTAGTGACATGAATTCAATATTATACTTTTAGCTGAAAAGCACAAAGTCTTGAATTTTGCATCGTTTTATATTTATTTTTATTTTTTATTTAATTCACCTTTATTTAACCAGCTAGGCCAGTTGAGAACAAGTTCTGATTTACAACTGCGACCTGGCCAAGATAAAGTATAGCAGTACAATAACAACAACAACACAGAGTTACACATGAACAAACGTACAGTCAATAAGACAAAACATTTTTTTTAAATATCTATGTACAGTTTGTGCAAATGTAGAAGAGTAGAGAGGTAGGCAATAAATAGGCCATAGAGGTGAAATAATTACAATTTAGCATTAATACTGGAGTGATATATGTGCAGATGATGATGTGCAAGTAGAGATACTGGGGTGCAAAAGAGCAAGAGTGTAAGTAATAATATAGGGATGAAGTAGTCAGGTGTGCTATTTACAGATTGGCAGTGTACAGGTACAGTGATCGGTAAGCTGATCTGACAGCTGATGCTTAAAGTTAGAGAGGGAGAAATAAGGCCCCATCTTCAGATATTTTTGCAATTTGTTCCAGTCATTGGCAGCAGAGAACTGGAAGGAAAGGCGACCAAAGGACCAGTGAGCTGAGATAAGGCGGGGCTTTACCTAGCAAAGACTTATAGATGACCTGGAGCCAGAGGGTTTGTCGACGTCTTTGTAGTGCGGGCCAGCCAACAAGAGCATACAGGTCGCAGTGGTGGGCAGTATATGGGGCTTTGGTGATAAAAGAGATTGCACTGTGATAGACTACATCCAGTTTGCTGAGTAGAGTGTTGGGGGCTATTTTGTAAATGACATCGCCGAAGTCAAGGATCGGTAGGATAGTCAGTATTACGAGGGTATGTTTGGCGGTATGAGTGAACGAGGCTTTGTTGTGAAATAGGAAGCCGATATTGGATTTAATTTTGGATTGGAGATGCTTAACGTGAGTCTGGAAGGAGAGTTTACAGTCTAACCAGACACCTATATATTTTTAGTTGTCCAGATCTTCTAGGTCACAACTGTCCAGAGTAGTGATGCTAGTTGGGCGGGAGGGTGCGGGCAGCGTTCGGTTGTAGAGCATGCATTTAGTTTTACTAGCACGGAAGGAGTGTTGTCGTATGGCGTTGATGCTCGTTTGGAGGTTTGTTAGCACAGTGTCCAAAGAAGGGCCAGAAGTGTACAGAGTCATGTCATTTGCGTAGAGGTGGATCAGAGGATCACCTGCAGCAAGAGCGACATCATTGATATACCTAGGTGTCTGGCTAGACTGCAAACTCTCCTTCCAGACTCACATCAAACATCTCCAATCAAAAATCAAATCAAGAGTTGGCTTTCTATTCCGCAACAAAGCCTCCTTCACTCACGCTGCCAAGCTTACCCTAGTAAAACTGACTATCCTACCGATCCTCGACTTCGGCGATGTCATCTACAAAATCGCTTCCAACACTCTACTCAGCAAACTGGATGCAGTCTATCACAGTGCCATCCGTTTTGTCACTAAAGCACCTTATACCACCCACCACTGCGACCTGTATGCTCTAGTCGGCTGGCCCTCACTACATATCCGTCGCCAGACCCACTGGCTCCAGGTCATCTACAAGTCCATGCTAGGTAAAGCTCCGCCTTATCTCAGTTCACTGGTCACGATAGCAACACCCATCCGTAGCACGCGCTCCAGCAGGTGTATCTCACTGATCATCCCTAAAGCCAACACCTCATTTGGCCGCCTTTCGTTCCAGTACTCTGCTGCCTGTGACTGGAACGAATTGCAAAAATCGCTGAAGTTGGAGACTTTTATCTCCCTCACCAACTTCAAACATCAGCTATCCGAGCAGCTAACCGATCGCTGCAGCTGTACATAGTCTATAGGTAAATAGCTCACCCATTTTCACCTACCTCATTCCCATACTGTTTTTATACTGTTTTTATTTATTTACTTTCCTGCTCTTTTGCACACCAATATCTCTACCTGTACATGACCATCTGATCATTTATCACTCCAGTGTTAATCTGCAAAATTGTATTATTCGCCTACCTCATGCCTTTTGCACACATTGTATATAGACTGCCCATTTTTTCTACTGTGTTATTGACTTGCTAATTGTTTACTCCATGTGTAACTCTGTGTTGTCTGTTCACACTGCTATGCTTTATCTTGGCCAGGTCGCAGTTGCAAATGAGAACTTGTTCTCAACTAGCCTACCTGGTTAAATAAAGGTGAAATAAAATAAAAATAAATAAATAAAAAATATACAGAGAAAAGAGTTGGCCTGAGAATTGAGCTCTGAGGCACCCCCATAGAGACTGCCAGAGCTTCGGATAACAGGCCCTCCGATTTGACACACTGAACTCTATCTGAGAAGTAGTTGGTGAACCAGGCTAGGCAGTCATTTGAGAAGCCAAGGCTACTGAGTCTGCTGATAAGAATGCGGTGATTGACAGTCAAAAGCCTTGGCCAGGTCAATGAAGACAGCAGCACAGTACTGTCTTTTATGGTTATGATATCGTTTAGGACCTTGAGCGTGGCTGAGGTGCACCCATGACCAGCTCAGAAACCAGATTGCATAGTGGAGAAGGTATGGTGGGATTCGAAATGGTCGGTGATCTGTTAGCCTATCTGGGATATGTGGGATGGTAGAGTCCCACTTGGCCAAAAGCCAGAGAAAATGCAGAGCGCCAAATTCAAATAAATTCATTTAAAAATCAAACTTTCATTAAATCACACATGCAAGATACCAAATTATAGCTACACGTGTTGTGAATCCATCCAACATGTCAGATTTCAAAAAGGCTTTTCGGCGAAAGCAAACGATGCTATTATCTGAGGATAACACCTCCATAAACAAAAGAGAGAAAACATATTTCAACCCTGCAGGCGCGACACAAAACGCAGAAATAAAAATATAAATTATGCCTTACATTTGACAAGCTTCTTCTGTTGGCACTCCAATATGTCCCATAAACATCACAAATGGTCCTTTTGTTAGATTGATTCCGTCCATATATATCCATATATATATCCGCCTTTGATCCAGAAAAATATTGGTTCCAACTTGCGCTACGGGACTACAAAATATCTCAAAAGTTACCTGTAAACTTTGCCAAATCATTTCAAACAAACTGACGCTAGCTTTCTTGTCACGCGCCTCTATCAAACAGTACACATGAAGTGACCCTCGTTTTGAACAGGGCTACTTCTTCATTGCACAAAGGAAAAACCTCAATCAATATCTAAAGACTGGTGACATCCAGTGGAAGCGGTAGGAACTGCATGCACGTCCCTTAGAAATCTGGATTCCCAATCAAACCCAATTGAAAAGAGAGTGACCTCAACAAATCTGAATGGTTTGTCCTCAGGGTTTCGCATGCTACATAAGTTATGTTATACTCACAGACATGATTCAAACAGTTTTAGAAACTTCAGAGTGTTTTCTATCTAAATATACTAATAATATGCATCTTCTGGGGATGAGTAGCAGGCAGTTGAATTTGGGCATGCTTTTCATCCAAAATTCCAAATGCTGCTCCCTATCCTAGAGAAGTTAATTAACTTGGCTTTCAATTTTTTTTTGAATGGCAGGGCAGGATGGACAAAGGTCTATAAAAGTTATGGGCTATGGTGTCTCCCCCTTTGAAGATCTCCCCTCTTTGGGGATCTCAAACGATACAAAAGAGAGGTTGAATAGGCTAGTAATAGAGGTTGCATCAATTGCGGCGGAGAATTTTCGAAAGAGAGGGTCCAGATTGTCTAGCCCAGCTGATTGTTAGGGATCTAGATTTTGCAGCTGGGAGCAAGTTATTGCAGGGGGTTCTGAGGTGTTGGCCAGGGTAGGGGTAGCCAGGTGGAAAGCATGGCCAGCCGTGGAAAAATGCTTATTGAAATGAACGATTATCGTAGATTTATCTGTGGTGACAGTGTTTCCTATCCTGTGCAGTGGGCAGCTGGGAGGAGGTGCTCCTATTCTCCATGGACTTTACAGTGTCCTAAAACTTATTGTAATTAGTGCTACAGGAAGAACATTTCTGTTTGAAAAAGCTAGCCTTAGCTTTCCTAAATGACTGAGTATATTGGTTCCTGACTTCACTGAAGAGTTGTGTATCGCGGGGGCTATTCAATGCTAATGCAGAACGCCACAGGATGTTTTTGTACTGGTCAAGGTCAGTCAAGTCTGGGGTGAACCAAGGGCTATATCTGTGCTTAGTTCTACATGTTTTGAATGGGGCATGCTTATTTAAGATGAAGAGGAAAGCCCTTTTGAATTGCAACCAGGCATCCTTTAATGATGGGATGGGGGTCAATATTTTTCCAGAATACCCGGATTAGGTCAGTTACAAAGGTTGTCTTGCTGAAGTGTTTAAGGGAGAGTTTGACAGTGATAAGGGGTGGTCGTTTGACCGCAGACCCATTACGCACGCAGGCAATGAGGCAGTGATCACTGAAGACAGCAGAGGTGTATTGTTAAGTTCTCCAGTTTCTGTGTTGTTGTGGGTTTGTATGTATGTGTATGTATTTCAGGAAATGGCTTCCTGGATTCTCCCAAGCATCTGATTGGTTGGCCCCATTGCAGATTGGAGCTGACCCCGTCCTCTCGTCAGGGGATACAGCTGTCTGCAATTACAGACTCGTTCTCCAGCTGTATAAAAGCCAGTGTTCCTTTGCTCAGAAAGAGAGCTTATTGGTATGTCCTGTGGTGGTTGTTGCTCAGAGAGAGCTTATTGTATATCCTGTGGTGGTTGTTGCTCAGAGACAGGTTTTGTTAAGTATTTTGAAGCAGCTACTTCTGAGGTATGTGTGTGTCAATAGGACGCAGTGTTTTTGATTAGTGAAACTGTTCACTTTAAGTTTGAATTATTCTGTTTTTGCTCCCATGGGGAAGTAAACTTGGGAGTGTTTAGGCAAGAGTCCTGAGGGCATACATATACCCGTAGTATGTACTCTGTCTATGCCTACCATCCCCTGGTCTGCCTAGGTAGGAGAGGGGGCTCTTTAATAACTTTCACTTTCTTTGCTTTGGTTCCGTCCAGCCCCCTTTTCCCAAAATTTCCATGTGAAGGAATAAATTCCCTGTTAACGGTAAAATTCTGTCTGTCATCCATACTCACATCTACAGTCACATACCTCTTTCACTCCACGGGGAGTTGAGTGTAGCAGGGTGTTGCGTTCCCTCCCTGAGGTGTGTGTAACAGTATTCAGCGGGCAAGTTGGTCAGGATGATATCTAAGAGGGTGCCCACGGTTACAGATTTTGGGTTGTACCTTGTAGGTTCCTTTATAATTTGTGAGATTGAGGGCATTTAGCTTAGAGTGTGGTGGCAGGGTAGCCTAGTGGTTAGAGCGTTGGACTAGTAACCGGAAGGTAGAATGTTTGAATCCCCGAGCTGACAAGGTACAAATCTGTCATTCTGAATATGGCAGTTAACCCACTGTTCCCAGGCCGTCATTGAAAATAAGAATTTGTTCTTAACTGACTTACCTAGTTAAATAAATGTTTTTAAAAAATGTAGGATGGCCGGGATGTTAAGCAAGTCCCAGTTTAGGCCACCTAACAGTACTAATTATGAAGGTAGATGGGGGCGATCAATTCACATATGGTGTCCAGGCCAAAGCTGTTGGCTGAACGGGTTCTATAACAAGTGGCAATGGTGAGAGACTTCTTTCTGGAAAGGTGGATTTTTGAAAGAAGCTTGAATTGTTTGGGCACAGACCTGGATAGTATGACAGAACTATCTCTGCAGTAGATTGCAACTCAGCCCCCTTCGGCAGTTCTATCTTGTCGGAAAATGTTATAGTTAGGGATAGACATTTCAGGATTTTTTGGTGACCTTCCTAAGCCAGGATTCAGACATGGCTAGGATATCATGGATGGCAGAGTGTGCTAAAGCAGTGAATAAAACAAACTTGCGGAGGAGGCTTCTAATGTTAACATGCATGAAACCAGGTTTCTGGGCACGGAAGGATAGATTCAAGGCGTAATGTACAGACAAGGGTATGGTATGATGTGAGTGCAGTGGAGGTAAGGCTAGGCATTGAGTGACGATGATAGAGGTTTTGTCTCTAGAAGCACCATTTAAGCCAGGTGTGGTCACAGCATTTGTGGGGGGTGGAACAACAGGGGTAGCTCAGACATATTGAGCAGGGCTGGTGGCTATACAGTGAAATAAGACAAGAATTACAGTGCCTTGCGAAAGCCTGCTTTTCTTCAGCAGGGACAGGGAAGATGGTTAAAATTGATGGGAAGATGGATGGAGCCAAATACAGGACCATTCTGGAAGAAAACCTGATGGAGTCTGCAAAAGACCTGAGACTGGGACGGGGATTTGTCTTCCAACAAGACAATGATCCAAAACATAAAGCAAAATCTACAATGGAATGGTTCAAAAATAAACATATCCAGGTGTTAGAATGGCCAAGTCAAAGTCCAGACCTGAATCCAATCGAGAATCTGTGGAAAGAACTGAAAACTGCTGTTCACAAATGCTCTCCATCCAACCTCACTGAGCTCGAGCTGTTTTGCAAGGAGGAATGGGAAAAATTTTCAGTCTCTTGATGAGCAAAACTGATAGAGACATACCCCAAGCGACTTACAGCTGTAATCACAGCAAAAGGTGGTGCTACAAAGTATTAACTTAAGGGGGCTGAATAATTTTGCAACGTCGCCAGGCACGAGGTGGGAAGGATGGTCTCGGCTTCCGGGGGTGTAGCCGCTGAGCTATTGCAGCAAAGTTGAACCGGGTGAAAATCAGAGCCCAGCTAGCTTGCCTAGAGTTGAGATATTCCAGGTTCTTGTGTTCCGACCCCTCCAGCCAGTGCCTCCACTCCTCCAATGACATCTTCACCACAAGAAGCTCACGATTGCCCACATCGTAGCTCAAGTCCGTGGCATTGAGGCGAAGGGAGAAGGAGGTACCGGGATGTAACTTGAAGTCCAGGGCAGAACGCTGGGACAGGACAGCCACCACTCCAACATCCGAAGCATCGCCCTCCACCCCTAACTGGGGGATGGGTCAGGATGAACCATGCTGGGAGCTGTGGTGAAACGATCTTTGAGATCCCGGAACGTTCGGTCAGCAGCTGGGGACCACATGAATGGAACCTTGGGAGAGATGAGTGCAGACATGGGGAAGCCAGGATTCTGTATCCCTGGATAAAGCGCTGATAGAAGTTGGCGTATCCCAATAAACGTCCAATCCACCACCGCTCTCATCTGTCCGGGATACATCTGTACACTTCCTGCAGCAATGATTTAACCCAGGAAGGGGATGGTGGAGAGATGGAATTCACACTTCTCTGCTTTCACAAAAATTGGTTTTCCAGGGGAGGTTGGAGAACGTGTCGGACATGAAGCATGTGTTCTTGGGCAAGGTGGGAGAAAACTAGGATGTCATTGAGGTAGACGAAAATGAACCGGTTTAACATGTCACGGAGAACATCATTCACCTTAGCCTGGAAAACAGCAGGGGCGTTGGTAATGCAAAATGGCATGACCAGATGCCTACAGTGACCGCTGGCAGTGTTGAAGGCAGTCTTCCATTCATCCCCTTCCCATATCTGCACCAGGTGGAAGGCATTCCGTAGGTCCAGCTTGGAGAACACGGTGGACCCCTGGAGCGGCTCGAAGGCCGAGGAGATGATTGGTAGCAGGTAGCGGGTCTTCACCGTGATGTCATTGAGGCCCTGGTAGTTGATGCATGAGCGCAGGGTTTTTTCCTTCTTCTCCACAAAGAAGAACCCTGCACCGGCGGGGGTGGCAGAAGGATGGATGAACCCTGCAGCTTGGGAGTCCTCAATGTGGATCTCCATAGCCTTGGTCTCCGGACCCGACAGAGAGTACAGTCATCCCCCGGGAAGAGTGATGCCTGGGAGAAGGTCAATCCTGCAGTCATAGGGTCGGTGTTGCAGATTTGAAGTGGCCCGGGTATTACTGAATATCTCCTGGAGGTACTGGTACTCCATGGGAATGGCGGAGAGGTCCGGGGCAACATCCGAGTCTGAACCAGCAGACGTCCCGGGGTAGGCTGCGCTGACTTCAGGCAATGAACGTGGCAGAATGGGCTCCAGCGCATGATGGTACCAGCATACCAGTCAATAATGGGATTTTGTTGCTGGAGCCAAAAGAATCCCAATACCACGGGAACTCGAGGAGACAGAAATTAAATCTTCTTCCTGTGATTCCCTGACACCTGTAGGTTGATGGGGTAGTGTTGTGGGTGACCCAGCCTATAGAGCGCCCGTCTAGCACTCTAACGTCCATGGGAATGGAGAGGGGCTGAGTGGGGATGCCCAGCTCGGACACCAGGGTAGAGTCCATAAAGCTCTCATCGGCCCCATAGTTGATGAGTACCTGGAGAGATTTCAACTGGTTCCCCGACAGCAAGATAGCATGAAATGGGGTGCGAGAAAGAAGGGAAGAGGAAAAGATATCCGTATGTTCCACCAGAGTACTCGCTCCTAGTGGTGAGCTTGGTCTTTTAGTGGACAGGTGGCCACGAAATGACCAGTAGTCCCGCAATACAGGCAACTCTTCGCGTGTAGCCTGTATAGCCGTTTGCCTGGGGACAGTCTAGTTCTGCCTAGTTGCATTGACTCGGGAAGAGGTGAATTGGCAGACTTCGGAGACTCTCGGGGGACTCGGCAACGGAGACGTCGGGGACTTCCGGGATGTCTCGGAGGTGAGGTGGAAGCCTTGGCTGGGCGAGAGAAATTGAACCTCCTCTCTATCCTTCACTCCAGTAGTCGCCCATCGATCCGAATGGTCAAGGCGATGGGTGAGTCGAGATCTGTCGGTAGTTCCCGGGTTGCAAGCTCGTCCTTTACTTCCTCTGATAGTCCATGCAGGAACATGTTGAACAGTGCTTCCTGGTTCCTGGCACTCTCAGCTTCCAACAGGCAGGTTACTGAGGGGCTGGTAAGTTATTACTGCCTAACAGACAACCCGTGGAATTGCTCCAGCAATGTGTTCAGCGCTCGGTCAATGCGTTCAGCCAAGGTCGGGACCCCTTCCATAAGCCCAAGAAGCAACTCCTCGTGCCTTCCAATGGTGGCTCCTTGGGAGGAGATGGCATTGCGGAGCTGTCCGAGTCTGCTGGTTCAGTCATGGCCAGTTCGTACTATCACGTTTCAGGGAAGACCCAGATGCAGCTAATGTCAAAGCAACAGACGTTTATTAATAGAACAGGGAGCAGGCATAATGACAGGTCAAGGGCAGGCAGAGTTCAGTAATCCAGATCAGAGTCCAAAAGGTACAGAAGGGCAGGCTGTCTTGGGGCCAGGGCAGGCAGAAGTCTTTAATATCAGGGTGGTGTAACAAGGTACAGAAAAGGCAGGCAGGCTCAGGGTCAGGGCAGGTGACACCTGGAGGGGGTTTGAGACAAGCACAAAGACAGGTGAAACAGATCAGGGTGTGACAGACAAAAAGAGTATATATTTTATATAACGGAATCCCCAAGGTCCCGGATCAAGTCGAGTTGTAGAATAGAAATGAGTGTAAGACAAATACATTTTCAAAACTTGTCTTTTCCTTTTTTTCTCTTTACGACAGCTGAAACTTCTCAAAATATAAATCAATTTATTATCCAACCTAGTGTCTCTGCCTTTAGATAGCTTTTGTTCATGGCTGGCTGGCCTTACATTTTCTGGTTGGTGATTGGCAGAGTGTCCAGTAGGCCAGTTCCTTGAAGACTCCCCCTGTACCGTCTAGAGGTCCACCGTTATTGATTTCCTGCTTGTGCTCAATGCTTGACCTGCCAATCAATGGTCAGAACAGTGGGATGTCAATGGGAGTGAGCTGACGACGTGTGATGCTTGGCAGACATGTAACTGATGGTACTGAACGAGCAAAACATATTAGGAGAGAGAGAGCAAGAAAACCCTGAGCGTGAGATCACTTTTCTGAGTTACTGTCAGAGAAAGTAAAGTTAATCTTAAATTAAAAGTGTTTGAGGTGCTTATACGTACATTATAGAGATTGAGCAAAATCCCATCAGTTGGGAGAAAATAGTCTCACACCAGGCAATGGCATGGTCTGGGTTATTTATTTTCTGTAAAAGTGCAGGTAGTGTGACTTACTGTACTCATTCTATTCAACTACCAAGTGATTAGTTGCAAAGAGTAATCTACAAAGATTCAGGGCAGATGGTGGACTGGACAGCTTTTGAGAAACATTACAGTTTTGAATTTCTCAGTTCAATTTCAAAGACCCACTCTGAGGGAGAGACAAAATAAATAAATAAAATGTGATTTTAAGTAGAGTATGAACTAACTGTATCTAACAGTAAACCCGCTTAGAATACTGCATGGTCGTACAGCAGAATCCAGGAAAAACTGGCAAACCAATTCTTGTTAACGTTATTAAAACCAAAAGAATACAACCTCAGTCATGGACTCGTGGTCATGTATTCTTGCCTGCTTTCACAGTCTTTCTTTGGTATTGGGAGGAGAGGCGATGGGGAGGGTGCATGGATTTGTGACTTTGTTTGGATCCCAAACAAAGAATTGAATTATGATGCATCTCTTACAGTAGTTAGTCAATTTGGGGAATCCAGCTAAACAGATTGTATGAAGGTGACCCAATAAACCCAGATGCATTTCTTTTAAATATGACCATAAATATAGGGGCTGTTCAAAATGCTTTGAGTAATATTCTGATAATATCTTCAAAAGCACTACAAACACTGAATATGGAAAAATTCAATTAGCTAAATCATGTATATCGTATGTAAAAACAACTTAAACTTGTTTAGCATCATTGATGATCTATTTTTTATTTTTTTATTTAACTAGTCAAGTAAGTTAAGAACAAATTCTTATTTACAATGACTACCTAGGAACAGTGGGTTAAGCTGCCTTGTTCATTGGCAGAATGGCACATTTTTACCTTCTCAGCTCAGCTCTAACCACTAGGCTACCTGTCACCCCAAATGTAAATATAATATATTTTATTCATTAGGATGTACATTTGCCAAAAAGGAAATGCAAAGTGTATAGTCACTAACACACATCAACATTAAATGGCCAGCAGTACAATTAATTCTCTCCTGCAGTTGAAAAGAAAAATCTGAGTGTTAACACTTTCCTGCAAAAATTTACAATTTTTATGGTTTATGAGTGATACATTATTGTGTTTGTGTTTAGGATGAGACTACAAACTATTTGAAGTCATTTAAGTTGGGGCTGTTGATGTCACAAAGGACCTTCTGACATAGTTAACAGAGAAACAAAACGTGACACATTTTCATAAGCTTGTTGTTGTAATGGTTGCATTCCCCATTAATATGCCCTGCTCTAATCCTTATGGACTAAACAGCTTTAAATATATATCTTCATAAATACTTTGTTGTGCTTATGTCTGCCATGTACTCTGAAGTTACAGGAAAAGCAGAATCTGATATAAACTCTTTAGAAAGTCTGCTGGACTCCAGCTGAACAAAAACAGGCATTTACTTGACTCACCTTATGTCCCAATACTTTTGACTCACCTTACAGTAGGCTACGTTCTCAGTTGAGGCAAATATCGGTCGCAGTATATGCTCAGGCCTGAACCCTAATTTGAGATCTGCACGCTTAACTCACATTTTTAACCAAACACACATCTCAAGTTAGGGTTCAGCCCCAAGTGATCATAATATATTTTCTTATTGACTGTAATTATTTTCTGACAATCTTACAGAAGATCATATGGTATACACAGAGGCTTTTATTTTTGAAAAATACACAAGTAACTTATTTCCATAACTCTAGAAGAATGGTCCTAGAGGATATTCAGCTGATACATTGCTTTTGTGTTGTCAAGGGTACAATGTCAGCAGAATCAAACATGCTGGCGATAGACCTAGCATCAAGCTGTCTGCAAAGGAAACACTATATACAGCTCCCTGACAGTTAGGAGAAACTGCCATTAGTGCCATATGCATAATGGTACACGCACTACTACCAAGTGTCAGTGGAAGACAACCTGCAGTATTGCTCTGACGACTATGGCACATTTGTTATTGTGAACCATCAGCAGTTCAATATGTAAATTCAGTGGCTATAAGTGGGGCATTTTTTTTTCTTCTGCCATGAAATCACTCTACCTACCTCGGTAATGACCAACCTAGGAGAAGGTTTTAGAGTCAATTGTTTCTTATAGAAATTAATCTGAGATATGGAAATCTGTGAACAGAACAAAGAGTTAAAATTTTTAAAATTGGAAAAGTATCATGAAGTTTCACTCTGTGATAAGCATTGTTTTTGTCAGTAATTACCAACCTAGAAAAAAAAATCACCGGTACACAATATTCAATGTAAAGAAAAAACTGCCAGCATAAAAACTGCAAACACAAAAAGGCACAATTGATTTCATTCTTCAGTAAGCTGCATAAAAACAAGATTTAAGGAGAGCCCATTATAAGTACCCTTTATAGTTGTGTATAAAGAGAAATTATCCGTTCATAAATCAGTTAATAAATTAATAGTTGTAACTCATAAGCAGGTCTCTCTTGCAAATGACAATTTAATATCTGGAGAATTTACCTGTATATATTAAGGGTAAATAAGGAATCGGTTTAATTTGTTCTTGCCAAATGTTACCCTTACCCAATATTACAGTGCATGGTCAGCAATTTGGATGATCTTCAGGGTGAAAATCTGATCTCACTGACATTATGGTGTGTGAGGAGCTGACAATGCTTTTTGATTAAAAGCGTGATCGTCATTAGTGATTGATCTTGATGTACATGATAGGGCAGTGCACGATTAGACAGAGAGAGAGAGGCTTGGTTGAGCAAGGCTGGGGGCACCTATCCTGAGAAGACAAGCTGAGGAGTAATTAAGCATTAAGGCGCAGCAGGAAGCCTAGTAACATGAGCTGAACCCCGATTAGAATGATTATCAGAGATAATTCACTCTTATAAGGACACAGCAGACTCTAGAATCTGATGAAATGAGACAGGACGTGATACTTTTGTAGGGTGGGGTGGTATGCTCAGGGCCGGACCAAGATTTTTGTTGGCCCTCAGCAAAATCTTGTTCTGCGGTCCCCCTATGCTGCGATACATAACCTGCATGATTATGCTACATATGGGAGCCAGTACTATGCCATAGAAAGACACGTGGAAATGTGTGTCTTTGATCAAATTAATGAGAAAAATTCTCCCCACATGCTCACCTCAGAGATGCACTATAATATCAGAGTCAGCTACCGTAGCTTGAAGCTACAGACATTCACAAGCACAGCCTGTTGGGACTGTGGAAGATAAGCATGGCATCCAGACAAATACAGCACTTGACTTTTCTTTCTTGTCGGCAAGTGTTGCACAGGGATTACAAAGTCAATGCCTGTTTCTCTATTTAAATATAATATCAATTTAGAAAAAACTCGAACCACTCCCGTTAGAGTGGGATCAATCATCAGCTAATTTTGCTCGGCTGCTCATGTGAGAAGTGGCTGGGAGTCCAGGCTCCCTTGACAGTCCCTGGTTTAAGGAAAGGGCTCACGCACTGCCGCACACAAATCCCAACATCAAATCAGACACACATTAGGACTCCATTCAATCCGTATCACGGAAGTTCAGTATTACAGTGAGATTGAAATTTAAAGGCAATATTCCCGCGTTAGCGCAGACTGCAGTCACGGTTAATGCTGCATATGTTGGCTCAATCGTAAATGACCTTTTCAGTTGGAACTGACAGCATTTTAACTACTTTGCAGATATGAAACAGAAAATCATAATATCAGTCAAAAACATAAAATTCAAAGTTTATAAGAGGTATAAAAATACGTCCTATTTTACAAAAAAATCCATAACGTAGATTAAGGCATTGTTGACAGAATAGATGAATGCAGCTAATGCATGAGTGATTACAATTCACCTATACAATACTTGTTCATAAATATTACTATAGCAGGTTGTAAATCATAACTGATACAGAATTTTCACAAATACCCGACTCTACATCGTTCCCAAATATTCTATTCAAGGAAGTATTCACACCCCTTCAGAAAGTATTCACACCTCTTGACTTTTTCAAAATGTTCTTGTGTGACAGCCTGAATTTAAAATGGATTATATTCCGATTTTGCATCACCTACGCCCCTGAAAAAGGGGAGAAATACAAACAATAGCCCATAATGTCAAAGTGAATCATGTTCTTTATTATGTTTACAAAGGAAAAGCTGAAATGTCTTCTGTGAATAAGTATTCTACCCCTTTGTTATGGAAAGCCTAAATAAGTTCAGGAGTAAAAATGTGCTTAACAAATCACGTAATAAGTTGCATGGACTCATTCTGTGTGCAATAATAGTGTTTAACCCATAAGAGTCTAAGCCTTGAGGGGGTGGTTTTACTAAGCTATATAGAATTGCTGTAAGAAGGTCATACCAAGGATCATTTAGCTATTTGATTTTTAATTTTAAAACCCCTTGAAGTATCCCAAAAATATATAAAAATAATATCTGATGCCATTTTTCCGGGCCTTACTGCTATTAGCCCATACAAATGCAAAACATCTAAAGGAAGATTGTTTTGAAATGGCTGTCTCATATCTTAGACATATAAGAAAGATCAGGAAACATTAGTACATTTTTTTTACATACTGTCTATTTAAACCCTTATGTTTGAGCACTAAACAGACGCCTTAAATACTGTACTTTCATTCATTTTTTTCAACTGGCAGCAGGGGACCTTCAGACGATGCTTGTGAAGTTTGTGGGTGTCCTCGAGCAAAATGTGTTCGTGAGAGTCTCACCTTTACACAGGTGGGTCATAATAGTGTGCCCAAACTGTTCCGACACTACCAACAGAAGTTGGCAGATCAGCTGTATCGACTTCAGACGAGTCCCAAGATGCTTGTGGGGGTCATAAAGCTTTGTGTTCATGAGAGTCTCATCTTTCCATAGATGGGTCATAATAGCTTGTAGGCCAAACCGTTCAGATGCTACAGACAATTTTGCGAGAAGAGCAATTTCCAGGATGTCTCATGGTCTCTGCTCTCTAGGTTTGTCAATGTTGTGAATTGAGATGCAGCCAATGCAAAACAATAAAAATATCTCTACCTTAAACTGACGTATTTTGATGGGGATTTTTTTATTATACTGATTAGATTTCAGCGGGGCCTCTGACATCGACTTAAGGGGGTTAACATGATTTTTGAATGTCTACCTCATCTCTGTACCCAACACACACAATTAATTATCGGTATGGTCCCTCAGTCGAGCAGTGAATTTCGAACATAGATTCAATCACAAAAAACAGGGAGGTTTTCCAATGCCTCGCAAAGAAGGGGACCTATTTGTAGACGTGTAAAAAAAAAAATCCCTTTGAGCATGGTGAAGTTATTAATTACAATCTGGATGGTGTATCGATGCACCCAGTCACTACAAAGATACAGGCTTTCTTCCTAACTCAGTTGCCGGAGAGGAAGGAAACTACTCAGGTATTTCACAATGAAGCCAATAGTGACATTAAAACAGTTTCAGAGTTTAATGGCTGTGATAGGAGAAAACCGAGGATGGATCAACAACATTGTAGTTATTTCACAATGCTAACCTACATGACAGAGTGAAAAGAATGAAGCCTGTAAATAATAAAAATATTCCAAAACATGGGCATGGTTGTCATTGGCAAGGACTAGGTCATTTTACAGGATAAAAATAAACGTACTAGAGCTAAGCACAAACAAAATTACATTAGAGCACCTGGTTCAGTCTGCTTTCCAACAGACACTGGGAGTCAAATTCAGAAATTCACAAACCTTTCAGAAGGACAATAACATAAAGCACAAGGCCAAATAAGACTGGAACATGGTTATCTATTAATTATCAGCGACAGAATTTGAGGAGTTTTTAAAAGAATATTGTGCAAATATTGTACAATCCAGGTCTGCAAAGCTCTTAGAGACTACCCCAGAAAGACACACAGCTGTAATTGCTGCCAAAGGTGATTTTAACATTTATTGAATCAGGGGTGTGAATACTTAGGAATTTGAGATATTTCTGTATTTCATTATCAATAAATTAGCAAACATTTCTTAAAAACATGTTTTCACTTTCATTATTGGTATTGTGTGTATATGGGATAGAAAAAAATATATTTAATCCACTTTGAATTAAGGCTGTAAAAGAACAACATTTGGAATAAGTCAAGGGGAAAATAAAAAATATATATTTATCTTAATCTTCCTGAGGGTGTATTTGATCATATCTTGATCATATTTAATGCTACTAAAACTCTGTCAGTTTCTCTTTAAATTCATTTTGCGCAATCTGTAACGCTTCAGCGATACAGATCGAATAGAGTCCTTAAACATTTGTTTGTTTGTGTTGAAATGCTGTACCTAATACATTGGCATAATTGCCCCAGAATTTTTGGGCACAATAAAATTTGATTAAATGAAACTAAATCAACAGTCGCTCAAAATACGTACACACACTGAGGCTCTGTACCAATGTACATGTACCTTTTCTCAGAAGATGGAGGGAGAGAGACGGAGAGAGATTGATCGTAATCACCATACAAACTGTTCTAGTATTCTTCTCCTGTCCACCCAATCTATCACAAACACCAAAGGTAGGACTGACAGTAGATATAAGGAATTCTCTTTTCCATGGCTTCTCCCTGGAGGTTCTGATAACATCTGCCCGCTACCTTCTCTTTGTTCCTGCATGTCCATGCTGGGCCACAATGTAATGTCCATATTCACTCACACACACACACACACACACACACACACACACACACACACACACACACACACACACACACACACACACACACACACACACACACACACACACACACACACACACACACACACACACACACACACACACACACACACACACACACACACACACATTTCTCTGAGAGCCAGCAGAGATACCTCAAGCGATGTGCACACACCCTCCACATAGTATCCACTTATAGTGCTAAATTGACAACTCTGTGGGATTTGTGGTATTGGGCAAAACACTGTCAATTGCTATGCAGATAATAGAGCTCAGAAATAAATGGGAACCTTGCATCAGAATATCGGCTGTATGTTGAGTGTGCGTTGAGGAGTCCCTGTAATATAATGTGAAATGAACTTGTCCAAGACACGTAAGACTTCACAAGCAGTTCCAGCTGCTCGTCTGCAGCATGATATGAAATGAAATCTTTCCAGTCAATTATGCCAGCCGTTGTTGTGTGCCTTGACACATTGATAGACTGAAAAGTGTCTCCAAGACTGATCCAGCAGCACATACTGTAGAACAATGTTTATTCTCGCTACCCCCTCCCCTACAGTGAAATTTGCAATTCATAACACTGATGTGTTAGCAAAACCAACATACCATGCAACAGAACAGAACAGTCTGTGTCCATGCTGTTTATTAAGCTTAAAACATAGTTTAACCCAATCAATATTTTTTTTTGCCCACTTAGGGTAAAGATTCTGGTGTACAGTTAAACCAGAATGAATTGCAATACTTGTTACACTTTCATGGTAAAATTGTAATTACATAGTTAGGACCAATTTAATATGTTTACATTTCTTTGGGAGTTACTCAAAGAAGGAGTACCATTTGTTGCAATGTACTAGCCAATTGGGTTTCTGTTATTTGAAAAAATTACTTATAGGTAACATTGGTTACCTGTTGAGAGAGCCAGAGAGAAAAAGAAGGACGTTTGAAACTAACAGTACAAATTGGTGTGGGGCTAGCCTATTCTCATTTGACTTTGTCTTAATTTTTTTTTGTTTAATTGCATATATATATATTTTTTTTTTCAGCAACAAACCCATTGTCGATATATTTCAATTGGGCTACAACACAGTGAATGTGTATTAGAGTATACAATACACCTAAACACTGAACATGTATTGTGGATTTATGGGTAATGCTTATCCTCATTTTACCAAAGACTGCCAGTTTAAAGATTTTAGTTATGAAACTGTCAATAACAATCAGATCTAGTTATCAGACCTGGCTAAGACAATGCATATGAAAATGACATTTTGATTTTGGCATTTCTAAAACAAACACATGAACATTTGGTCCGCTACATTACAGCATGATGGACAGCAAGCAGGACAAACAAGAACACAAGGAGGATTTAGACATTTCCTCTGGTGTGAAAAAACAACCCCAGAGAAAAGTGTGATGGACGGATTGGAGGAGGCTCTGAAAGAGCTGTTGAGAGGATGCATTGCGGGAGTGAAGGCAAGTGAGGAAGAAGATGAAGTTGACAGATATTATGTCCTGCTCTCACACTCGTTGAAATCGTGTGACATCCCTCCCAGCTGACAGGTTTGGCAGGAGTCGGGAGAAAGGGAGAGCGAGAGGGGAAGGGAATTGCCTGCAATGAGGCAGAGATGGCGAACAGCTGAGAGCTTGATGACACGAGTCCTAAGGCTCTCTCCCATATCAAGACAAGTGACTCCCTGAAAGCAACGTTAGTGACACTGTGATAAGGGGGACTTTCTAACTCTCTAATTTACTATGCCATGAACGTTAGCAGTCATTACTACTGAGCGATTAGGGCTTTTTGAAGTCGGTTCGGTTTTGGTGAGATTATTTTTTAAATAATCACGATTTTAGATTTTAGATTTTTTTTTAAATCATCTGGATATTCCAAAAGCCAAAAATAGTGAACATTCAATTGCCAAAACATTCAAAATGTTCCATTGTCTCTGTCAGATCCACATTGGGTAGACGTAAACAAAAAAAAAAGGAAATTCTTATGAAATAATAACATATTTCAGTTGTGTATATTACATTGATTTTTATTTGATGACTATTATTGTTCAGACAGCCAGACAGTGTTATCTCTGTACTCTCTACACTGTAGTGTCTGTAGTCATCCTATTTAGCTAGCCTGGCTAAGTACATCCAACTACATCCAGCTGCAGAGCTGTCTGACCAAATCATTTTACTAGTTCTTCAAAATAAACTGAACAAAAATGTAAACGCAACATGTAAAGTGTTGGTCCCATGTTTCATGAGCTGAAATTTAAGATCCCAGAAATGTTCCATAGACACAAAAAGTTTATTTCTCTCAAATGTTGTGCACAAATTTGTTTACATCCCTGTTAGTGAGCATTTCTCCTTTGCCAAGATAAATAAATAAACCTGACAGGTGTGGCAAAAAGAAGCTGATTAAGCAGCATGATCATTACACAGGTGCACCTTGTGCGGGGGACAATAAAAGGCCACTAGAATTAGCAGTTTTGTCACACAGCACAATGTCACAATGTCTCTAGTTTTAAGGGAGCGTGCAATTGGCATGCTGACTCCAGGAATGTTCACCAGAGCTGTTGCCAGATATTTGATTGTTTGTTTATTTAGCATAATCCACCTCCAACGTAGTTTTAGAGAGTTTGGCAGTACATCCAACTGACCTCTCAACCGCAATCCCTGGGTATGGCGCCGTGTGGCAGAGCGGTTTTCTGATGTCAACATTGTGAACAGAGTGCCGCATAGTGGGGGTGGGGTTATGGTATGGGCAGGCATAAGCTATGGACAATGAACACAATTGCATTTTATTGATGGCAATTTGAATGCACAAAAATACCGTGATGAGATCCTGAGGCCCAATGTGAGGCCCAATTTTTTAAAGGTATCTGTGACCAGCAGATGTGTATCTGTATTCCCAGTCATGTGAAATCCATAGGTTTAGGGCCTAATGCATTCATTATAATTGACTGATTTTCTAATATGAACTGTAACTCAGTAAAATCTTTGAAATTGTTACAGTTTGTGTTTATACTTTTGTTCAGTTGTCACGTGTGCTCCTTCTCCGGCTTCTAGGTCACCAGACTGCTCGTTATGGTGCACACCTGTCACCATCGTTATGCGCATCAGCGCATTATGACACTCACCTTTGGTTCCTTCCCCCGGCGTCATTGTTTCTGTCTGTGCGTTGATTGTGATTCTTGTTTTATATTATGTTTATTAAATGATTCACTCCTTGCTTCCTGACTCCAGCGCACACGTTACATCCTTATATATACACGGCTTACTTTCAAAAACGGTCTTTATCCCTTTCTCTCATCGTTGTGTTGTGTACATTCCTCTCTCATGTGGTCTATTTTTAATCCCAGCCCCCATCCCCGCAGGAGGCCTTTTGGCTTTTAGTAGGCCGTCATTGTAAATAACAAACGTCTTAACTGACGTTTCTGCGCTGAACTAGATTGAATATGAATATAGTTAATGAAAACTACAACTCTCTTCAGCCCAGCAATCCACATAGTTCTTGTGTTGATTGCTTACCTGAATGATATGAAATACGCATTGGGGTCCCAAAAAAACTGAACTAAATGGAGTTCAAGTAATCGAAACGACATGGTCAAAGGAGTTCAAGTAATTGAACCGACATTGGTTCCCCCTTTGCAAATTAGACAAGTATATTAAATACTCCTCACATTCCCATCACTCAAGTGTGTTTTCACCTTATGCTAATTGGTCACTGGAAAAGTGGAGTGACAGAGGTTTCATTAAAACGTTGCACCCTTTTGCAGTTTGGCATGTGCAACCCATCTCTGGCATAACGCCTCACAGAGTCATTACAGGGCTTCAAATATTGAGTACTCTATTCGAGCTGTAGAGATGGACTTGCCTGTCACAGATGGCCTGACTGTTGTACCTATTATCGTGCTGCACAACCAATAATAGGATCATATCCCATTTAGAAGACTTGATAATTGTGTTGCATTCCTGTCTGTTCTATAGGAATATGAATATGGAATTATTTTAAGATGATCATACTATGGATCATTTTGCTATTTGATTTGTAATCTTAGAACCCCCTTGATGTCGGAAGTTTACATACACTTAAGTTGGAGACATTAAAACTCGTTGTACAACCATTTCACAAATCTTGTTAACCAACTTCAGTTTTGGCAATTCGGATAGGACATCTACTTTGTGCATGACACAAGCATTTTTCCCAACAATTGTTTACAATTGTACAAGACCATGGTGCTTGCCTACGGAGCTGTGAGGGGAACGGCACCTCAGTACCTCCAGGCTCTGATCAGGCCCTACACCCAAACAAGGGCACTGCGTTCATCCACCTCTGGCCTGCTCGCCTCCCTACCACTGAGGAAGTACAGTTCCCGCTCAGCCCAGTCAAAACTGTTCGCTGCTCTGGCTCCCCAATGGTGGAACAAACTCCCTCACGACGCCAGGACAGCGGAGTCAATCACCACCTTCCGGAGACACCTGAAACCCCACCTCTTTAAGGAATACCTAGGATAGGATAAAGTAATCCTTCTCACCCCCCCCCCTTAAAAGATTTAGATGCACTATTGTAAAGTGGCTGTTCCACTGGATGTCATAAGGTGAATGCACCAATTTGTAAGTCGCTCTGGATAAGAGCGTCTGCTAAATGACTTAAATGTAAATGTAATGTAAATGTTTACAGACATTACTTCACTTATAATTCAATGTATTATAATTCCAGTGGGTCAGAAGTTTACATACACTAAGTTGACTGTGCCAGGTTTAAACAGGTTGGAAAATTCCAGAAAATTATGTCATGGCTTTATAAGCTTCTGATAGGCTAATAGACATCATTTGAGTCAATTGGAGGTGTACCTGTGGATGGGTTTCAAGGCCTACCTTCGAACTCAGTGCCTCTTTGCGTGACATCATGGGAAAATCAAAAGAAATCAGCCAAGACCTCAGAAAAAAAATATAGACCTGCACAAGTCTGGTTCATCCTTGGGATCAATTTCCAAATGCCTGAAGGTACCAAGTTCATCTGTACAAACAATAGCACGCAAGTATAAATACCATGGGACCACGCAGCAGAAAAAAAAATATATACAGTACCAGTCAAAGGTTTGGAAACAGCTACTCATTCCAGGATTTTCTTTATTTTTACTATTTTCTATATTGTAGAATAATAGTGAAGACATCAAAAGTATGAAATAACACATGGAATCATGTAGGAATCAAAAAAGTTGGGAGGCTACCCTTTGCAATGATGACAGCTTTCTACACTCTTGGTATTCTGTCAACCAGCTTCACTTGGAATGCTTTCTTGAAGGCTTGAAGGACTTCCCACACAGGCTGAGAACTTGTTGGCTGCTTTTGCTTCACTCTGCAGTACTACCCAAAACATCTAAATTGGGTTGAGGTCGGGTGATTGTGTATGCAAGGTCTTCTGATGCAGCACTCCATCAATGTCCTTCTTGGACAAATAGCCCTTCCACAGCTTGGAGGTGTGTTGGGTCATTGTCCTATTGAAAAATGATAGTCCCACTTAGCGCAAACCAGATAGGATGGCGTATCGCTCTAGAATGCTGTGGTAGTCATCCTGGTTAAGTATGCATTGAATTCTAAATAAATCAATGAAAGTGTCACCATCCAAGCACCCCAACACCATCACACAACTCCATGCTTCAAGGTGGGAACCACACATGTGGAGATCATCTGTTCACCTATGGTGCGTCTCACAAAGACATGGCGGTTGGAACCAAAAATCTCAAATTTGGACTCATCAGACCAAAGGACAGATTTCCACCGGTCTAATGTCCATGGCTAATTTCTTAGCCCAAGCAAGACTCTTTTTATTATTGGTTTCTTTGCAGCAATTCGACCATGATGGCCTGATTCACGTCGTCTCCTCTGAACTATTGATTTTAATATGTGTCTGTTACATGAACTCTGTAAAGCATTTATGTTGGCTGTAATTTCTGAGGCTGGTAACTCTAATGAACTTATCCCCTGTAGCAGAGGTAACTCTGGGTCTTCCTTTCCTGTGGCAGTCCTCATGAGGGCCAGTTTCATCATAGCGCTTGATGGTTTTTGTTTTCTGCAACATGAAATGTTCAGTATTGACTGACCATGTCTCGAAGTATTGATGGACTGTCGTTTCTCTTTGCTTATTTGAGCTGTTCTTACCATAATATTACCAAATAGGGCTATCTTCTGTTTAACAACCCTACCATGTCACAACACAAGTGATTGTTTCAAACTCATTAAGAATATTGGTAATAGTAATAATTTATCAAACAGTAAATCAATTTCTTGGATTTCCTGAATCAGGTAGTAGTAATAATTTGTGAACTGTGACCGTAAGCTTATCCAAAATTGTTTATCAGCGGTATCAGGTTGATTGTGGAGGTCTCAAAATGTATAGTAATTTAGAGAAAAAAATGCATTGAGATACCAATCTGTCGTTACAACAAGTGATGAGATTAGTTCATGCTAGACATATAAGATGAATATACTGTATGTCAATGTAAATGTTCATTCTGCCAGTATCGGTTTGTGCTAAGTTCAGGGTCTTAAATTAAAGTGCCAACGTGAAGCACTAAGGATTGTCATTCTAAATTTGGGTTGGATAGATTATCAATATATTGGCTATTGGCCAAGTGGGACACTACCGTCCCTTCTATCCCAGAGAGGTTTAAGAAGGAAAGAAACTACTACTTCCGGCGCTGACAGAGATGGCCGCCTCGTTTCACTTTCCTAGGAAACTATGCAGTATTTAGATTTTTTAAGTGTTATTTATTACATTGGTAACCCAGGTAATCTTAGGTTTTATTACATACAGTCGGGAGGAACAACTGGATATAAGAGCAACGTCAACTCACCATCATTACGGTCAGGAATACGACTTTCCAGAAGCGGATCCTCTGTTCTACCCACCACCCAGGACATTGGATTGGATCCCAGCCTGCGAAACAAAACAACGACGCCGTAAAAGGGGCAGACGATGCGATCTTCTGGTCAGGATCTGGAGACGGGCACATCGCGCACCGCACCCCGAGCATACTCGCCAATGTCCAGTCTCTTGAGAACAAGGTAGATGAAATCCGAGCAAGGATAGCATTCCAGAGAGAACATAAGAGACTGTAACGTTCTTTGCTTTATGATTAACGAGACATGGTGTGATCAAAACAACATACAGGAACTCAAGTCCCTCTGTCCACCTGACTTCCTCACAATCAAATGTCGACCGCATTACCTACCAAGAGAATTCTCTTTGATTATAATCACAGCCGCATATATTCCCCCCCAAGCAGACACATCGATGGCCCTGAACAAGCTTTATTTGACTCTATGTAAACTGGAAACCACATATCATGAGGCTGCATTTATTGTAGCTGGCTAATCTGAAAACAAGACTCCCTAAATTCTATCAGCATATCGATTGTGCTAACAGGGCTGGAAAAACCCTGGATCAATGTAATTCTAACTTCCGCGACGCATATCATGCCCTCCCCTGACCATGACTCAATTTTATTGCTTCCAGCCAATAGACAGAGACTAAAACAGGAAGCTCCTGCGCTCAGGTTCAACGCTGGTCCGACCAATCTGATTCCACGCTTCAAGGTTTCTTTGATCACGTGGACTGGGATATGTTCCGCATTGCGTCAAACAACAACATTGACGAATACGCTGATTCGGTGAGCGAGTTTATTAGCAAGTACATCGGCGATGTCGTACCCACAGCAACTATTAAAACATTCCCAAACCAGAAACCGTG